>NC_134857.1:87919892-88219892 GCF_049852395.1 Peromyscus maniculatus bairdii | reverse complement strand
TGTGCATGCAAAACACAAATACTTTTACTTCTTCCTTGATGATATATTAGTCAGCCCTCTGATACTAGAACAAAATAATAGAGACATTTCTTTTTGTTTATTTTTGAGGTTATATTTTAATCAAGACATCTCTCCCTTCCCTTTTCTTCCTCCAAACCCACTCATAAACCCTCCCACTCTCCTTCAAATTTATGGCCTCTTTTTAATCAAGTGTTATTGCATGCATACATGTATTTGCATACACGTATATACTTCCAAATATAACCTGTCGGAGTCCATATAATGTTACTTATATGTATGTTTTCAGGGCGGACTGTTTGGCACTGGACAATCAATTGGTGTGTTCTTCCTGGGGAGGACCACCTCTCCGACTCCCAGCTTTACTCAGCGCCTGCAGTTCTTTGTGTAGGGTTGTGGCTTTATGGGCTTTCCCTGTCAGTTTGTATGTCCATTGGTGTCCTTGTTCAGCTCATGGGCAGACATGTTGGTGAGACTTTATGGGGATAGCTTCTGATGTTGATAGGAGACACAACCTCACATCAAAATGATCCTCTGGTTCTCACAGTCTTTCTTCCTGTCTTCTGCAATGTTTCCTGAGCCTTAGGTATGGGAGTGTTTTGAAAATGTATCCACTGGGAATGGGCTTCAGAACTTTGTATACTGATTGGTTGTGGTTTTCTGTAGTGGTCTCTGTCTGTTGCACAGAAGTTTCCTTGATGAGGGATAAAGACTGTGCTTATCTGTGGGTGTAAGGACAAATGTTTATAGATTGTTGTTAGGGATTATACTGGTTTAGTAAATTAGTGTAGATTCTCCTTCAATAGCCATGAACCTTAGCACTTAAAAGTTAGCAAGGTTTCCAGTATCAGGCATGGTATCCCTCTTGTTGAGCGGGTCTTAAGTCCCATTAGCCTTTGGTTACTGCCAAGATATGTGTGCTACTGCTGCACCTGTGTGGGGCTTTTGCACTATGCTGGTTGTTGATGTGGTTCATAGGCATCAAAGTTGGGTGGGATTATCAGCTGCCTCCTTTGGAAGCTGGCATGCACATTCTGGTACCATGAAAGCTAGTCTGAAAGGAGGGCGCATTCAGGCCAGTTCCAGCACAGGGGCTTCTGAGTTGTTTCTGAAGTGTCTTCAACAATAGGGACTGACCTACCTCTGGGAGATGGGGGTAACCAAGGACAACAGCAATAGGCTGTATGTTTAGGAAGCAGATGCAATAAACTTTAACAGAGTTGGCTCACTATTTCAGATGTATTGATCTGCCCATGGTCGTCTGGCATGTTATTCTTGGGCCCATGGTAAGGCAGCACATCAAGGCAGGAGCACAAGGCAGAAGAAGTCAACTAGCAACTTGCCTGTTTGAAGAGGTGTTCCTGTGCCAGCTGCTGGCTTTTCAACCTTCTTCAAGCGACAGTCTGAATCTTCTGCTCTCTGCTCTGAGCTGGAAATCCCCCAAGTCATGTGATAGTGGACAGCTGCCCTATTCCTGACCTGCCTCTACCTGGCTTCTTACTCTGAAGGTCTGTCTATTGATCCTGATCCAGCTGAAAATGGCACAAGGCCAAGAGCACAGATAGTCACTTCCAGTCACAATGTCCTGTCTAGTACCAAGATGAGCTTTTCCTAGGCTACATTTACTCATTTCTTGTGCTTTCAATCACTGGGGGAACATAGAATGAGTCTTCTCCACCTTCTGCATAAAATCATCCAGTGTTGAAGCTGATTTGAAAACAATGAATGCATCCTTTCTCCACGCTGGCAGAAAGCTGTTACCAGTGGCTCTCCTGGGTCTTTGCTTTCCAGACGCTCACTACTTAGACATTTCCTGGCTTGATGAATTTACTCTCGAAGAGTTTTTTGTTTTGTTTTGTTTTTTTCCAGAAGATAAATAAGCTATCCTAGGTTGCAGATGCCTAAAAAGATCTGAAAACTAAATGCTACGTAAGTGTCTGGGTTAAGATTCTGGGGCAGAAAAGGGTGATTACTGGGACAATTTGAATGCAACCTATAAAGGATCTAACAGTAGTCAAGGTCAAGTCCCTGGTTTTGACCATTGAGCTACAGTTTTGTAAGATATTAACATATGGGGAAACTCAGTGAAAGGGAAATGTTTGTTCATAAAATAAAACACCTTTTTAAATCTAATATTTAAAAGTGAAAATGTCGTGTGTGTGTGTGTGTGTGTGTGTGTGTGTGTGTGTGTGTGTGTGTTTTGCCAAAGATCAAACTCAAGTAAACACATTCACTCTATCACTAAGCCACACCCTGCCCCCCCACCAGTGAAAAGTTTTTTAAAAACTCATCTTTCAGATGCTGTATTAGATGTAGGCCTAGAGGGGGAGGGTGGGGCTACTGTTGTTGTCTTGCTAAATGTTCATGCTATCAAATTGCTTTCTAAATATTTATTTTTATACCTACAGAACTGCGCTGCGCTCAACTTTGGTCAAAGAAACTTCTTTTTGCAGTAGGTAGTGATTAATCCAGAAGTTGATAACCAGTCAAATTGACAAGTATAGATAATTCTAAGTGCTCAGTCACAGATGGGACACCAATACCAACATCCAAGTATCAGAGAACTTTGAGAAAGAGGGGAACAGAAAGAATGTAAGAACCAGTAGGAGGGGGAGGAGAGCTGTGAGATGCTGACTTCTGAAAATGACGTGGCTGTTGCACCCATCGACCCACAGGGCCTAGGGTTCCCTGCACAAGACCTGTACAGGACCAAGCCACTCAAAATTCCTGCATGGATGGGGGTGGGGCCCCTGAGGTCTCACCCTTATCAGATGAGCTACTGGCGGTAGATAACCCCTAAAGGGAAAAAGGAGAGCCTCTTCTGGGGACATGGCCACTGATGAGGTTGTTCATGCCCCAGTGGATGGCCATGGAGACATGCACATATCTGAAGCACTGACTGGACTCCAGAGGCTATTAATAATAATAACAAAAGAAGACATGAAGTTGAGAGGGAGATGGGATTGTGGTACTAGGAGCTGGAGGGAGGTAGTGGTGGATGGCTATGATCAATATGTATTATATAAATGTATGAAACTTTCACAGAACAAAAGATATTAGTGGAGCCAGAGCGGCAGCTCAGCAGTTGAGAGCATGTGCTACTCTTGAAGAGGACAGACCTAAATTTGATTTCCAGCACCTGTACCAGGGTCTCACACCACCAGGGGATCTGATGCCCTCTTCTTGCCTCCCCAGACACCTGCACTCACATGAATACACACACACACACACACACACACACACACACACACACACACACACACACACACACACAGAGAGAGAGAGAGAGAGAGAGAGAGAGAGAGAGAGAGAGAGAGAGAGAATTAGAACTAAAATAAATATTTATTTATTAAAAATATTTTTAGATGTGTGTCATAGTGCACGCCTTTAATCTCAGCACTTGGGAGTCAGAGATAGGCAAATCTCTGTGAGTTCGAGGCCAGTGTGGTCTATATAGTAAGTTGCAGGAAAGCTGGGATACATAGAGAGACCCTGTCTCAAATATATATATATAACAACTTAAAAAAAAAACACAGTTTCCAGAATTTCCTTCTTTATATAGTCTAGAGTTGACATTTCCCAGCAGAGATCTTCCTGGGAGATTTGGGAGGTAAGAGGGTGTTGTTGTGTGGTGGGGCAGGCACCAGGCACTGTTAGTTACAGCTTTGCATAATGTTACTTCTCTGCTAGTTCACCTTGATGTAAAGGCTCATGGCCACTGTACCTGCTGATCCATTTCTGCCTCTCCAACTCCTCTGCTGGTGCATATTTAGCTGTCTCCGTGAGGAAAGGCACTCCTGAGAAGGAACAGTTTGGAAACTTGAGACTCCGCATTCCATATTTAATAGGAGTTAGGCATTTTCCCGGAAACTTCAATTCACAGTACACTCTGCATCTCTCCTGCACATCAGTACTCATCATATGACTTTCCCATGAAAGACTGGCCTGAATCATGATCATTCTTCCCATGGTAAGAAACTTGTTTAGTGAGCCGGGGTTACTAGCGCATCTCTGTCAACAGTTGCCTTGGTTACCTTTTCAGTCACCATAACCTAGCTGAGTTACCATCAGCTGCAAAACTCCCCACCTTTCCCCACAGGAGTTGGTCTCAAGCCAAGTCCTCCGGTTCATTCTTATACTGTTGTTTTTTGTTTTTGTTTTTGTTTTTCCAGCTGAAGCTTTAACTCTACATTACTCTCCCTAATATTTTATCTTTGGGCTTCTGGTTGATCATGTCAGCTGTCCCGATGACCTTGAATGTGGGAGTGGATTCCTAACAGACTAGCTGTCTCCACCCATTTGGTGCTGCTTGTACACTTGATGAAAAAAAAAAACATACTCACTGCCTAATTCAGGTTGGTGTGAAGGACAGAGCCATGCAGCCTGCCAACCTGACTAGATGTGAAGCTATCTAGAGACCCTCATATTTTAACTGCAGACAAAGTCACGTGTTTTAAGCTGAGCCACAGAAATATGGTAAGATGCCATCAGTTTAGCATTTTCCTGACTCATCATAAGAAACAAGATACCTGTGTAGTGATCCTAACCAGTGTAACCTGTCTTACAACTTTAGGATTCAGATAAGAGTCATATAATTTATTTTCCAGATTGGTCTCTTTAAACCCACATGTGCTCAAATAAAATAATTGTTTGGGCTGCTTTACAAAATATCACAGACTTGATTAAAAAACAAAAACCACTGGCGTTGGTGGCGCACGCCTTTAATCCCAGCACTCGGGAGGCAGAGCCGGGAGGATCTCTGTGAGTTCGAGGCCAGCCTGGGCTACCAAGTGAGCTCCAGGAAAGGCACAAAGCTACACAGAGAAATCCTGTCTCGAAAAACCAAAAACCAACCAAAAAAACCAAACAAACAAACAAAAAAAACCATGAACATATTCTCCTGAAGTCCTGGAAACTGGGGTATAGGTAGTCACTTCCTTCTGGAGGCTTCAAGCCATGATCTGTCCTCAGCCTCTGCCTTGCTCCTGGTTTGCTGGCAGCCCTCAGCAGCCCTTGACCTGCTGGCCCCTCACAAAGGTCTCTGCCTCTTCTTACAATGGGTACCAGCTGCATTAGACTTGGAGATACACTAACCCTTCCCTCTCCTTGGGTTCGCTTGTACAGCTGGTTCTTGCCTAACGAATCTGACTCTGTCTGCCTGGTTGCTGCCAGCTGTGTTGCTGTTGAAATCTGAAGGCTTCATCTAGCCTTCTAAACTTATATTAATACTCCCAAGCCCTCAAAGGGCTGGTTAGGGTCCCCAGTGTTGGTGTGAGACAAGAATATTGCATGCTCTCCTGGGCTCCTGGAGATGGGCTGGGAGGATATTTCAGTCTTAGTCACATGAGCAAGGAACAAGCAAGCCACCATTTCCCATTTCTTCCTCCCAGATGCCTGGCTTCTCCCTTAGGAGTACAACAGGTATTTAGAAATGTTGTTTAAAAAAAAAGCACAGATTCCTTACTTGGGCCCACTGGAAACAGGGTCAAATCCTGGCATCTCTGTTTTATGTGTGTGTGTGTGTGTGTGTGTGTGTGTGTGTGTGTGTGTGTGTGTTCACACACACATATATATACACACACACACATATATATATATCTCCTTTAGTCATATTACTGTTGGCTTTTACAATATCCCGCCTCAACACTCCAGCTTTAGCACTCCAAAATGTGTCCCCATCATCGTCTTAAGTCTGCTGTCACTTTGGGTTCCAGGAACAACAGGACATATTGATAAACATCTCTATGACAAAGGACTGTTTCTCCACCCTAAGCACTGGTGAGCCTGAGCCTCAAGACCACTCCTCAGATGGCCAATTATCTATGATGATGGGGGCAGCACTCTGCAGAGAACCACCTTAAGAGAAACCTAAAGAAATAAAGAATTTTCTGATCTACCTTGTACAACCTGACCAAATCTTGACCCAGACTGCTTAATTATGCAAGCCTTTTGCCCTCTGCCTCAATTCTTCCTCAATTCAAACTTAAACCTCTTGTCATGAAAATGGACTTTGGGGTAGGTCTGGACACCTCTATCTGTTCTTCTTCCCGATGCACACATTGATGAAATCTCCTTCCTTTGTTGCCATTATCCATCTTTAATTGGCATATCAGGACAAGTGGCTCCATTGGGATTCCTGAAACGAGGTATTCTGCCTCCAAACTCTCATAACACGAGAGCCTATGGGGGAAGCCATGCATGATTCAGGTATGTCCACCTCAATCCATTAGAGATGTGGTAATACTTATTCTACATGAAAATTGGTTCTGATTTCTTCTCCCCCGCCAGTCTCCTCCCCTGTGGAATTTTGCTCAGTTGCTCCCAGCAATCAGCACTTCACACCAAGAAATACAGAGAGCAGCTTCCATCAAGCCAAGCATTAGGAGGAAATGCCAAGTTTCACCCTTCAGGTAGTGGTGCGGTTGCCCACGTTCCCAGGGCTGGAGAAGACTGTTCACTCGATTGTTATCCAAGGAGACTGGCTCTCTCCATCTTGCTTGCTGGCAAGTTTCAAGTGGAAGCGTAGTGAGGCAGAGAATTTTTTAAATTCCACTTTCTAGGCACTCTGTTACAAATGTAGTCCAGATTCATAGCATTAATTAATTTCAAGTTTGGAAGTCAGAGGTCATTAGATTTACTCCATTTGCACATTCTTGCTTTTTGAAAGCTAACAAACATTTCACACATCCTGGGTATTGGGCTTTTTGCCCAAGTTTCTCAGAAATTGTGGATGATGGCTCTGCAGTCATGTTCCCAAGTTCTAATGAGATTCATCTGAAGCTGGACTGTAATCAGCGTGACCTCCAGTCTGACGTCTTCCCTCTGGAATTGCCTTACCGCTCTCCGGTTGGAGAATTACTCCTCTTGAGGAAGAACAACCCGGTGCATTAAAAATGATGCCTCCTCCAGTACGTGCGGGGCCTGGCTTGCCCTGGCTGTTTTCTTGCCTCAATTTCCTGAAAAAGCTTTTCCCTCACTTGTTTGTCTCGGCTCAGCTCGCACATTAGTATTCCTGACACAGGTCTCGCCAGTTTGGTTGCACTGTTTTGGGAATCACTTTCGGCCCTCTGCCCCTGCCACTGTTGCAGGTGGGCTTTGGAATCCTGTGCTCTCCCTCTCCCCCAGTCCCAACCTCTCCCTCAGCACCCCTCCTTCCATTAACGGTGTTCCTGCCGTGTGTTAGGGCCAGCACTAGCCTTCTCAGCAGTTAGTCCAGGGAACGAGGCCCTTGGCTGCCTGCTCTTACTTACAAGCTCCCGGAAAAACAGACATTATTCAAATAATTATATGAATATGTATGAGATCACAGTTCCGGACCTGTGCAGACACACTTATCACCCTAAGAGCTATAGGAAAACTTCATTTTCTTCAATCAATTTAAAGATGGAGGCAATATAACTGGGATCTAAGAGATGAATGGGACATTTACCAAAGTCAGAAAGGGAGCGAGAACAACCCAGTTAACAAATGGGCAAAGGAGCCAGGTGGTAGTGGCACAGACTTTTAATTCCAGGAGGCAGAAGCGGGTGGATCTCTGAGTTTGAGGCCAGCCTGGTCTACAGAGCAAGTTCCACGACTGCCAGGACTACACAGAAAAACCCTGTCCCAAACAAACAAACAAATAAACAAACAAACAAAGGGAGGGTGGGGGGAGGTGCGAATGATCTGAACAGAATATGAATTGAAGAGGATGCACTGATGGTGTTTATGTGTAATCTTTAGGAAATTACTAGTTAAAACAGTAATGGTGGAGCTGGAGGTGTAGTTGAGCAACAGAGAACTTGACTAGTATGTAAGGTTCTATTTGGAGTACACAAGAACCACAATGTTATACACGAAGTAGAATGGCTAAAACCCAAAACATCACACCACCATATGCCTGAGAAGATGTGCAGAGACGAGCCTCTGACTTCCCGTTGGTGAGAAGGAAAGATGTCACAGTCACTTGGAGGGACAGCTTGGTAGTCTCTTACAAAACCGAACACACTCTTGCCAAATGATCAGCAGGCTCGCTCTTGGTATTTGCTCAAGGGGGCTGAAAATTACATCTGTACAAAAATCTACACGCAGATGTTTATAGCAGCTGTGTTTATAACAGTCAAGACCTGAAAGCATCAGCGATGTCCTTTAACAAGAGAAAGGATAAACGGATGCATTCCTGCAATGAACTATTATGCAGATGACAAAGAAATGAGTTACTTCCCCACAGAGATAAGAAGGAATCTTAGAAGCATTATCACTGAGGGAAAGAGGCCAGTCTGGAAAGCTATAGAGTATATTTTTCCAATGATAGACTGCTCTAGAAAAGGCAAAACTGTGGAGGTAGTCAAAAGATCAGTACTCATCAGAGGTCTGAGGAGAAGGAAGGGTGCATATGTAGAGAACAAGGAACTTTTAGGACAGTGAAAGATTCTGTATGATGCTACAGGGCAATGGTGCTCAACCTGTGGGTCGAGACCCCTTTGGTTCAAATGACCTTTTCAAAGGGGTCACCTAAGATCGTCAGAAAACACAGATATTTGCATTACAATTCATAGCAGTAGCAAAATTACAGTTAGGAAGTAGCAACAAAAATAATCTTATGGTTGGGGGTCACCACACCATGAGGAACTGTATTAAAGGTCGCAGCATGAGGGAGGTTGAGAACCACTGCCATAGGGTGCCTGCCACAGCCCAGTTGCTTAATCCCACAGAATGTAAATACAGACAGCACTGGTGTAAATTAAACTGTGGGGTTTAGGTAGCAACAGTGTGTGAATGTGGGGTCACTGACTTAACAAACTGCAGTGTGACAGCATCACAGTGTCACAGTGTTGGTGGAGGTAGAGGCTGTGTGTGGGGGGATGGGATTGGGCAAGATGATGTACACAAACTCTTTGTCTCCCCCCACCCCTTTTTTATGAACCTGAAAAGTGCTCTAAAAAAATAAAGTCTACTAATTTTTTCAAGGGGTGAAGGAAAGAGAAAACAAGTTGCAGAAAGAGAATAATACTTGCAGAGGCCCTCTGGCCTGGGGAAGCTTCGGCATGATGCAGGACTGAAGGAAGGCATCATGAGCAAAACAGAAGGACGGACTTGGTGGGATGGAGAGACAACTGTGCCCAGACTCTGCAGGCTCTGGTGAGCTGCTAAGGCTTCACCTTATTCTGGAGGTGTTGAGACCTCCCCCGCCCCCAGTAGATTAAGGTTATGGTAACATGATATCAGTGGTGAGAATACAACTAGATTTGTATTTCAAACTTTAAACAGTTATTTATTTATTAGGGGTGGGGCATGTATGAACCGCCAACACGTGGGGAGATTAGAAAACACCGTGGAGGCCGGGCAGTGGTGGCACACGCCTTTGATCCCAGCACTCTGGAGGCAGATCTCTGAGTTCAAGGCCAGCCTGGTTTACAGATCGAGTTCCAAGACAACCAGAGCTACACAGAGAAACCCTGTCTCAAAAATTTAATTAATTTTTAAAAAAGGCAAAAAGAGGGCCGGGCGGTGGTGGCGCACGCCTTTAATCCCAGCACTCGGGAGGCAGAGGTAGGCGGATCCCTGAGAGTTCGAGGCCAGCCTGGGCTACCAAGTGAGTTCCAGGAAAGGCGCAAAGCTACACAGAGAAACCCTGTCTCGAAAAACCAAAAAAAAAAAAAAAAAAAAAAAAAAGGCAAAAAGAGAGAAAACCTTGTGGGAGCTGTTTCTGCCCTTTTGCCATGTGGGACACACAGACAGAACTCGGGGCATCACTCTTGGTGGCAAGTACAATTGTCTGCTGAGCCACCTCCCTGGCCTACATTTGTATTTCTGACTAACGGTGGGGAGTGGAGGATACCCTAGAATACTGAAGGGGCCAAAGTGGACATGGGAGGGCAGCTAATCATGGCTCAGCGGGGAAAGGAAGTGGCCCTGAGTGGGAGTGGGTGCTGCAGGAGTGAATGGGAAAAAGGAATAAGACAGACCCAGGGTTTACCAGGACAGAATTCGTAGGACGTGGGAAGGAGGAAGGAGCCAGGCCTGTTTCCTTGGTGAATGTGTGATTGTCCAATGAGAATTTCATGTTTTGGAGATTTATCTCCCTTTTTAGCCATAGTCTCTTTTCAGGTTTTTGACTCATGCAGATTTCTTACCTTCTTAAAAACCCATTTCCTCCAGTGAAACCACCGTCCCTTCTGCACCACAAAGGACTCTAGTTACCAGAATTGCGTCATAAAGCCAATGAAATATTTTTGTGGCATCTGCAGGATGAGGAACTGCCATACTTACCACACAGTCATAGATCTGTGTACTGGGGCAGGAGCTGGTTCCAGAACCCCACACTCCTACCCCTGTGCTAAAATCCATGGATGTGGAAGTCCCTTATATTAAAGAGAACAGAAAATGTTACCCAGGTAATATAACCCATATAAAGGCTCCTGTAAACTTTAAATCGTCTCTAGATAAATTAGGATGCCTATGACTGTTAATATTGTCAACTTGACAAGACCTGAAAAGTGTCTTGGAGACAAATCTCTGGGTATGTCTGTGAGGAATTATCATGATTAGGTTAACTGAGGTGAAAAGACTCACCTCAGATATGGGCAGCACCACTCCCTAGGCTTGGGTCTTGAACTGAATAAAAAGGAGAAAGCTAGCTGAGTACCACCAGTGTTCTCTGCTTCCTTACCATGGATGCAATGTGACCAGTGAGCTTGAGCACCTGCCACAGGACTACCCCACCATGATAGACACACTGGACCTGTGAGTCCAAATAAACCTCCATGGAATATTCCTTTACACTGTGTGAATCTATGCCACTGTAGTTGGTTTAATAAAGAAGCTGACTGGCCAATAGCTGGATAGGATAAGATTAGGTGGAAGAGCCAAACTAAGAATGCTGGGAGAAAGAAGGATGGAGTCAGGGGAAGTGAGCAGATACAGAGAGAAGCAAGATGGACATGCCGTACTGAGAAAAGGTACCAAGCCACTTGGCAAAGCATAGATAAGAAATATGGGTTAATTGAAATGTAAGAATTATCTAGTAACAAGCCTGAGCTATTGGCTGAGCATTTATAATTAATATTAAGTCTCTGTGGGATTACTTGGAAGTGGCTATGGGACAAAAACTTCCACCTACAAACCTCCTCTCCATTATGCTGCTTTTGTTGGAATATTTTATCAGAGCAACAAAAAAGGACTAATTAGATAGCTAATTCAATGTAAATGTTATGTGGAGTTGTTATTCTGCATTGCTTAGTAAAAAGAAAAAATGTGTATCAATGTTGAGTGTGGCTTCAATTTAAAAAGCATTTTTGATGAGCTAGGAGATGGCTCAACAGGGCAAGTACCTCTGTGCAAGCATGAGGATCTGAGTTCAGATTCCCAGCACCCAACAAAAAAACAGGGGAGAAAGGGCAGGGACAGGCAGGTCCCTGGAGCTCATTGTCTAACCAGTCTAGGCAAGTCAGTGAGCTCCAGGTTCAGTAAGATCCTGGCTCAAAAAATAAGGTGGGTAATTTAGAAGAAGACACTCAACATTGATCTCAGGCTTCTACATGCACACATCCACATGAACACATATGTACATATCACACGCATACATATCACATACATACAAATACTTTCTTTTCTTTTGGTTTTTTGACACAGGGTTTCTCTATGTAGCTCTGGCTAGCCTGGAACTCACAGAGATCCACCTGCCTCTGCCTCCTGAGTGTTGGGATTAAAGGTATGCAACAACACCACCACCCTTCAACCTATATAAATATTTTTAATCCAAGGTTGGTTGAGTTCCTGGACATGGAACCCATAAGTCTAGCCTAGACACTGTTCTGGATAAATCACTATCTCACTGAATCATTCCGAGAACCCAAGGAAAGACTATGGTGATCATCATCCTCACTGACAAATGTAGAAACGGAAGTTCAGAGATCATATGACTTGTCTGTATTCACACAGCTGGGATTTGAACTCTGGCTCTGGAATCCTGGCTCTTGTCCATTATGCTGATTGTCCCTTAAATATGTTCTTTCTTTAAGATTGTTCTAATTGGTCCTGAAGAGAAATTTTCCTTTATCTCTTGTGTCTCAAAAATGGGGGGTGAGGATCCGAATCATCAAATAGAATACACATAACCCAGTGGTGAAGGGGAAAGCCGAGGGAATGAACGACTCCGGCCTGTGGGCTCATCTGAAATAGGGTGGGGTGGGGGGTGGACAGATAGACAGCGACACAGACGGAACAGAGCTAAAGGAGCTGCAGGAGTCACTGAGATCCAGCCAATGCCAGCAGCTCTCCGGGGCATCTGGCTGTTTTCCTAACAGTAACAAGGGGAATATCAATCTGCTGGGAAGCATGAGAAAGCAAGACGCGAACACTTGATTCCTGACACAGCATGCTGAAAGAATCCCGCGAAGACCAAGACAGGGGTGGGCCTTGGCCAGACATCTGATGCTCTGATTCCGAAGGAAGAGAGCTTGTTGTGTCTCAGGGGAATGTTTTAACTCGCCTGACACGGCCTTATGGGATCTTCTGGGGGTGAGCAGGCCCTAGGCATCTGCATTTTTATAAAATTCCTCAAATGAATTCTGGCAGGAGTCCTCAGAAGGCAGACTGTTCCAGAGTCAGACAGCTGGTGCTTAGAAGAGTTCTCCGGGTGGAGTGTGTGTGTGTGTGTGTGTGTGTGTGTGTGTGTGTGTGTGAATGCAGATGTACACATGCTGCTACATGTACATGGAGATCATAATACAAGCTCAGGTGTTTATTCTGTTTGAACCAGGTGTCTTATTGCTTACCGCTGTGTGCACAGGCTGAATGGTTCACAAGCTTCTAAAGAGTCTATCTCTCCCTCCCACCTGACCACAGGAGCACTGTGATTACAAATTCTCCCTACCATGTCCAACTTTATGTGAACTTGGGGCCCTAACACCTTTGTGGCAGGTGCTTTGCCCATTGTGCCGCCTCCCCAGCCCTATCCTAGTGAAATGTTCACCTAGTGTTTAAGAGACAAGAAATCAAACTCATAAACACAAGTCAACCTAGAAGCCCTAGAATTATTAGGACCTAGATGAAGCTTGTGCTAGAGGCCTTGACTTTCTCATCTAGGCTCCAGGTGGGTCCAATGAGTTCTACAAGGAAGACATGGTACCATCTTCAGATGGACCAGAGGATGAGACCACAGAAAAGGGTCCTGTCCTCAAGGAAGGTCAAGATCACTTCATTCCCCTTCACCAAGAATGTGAGATGTGACCACGTAGGCAGAAGCTGAATTACACCCTTGGAACCAACTTTGGATAATATCAAAATAAGTGCAGATGGTGTGACAATTAATATTCACTGTCTTGACTGGATTTGGAACCACCCAGGTGAGACACTTCTGGGTGTGTCTGTGAAGGTGTTTTCCAGAGAAGTTTAGCTGAGGTTGAAGGCCCACTATAGATGGCTCCATGGACCGGAACCTTGAACTGAATAAGAAGATGAAAGGGGAGGAAGCCAGCTGAGTACCGGCATTCATCTCTCTGTTTGCTGACACAATGCAACCATCGGCCTGACATTTCTGTAAGCCGTGCTGTCCTCGCCATGATAGACTGTGCCCTCAGACAGCCAAAAGAAACCCTTCTACCTTAATAAACACTTCCACCTTAATAAACCCTTCCACCTTAAGTTGCTTTCGTCTGGTATTTTGTCACAATGATTAGAAAAAGCAGCTAATGAAGATGGTTTGAGTATTATTATTATTATTATTATTATTATTATTATTATTATTATTTTGCCAGTTACTATGACATCAACACTCCCCACTTGAGTCTAGAATAATTCCTTTGGTCTAACACTGAAAACCCTTTCTTCCCACCATTTGTTCCTCACGTGACCCTCAGGGAAAAGTGAGAGGATTTTACAAGGTATGTATTATATATTCTCACGATACACAATGAAGCTCTGTGGAAAGAAAAGCAGAGAAAAGACAGACATATAATGGACATGGCTCTACCTTGAATGTGCAGAGCTGTGGGAGTTAGAACAGGAGTGAAGAAATGGTTAGGGATGCATTTAGGGAGTGGGGTTCTGGGTACTTTATTCCATGATCAAAATAACTAGCAAAGTAACTAATCAATAAATGCAAATGGCCACACCGGACTGGACTGGACTGGACGTGTGTCATGATACATGGATTATGACAAACACAATTTGACAATAATTAAAACTGTTTTAAAAGGTACATACAGAGAAAAAATTACCCATAAATAATCGCACCAGTCATAGCTACCTTCCATAGCTAAACACATTTTCCCCTCCCAGGCCTCTCTGTAATTTATTTTATATAGTTGAGCTCATAATGAGACTATGATTATTTTATATCCTCTTTTGGCTCTCATAGAGTTTATTTTTATATTTTTTATCTGTTTTTATGTTCACAACAAAGTTGAGTTGACTTAACATTAGGACATATGTGTATTTTTATTTCATAAAAAAGTTCATGAATATAATTTTTACTGTCAGAATACTATTTCCTTATATAGGCATGATTTGATTTACTTAGCCTTTTTGAAACTGGACAGTAGGGTTGTTTCCAGTTTTTTGGGGGAAAGTGGTAATGAGTAAGGTAATGATGAGCACTTCAGTGTATAACTCACTATACAACCACCCACACTCACAAGCATAGAGTTAGCTTTACTTCTTGAGAACAGAGGATGAACAAATACATTTTACAGCTTACTTTCCAAACCACCAGTTTGCTTTACAGAAGCTTCATGAACTTCATATCCTTCCTGAGAACTGAGAGGGTCTACGCAATATACCCCTACCAATGGTAGTAGAGAGACCACTTGCTCCCCGTTCCTACCTACCCCCAAAGACATATTGTGTCAGTGAGTTTTCTGTTGCTGTAACAAAATACTCAACTGTGGTTTAATTTTTCTTAAAGGAGGGGTTATTTAGCTAACAGTTTTAGAGTCTAGAAGTCCAACACTGGGTGACTACATTGATTTGTCCTCTGGTGAGAACCCTTTGACTGGGTTACATCATGATAACACCACCGTGGGAGTTTGTGCAACAGATAGAGACCAATAGTGAGATAGGAAGCCAGAGCAACACCTGGGTCCTATAAGAACTATGTAGTCCTCTGTGAAGGTACAACCCAAGGTTTCACCCCTCTCACTGGGTTTTACCTCCGAACAGTCCTATGTCGTCTCAACATTGACACTGGAGGTCAAGCTTCCTTCATATGGGGTCACAATGAAATCATATTCAAATCACAGTACCTGTCCACTCCTAACCTCTATGACTAGACCACCATGGCAAGTGGTGAGATAGTTTATCAACAGGCTCTGTCCAGATGGGCCTGCCGTATTCACAAGAGGCTCCCAAAGGAGAAGAGGGAGTCTAAAGAGACCCACAGAGACAGCTGTTCGAGAACTCCTCCAACTGAGTAGCTGGTTTTAAAGATGAAAGAAAGGGTCAGAAGGCAAGGAATTTGGAAAACCTTCAAAAGCTAAAAAAAAATATCTTAAGAAACTGGATTCTCCCCAAGAGCCTCCAGAAAGCCACCTGTATAACCCCATGAAACCTCTATTGGACTTCTGACCACAGAGCTGGAAAGACTTTAAGTCTGTGTTGTTTGAAGTCGGTACATTGGTAATAGCTTGTTACCACAGCAACAGAGGATAATACACCAGCATTGGGGATTCATTTCATTCCAATAGTATTTATTGTCATTTTAATGTGTATTTTTGATTGGGAATAGAATGCATCTATTGGTTGTCTACTCAGAAAGTAGCTCCTCCTAAGAAATGCTTCTTCTAAGCATGTGGACAAAATAAAGCTGGATAAGGAGTCAAACTGAGCCCTACCGAGCATTTCGTGTCATTTAAAATTCTGCAACCAGAGGGAGAAAAATGTCCCCAATCTTGTAGCTCTCTGGGTGCCTGGGGAAGAGGTGAGTCAGTGTAACTTCCAGAAGAGTCACATGTGCTCTGTGAACCAAGCCTGTCCAGGAACTGGGTGGGATGAGCAGAGGAAAACAAGGATGGCGGTGGGGACACTGCGCTTCTGGCTGTGACCCTTTCACTGAACATCTTTTGCCAAAAGCAATTCAGTTTTGTTTCTATCACTTACCACTAAGGTTTTCTTGGTGTTTAGTTTCTATCTCCTGCAGCCTAGACTGGCCTTGAACTTCATGTGTAGCTGAAGATGACCTTAGACTTTTGATTCTCCTGCTTCCACCCTCCAAGTGCTGGGACTACAGGTGTGTGTGCGCCATTGTGCCCAGTTTATATAGTGCTGGAGAGCAAACCCAAGGCTTCACGAATGCTGAATAAGCACTCGACCCCCGCTCCCAGCCACCTCTGCAGTTCCCACAAGTACAGTGGCTTTAAAAAGAAAGATTTTTTTTTTTTTTTTTGGTTTTTCAAGACAGGGTTTCTCTTGTGTAGCTTTGCGCCTTTCCTGGAACTCACTTGGTAGCCCAGGCTGGCCTCGAACTCACAGAGATCTGCCTGTCTCTGCCTCCCGAGTGCTGGGATTAAAGGCGTGCGCCACCACCGCCCGGCTTAAAAAGAAAGAATTTTTACCATTATTATTATCTGTGTGTGTGTGCGCGCGCGCGTGCGCGCGCCCATTGAGGCCAGAAGGGTCCAGTCCTCTAGAACTGGATTTACAGGCAGTTATGAGCCATCCATCATGGGTGTTGGGAACTGGACTTGGGTCCTCTGTGAGGGCAGCAAGAGCTCCTAAGCACCGAGTCACTTCTCCAGCCCCCTTCCTTCCTACTAATAAAATCTTAATACAGAAATAGGAGCTTGAGGTGGGGGATGGAAATGGATGAACTCCACAGGACTGAATCACGATAGGGAAAAGGGGACTGGCCATGACCATCCCCAGATCCTAAACTATGTGCTTAGCAGATTTGATATACTAATATGAGGGGGACAGAGAGAAAGAAGGAGAGAGACTGTCCCCAGAGAAGCAAGACTCAGTTATCTTCTGGACAGATATTGTATTAAAAGAGGTCTTTTTCTTAGCACCCAACAGCCATAAATGGCTAAGTCATGTCATTTGTTTATAGCCATATCTTCTATTGAATAGGGAAGGTCTAATTGCCACCAGACATTGAAGATCTGCACTCATGAAGATGCCATAGAATTCTGTAACTTGGAATAATGACACCTGGTAGAGAATGCAACTGACAAGCACATCATGCTGCACCCTCCCTTTCCGTTAGGGAATTACCATGCTGTCCCCAAACCACCCCACTCCAGAGGAGCAAAAGTCCCAGTCCTGGAGACAGCCCTGCCTTTCCTTGACACTGTTTCCTGCTGATCCCCAGGGAATGGGTGCAACCCTTAGAGCGACTGTCACTGGCCTGTGCTGATACAGCTCTCAGGTCAACTATTCTAGAGTTGGCTACTGGCCAGTAGATCACCCCATGACCACCACCAAATCAAAGTCAGTTACATGGTGAAAGATTTAAGGGTTTAGTTCTTCAAAAACTCCCAAGCCTGCCAAACTGAAGTGTGTAGTGCTCAGCCTTTGAGGCTGTTATTTCCTAAACTTTCCCAGATAATCATTAAAAATGCAGATGCCAAGGCACCTCCCTTGAAGAATCAGTGGATATGGACTATGATCGGAAATCTGTATTTTTAATCACACTTCCCAAGAGATTTATATTATGGAGCAAGTTTGGGAAATTCTGCCCTGAGGCAATTTAAAGGTATCCAAACCAACAGGTAGTAGTTTGATTTCTGAGATAGTGCAGCCATGGGCAAGGGAATCTTCACTGTCAACTCATAAGAAGTCTTAAAGATATGAGCAAAGGAAATTATCTCAATAAAAGACACCTGGAGGGCCATTCTGGTTGATGCAAGGACTTACTCTTTGTCCAGGATACTGGAATATGATGGGAATGTTGTTCCGTATGCTGTGAATGTGTGTTGCTCTAATTTGGTTAATAAATAAAACGCTGATTGCAACTGTTAATTCTTGCTTGCTGTTTTGTTATATATATAATTTTACTATGTTGAAGTTAAAAACTTCCTTTTAAATAGAAAGAAAAGGGGAAATGATAGGAATGTCGTTCTGTATGCTGTGAATGTGTGTTGCTCTGATTTGGTTGATAAATAAAATGCTGATTGGCTAGTAGCCAGGCAGGAAGTATAGGTGGGATAAGCAGAGAGAATTCTGGGAACAGGAAGACTGAATCAGGAGTCACCAGCCAAACACAGAAGAAGCAAGATGTGAAGGCAAAACTGAGGAAAGGTACCAAGCCATGTGGCTAATCATAGATAAAAATTATGGGTTAATTTAAATGTAAGAGCTAGTCAATAGTTAGCCTGACTGAGCTAATGGCTGAGTAGTTTTAATTAATATAAACCTCTGTGTGTTTACTTGGGTCCAAGTGGCCGCAGAGCCATGGGAGCCAGGCAGGGCCAGGAAAACTTCAGCTACAGGAATGCTCACAGACTATGACCTCACTATCCCTATCCAGCCGGGTGTGTTTAAAGGTTGGACCAGGAGCCACTGAAAGTAATTTCCTTTCCACAAATCGTAAAGGCTAGCATGTATGACAACCACCTGTTTCTCACCAGCATTGTATACCAGGTGTGTTAGAGTCAGTTGGCAGTTGTAATAGAGAAGCTACACAAAGACTTGACCCGGAGGCCAGACCTAACCAGGAATCCTGGACTTAGACTTGTTTCCAAACGACCCTCTATGCGCACGCTTCAAGCACCCACCACTTCCATACACACCCAAAACCACTCTTCTCTTCCATCTCCTTATTTCATTCACTCAGTCAGTACTCTTCCCCCAACAAAAATATAACCAATAGGTGTTTAGATGAAACTAAAGCTCAAAGAGATAAAGAAAACTGCCAAGAGATAGGCACAATGCTGCATACCTATAATCCCAGTACTCAAGAGGCTAAGATGGGCAGGACAATATCAAGCTCAAGGTCAGGCAGAGGTACTTAGTGAATTTAAGACTAGCCTGGCCTAAACAGGAAGATTCTGTTAAAACACACACACACACACACACACACACACACACACACACACACACACGCACGCACGCGCACGCGCGCACACATGCACACACGCACACGCACACGCACACGCACACGCACACGCACATGCACACACGCACAAACTGCACTGATTTAGTCAGAAGTCACAAAGCCAAATTTTGAGCACTGGGGAGTTGTAGCTCTGGAACCTGAACTCCAACCATCACTCTAAGCTGCTTCCCTCTTGAAAGAGAAAAGAATCATACTGCCACATTTCACTTCAAAAGAAACAAACATCTCCATGGAAAAGAAACAGGAAAACGTGAAGCCTGCCAACAAAAGCAACAAGAGAGCTCCCGCCAGATGAAAGGAAAGTTGTAGAGCAACTTGAAAATGGTTATAAAACAGCCAAGAGCCGAGCAAAGGAATTAGGAGAATATGTGAACAGAAAGAGAAACATAAAGAAGCCCGGAAGTGAGGACTGCAGGGTCTGAACAGATGGGAAGGCTAAGGACAGGACACAGTTGAACAAATAATTAGAGCTTTGGAAAATGGAACTGGGGAATTTTCCCAGAGCATAGCACAAGAGGTTAAAAATAATTATGAAACTAATCACATGAGTTACACATAGGCTCCGTTCTCCTAAATTCTGTCTCCAGAGCCTTTATATTAATACTGGCTAAAAGAAAGCCACCCTTGACTGATCTACAGTGAACAATCTTCACAGCTCACTCTCAGGCAACAGCTGATTGATTGAGGTGGATTACAGTCCTTCCCTGAGATTTCTGATGTTAAGTACAAAAACAGGTTTTGGTCAACTTGACAAAAGCTAGAGTCATTTTAGAAAGATAATCTCAATTAAGAAAATGCCCCCAGCAGATTGGCCTGTGCGAAAGCCTGTGGTGCGTTTCCTTGATCCATGATTAACGTGAGAGAGCCTAGCTCTGCCGGTGATGCCACTCCTGGGCTGGTGGCCCTGGACGCTGGAAACAAGCAAGCTGAGCAGGCCATGGGGAGCCAGCCAGTAAGCAGCATTCTTCTGCGGTTTGTGTTCCAGCTCCTGCCTCCGGGTTCCTGCCTTGGCTTCCTTTGATGGTGGACTGTGATATGGAACCAGAAGCCAAAATAAACCCCTTTCTCCCCAAGTTTCTTTGGGTCATGATGTTTTATCACAGCAATAGAAACCCTGACTAAGACACTAACCCTGTGGAGAGGTGACTGAGTCGTAGCTCTGCATCCCCCACCCCCATTCCCTCCCATATGACAATATCACGGAATAGTGACTTGTAGAGAAAAAGAGATGAGAGTGTTATCAGCCCGTAAGGCTCTTCTACACTTCTCTTCACAGGTTATATGTGACTCACTCACTCCTAACCCCCCCCCCTTTAAAATTACAAAAATTCTGAATTATATTATTTTTCTTCCAGTAGAATGAATGAAATGCTGAAACTGATATTTTCTTTAACTATTTGCAGGTTTTCTTTGGAGAAGGAAAAAAATTTTTTTTGGCTATTTGTCCACTGAGTTTTATGTGGGCTTTGCTTTGAATGTGCAGTATTTCCAAAGCCAGTTTCCAGCCTCCTGACCCCAATTCTCTTTCCCCCACTTGAACAACTAAAATCTTAACACACAGTTAAGCAAAGGACCTCAATATCACCAGCCCTGCCTTCTCAAGATCTAATCTCCTACTCCAAAGCAGCCACCTAACCCCATCACTGTCCACTGGCTGAGATCACAAAGCCATTCACCGGTTTTAACAGTGAAGAAATGCCTCCCCAGCCCTTGACAGGGCAGCAGGCCACAGACTCTCATTAGCTGTAGAGTGCAAATTGGAACAACTTCTCTGGAGGAAATTTTGGAAATACATTTCAATAATATCAAAAACATTTTGCTTTCCCTGGATAAAGGAGAAGGAAAATCAAGGATGAGGACACTGCTTTTTTAAGCACTGATATAAAACAGGGCTTTGTGATGCACTCCTGGAATCTTAACACATGGGAGCCTGGAGCCAGAGGAGTGAGGATTTCAGGCCAGCCTAAGCTGTACAGTGAAACCCTGATTCAAATAAATAAGTAGGTTGTTGTTTGTTTTTGCTCTTTTTCTCTTTGGGGGTCTGCCAAATAAATCACACACAAAGGCTTGTTTTGTTTTGTTTTTGGAGACAGGATTTCTCTGTGTAGTTTTGGCACCTGTCCTGGAACTCACTCTGTAGACCAGGCTGGTCTCGAACTCACAGAGATCTGCCTGGCTCTGCCTCCCAAGCGCTGGGATTAAAGGCATGCGCCACCACCACCACCGCCCTGCTTGGAGGCTTATTCTTAATTATAAATGCCTGGCCTTAGCTTGGCTTGCTTCTTGCCAGTTTTTCTTAAATGAGTCTGTCTATCTTTGGCCACCATCGCCCAGCCTTGTATTGTACTTTTTATGATAATATAGCCTCATACCTGTACTCCAAAGGCTGTTTTTTCTTCCACAATGATATAGCCTCCACAGTTACTACAGTTTAGTATTTATCATCATACATGTCACATAGTGGAGGATCTCACTATATTTCAAATCTACATAGAAAATAAGTAAACACTAAATATTAATAGTGGATAGTATGATTTGCTAATTTAAATATTTTCCATCTTTTTGTATTTTTGAAAATGAAATTGCCAGCTGCTGCTTAGCATTCAGGCATGTGGATGAGGAGGATGCACTCTAACTTATTTAATACTTAATTTAATCTTGTTCTTCACTATTTAGATAATTTGCCATTTTCCTCTGTTTTGAACAATGCTACAGTGAACATGTTGGAATCCAGATCTCTTGCCAACTGGACCCCGCAGGATTTTACAAACATGGACCAAAAAGGGTCCTACTTTCCCTTCTTTCCCTTGGGATAGAGGGGAGACATTTCTAGAAACAGCTACAGTATGCGTCATAATGTAAGAGCCTAGAGGTGCTGACAGATGCATTTCAACCCAGGAAGGGAGCAGGCTTCCTGGAGGAGGAGGCATGTCAGTCAGTATCTGCCAGTATCAAGCAGAGCTGGGGAGAGGGAGCTCATCTGCTTGGCAACCACAGAAGGCTACGCAGGAGTGAGCTACTCCCATGGCTCTTGACAGCTATGAAAACAGGGCTTTGCATAGAGCCAGAGAGTCTGGGTTCCCAGTCTGTGACTGGCTTAGGAACATGGCAGCTCCCCCATCGGGAGGGCAAGAATCAAATCCCTGCCCTCTTCCTCATCTCCCCCACCACCCTGGGAGAAGGGCAGAGGGGCTATTCCCCCAACTGTCCTGGCCAGCACTGCAAGGCACACCCACAGGCTCCCATTCCTCAGGCTTTCAATGGCTGCTGCCAAACTCTGCTCCTGGAGTCAAAGGAATGTTGAGCAATCTTTGGAATTTTTTTTTCTGCAGAGAAACAAGTACTTTCGAATTCCAAATTCCATTCAGGCCTCCTGAGCAGGCACATTGTCTGCAGGAGTCTGCAAAGCCCCAGTCTTCCTCAGCAAGCCTGGAGAGTACTGGGGGACTTTTCCCTGTTTATATTCTTTTCCTGCTGGCAGGGCTGTAAGACACCATTGCAATGAGGTCATGGGGCCCTGCCCTTCTGCATCCACGGGTGACTGAGCTGCCAGAACCTTGCTGTCCTGTCCCAGTGGCTCAATGTATTCAAGGGTATGCTGGGGGATGGGCAGGGTCAGGAGGGTTGAAGAACAGTCCTCAGATTGCTGGAGCCTCAGCCTAGGCTGCACTCTCAGGACATCCCATCCCCATACCTGGCCCTTACTTGTGGTCCTGTGTGGCCTAGGGGCTCCAGGTCACACTGTCCAGTTTCTTGGGTACTGCATAAGGGGAATCTACTTGGTATCTGGGAAATTTTAGAATTAACCAATGCCTTGCAAGTAGTTCTCAGCTCAAATGCACCCCCTGAGAAAAGCCCTTTTTGATGCCCCTCCACTAAGACATTCTCCTGATAGTGCCCTTGTCCTCCTTCTAAGCATTGCTTTGTTATTAATAACTCTCTGTGAACTTGCTTAATGTGTTTTCCTCTTTGAGCCTTACGTTCAGATGGTGTCAGCTTCCACAGTTCCTATTCACTTACAGCCGGGTAGGCAGAAGATCAATGAGTCAATGTTTAACACAGTCAGTGTAAGAATCATAAGCTGGGGCTGGAGAGATGACTCGGTAGTTAAGAGTCTATGCTGCTCTTCCAAAGGACCTAAGTTTAGTCTAAGCATCTATGTCAGGTGGTTCAAAAATGCCTGTAACCCCAGTTCCAGCGTATCTGACACCTTGGCTCATGCACACTCGCGCGCGCGCACACACACACACACACACACACACACACACACACACACACACACACACAGAGAGAGAGAGAGAGAGAGAGAGAGAGAGAGAGAGAGAGAGAGAGAGAGGTAAAAACGAATCTTAAAGAATATAGTGCTGTCAGGTATATAAAATGCAGGTTTCTGATCCACTCTGATCCTATTGTAAGTCCCTAGCAAAAGTGACCTACCTCAAGGAAAGTGAGCTTTGTACACACACTGATCGTATGGCCCCTTTGGTCCTCTAGTTTGGGTTTCTTTGTTATGCTGGCTCTGGATAGGCCCTGATCTCAACTGTACAGCCTCCCATTGATCTTAGGTTTGAGCAAAACTTTGAAAGTTTCAAAGCCCATTTTATCAATTATTCTGTCTATACTTCAAGGCAAAAAGTACTATTTCCACAGAAGAAACTACTGTCCCGAAGAAGTGGACCCCAGGCATATGATTTCCGGGACCAGGGCAGGAGGGGAAGGTGGGAGATAGAAATCAGATGGAAGGTGGAGTCTTGGAGAAGGAGGACAGTAAGGCAGAGTAGAGAGCCTGGCCAGGCCTCTGATACAAGAACATATCCTCTTTAGAAAGGCACTGGAAACAAGACAGAGTGTGTATGCTCCGAGGACTGGACCAGAAACTGTACTTCATAAGCTTTATGCTTGTATCGGCTAGGCTGCTTTTCCTTTTATTTTTTTTTCCTCTGAGAAAGTGTGTGTGTGTGTGTGTGTGTGTGTGTGTGTGTGTGTGTGTGTGTGTGTGTGTGTGTAGGGGGAGGTATCAGGAATGTTGCAATTGGCCTCAGCTGTGCAGAGTGGACCTAGGGAATGGGTTTGTAGCTAGGTGTGCATCTGGCTCCCAGGTAGCAAAATCTTAAAGAGGAAGACACCAAGGGACAGAAGAGCCATTGTTCACTGCCTCCCCAAGCCTGGCCAAGTACCTGCTGAGATCATACCTTTTCTGGAGAAAAGCTGGGGGGTTTTGCCATTGGGAGAAATAGGTTGCCTAAACCACTTCCTAGACTTGTTGTGAGATTGCCTCATCCACACAGGGATCCTGGTGAGTTCTAGGAGATGCATCAGACAACACAGAGATCAAATCAGGAAGTCCTGCCGTGTGCGGAAATGTGCTAAGAACTGTGAGAAAAGCAGGGAATGAGGGTTTCTGGGTTGAGGCAGACAAAGTAGGAACTGCAGTGGCAAATGCCCAGTGTGTAGGGAAGAGGAGACTGAATCACACTGGCATTGGGAAACATTACCCCATACCAAGGAGACCTGTCTTAAGTGTCTTAAGTGGAAGAGCAAGCGGCAGCAAAGGTGGGATAGGGGAGTTGGGAGATTGTCCTGGATATGAGCAGTGGGCATGTGGGCTGTCTTTCCAGATACCGAATAGGCTTTCAAGAAGGAAGTGGGGAGCCGCCAGAGGGTTGTAGTCGCCCTGGCTTCTATATTGAGAAAGGACTGGAGGCAATGGGAAATACTACAGGAAGCTTCTATGACAGCTTGGGTGAGGGGTGACAGGTTAGGCCTGCCTGGAGGAGTAACAGCAAGCAGTGAGAAGTGGTGGGGGGTCCTGGATAGTGGAAAAGAAGGCAGGATTTTTTGTTTGTTTGTTTTGTTTTGTTTTAAGACCGGGTTTCTCTATGTAGCCCTAGCTGTCCTGGAACTAGCTCTGTAGAGTAGGGTGGCCTTGAACTCAGAGATCGGCTTGCCTCTGCCTCCCAAGTGCTGGAGTTAAAGGCATGTGCCACCATGTCTGAAAGGCAAGATTTGCTGATGGTTTTGATGTGGGATGTGAGGGGAAAGAGGACTCTATGGCTTTTGGGTTTTACTGCTAGAAGGACGGAGACACTATTGGCTCAGATTATGTTGTCAGTACAGCTACTGACCACCAACCTTAGGGCAGGTCCCCAGTCCACACCTCTGCCTTCTCATCTCATTCAATCCTCACAAGCCCAGGAGACAGGACTTGGTCCCCTCAATCCAGGGAGGACACTGATCTGAACTATGGCCACTAGTATATGAGTGTGGAGCTCAGATGCCCTGGGTGGGTTTGACCCATGAAGCAGATGTGCACATCTGAATTCAAGGGTCCAGACGTTGGTTCCTTTGCATCACATGAGTGTGCCTGGATTTTCATTTTGCATTACCCTGCCCCAACACTGCACACACTGTCCTCCCCTACAACCAATCTATCGAAAGCTACAAAGTTTTCCCAAGACCCCATGTCTCCCTCTGTGTACTGGGACATCTCTCAGCTTATTATTTGGATATTTGAAAATGAATAGGGGAGAATCAGCACCAAAATATTTGGAGCTTGCCTCAAAGATCTTGAGCAGATGGATGAGCCTGTCATCCATGACTCAGGGGTGACAGGTGGGAGAGAATGCAGGGAGGCCCAGCAGCTGTCCAGTTTCTCCTGGCCTTTGTATGAGCACAGCTGACTCTGGGACAGGTTTCTCCAATGGCAGCAAGCTGGAGCCGCCGCCACCGCCGCCGCCGCCGCCGCCGCCGCCGCCGAGTCCTCAAGATCACTTTTTCCCTTCTACGTCAGCAAGTCCTACTTTGAAAGCACACAACTCTGAAACTGATCTAATTAAGATAGGGGTGCAATGCTTGGTGTGTGTGTGTGTGTGTGTGTGTGTGTGTGTGTGTGTGTGTGTAAGGTATATAGGAAAAGTAGACATCCATAAACACAGTATGACTTCAGGGGCTGAGTACTATCCCTCCAACCCAAAGATGTCCTGAACTTCCTTGAAGAGTGGAAAAGAAGACTGCGACCTGTAGAAGCAGATCTCTGCCCAGCCAGAGCCTGTCCCTAAGCTCAATGTTTAGCACCAGGCTGCTAAGAACTGATGTAGCAACGAGCTCAAATTAGTGAACTGTTCCTAGCCAAATGTGCAGCACCGTTGGGGACACAGTCCTGTTCCCTGCTCCAGTCTAGGGTTTAAACACTTACAAGCACTCCTCTGGGCTAGGTGCTCTCAACCACTACCTGCTTCGATTTCCATAACTGTCAGGTCCAGACGAAACTGAAGTGCAGAGAGGTTGGGCCTGTCTGGACTTCCCAGTGCTGCTGATAGGCCCCAGATTTGAGATGCAGGTGGAGCTATGGAGCTGTGGAGCCTGCCAGAGGCAGGTAGGTGTGGGGACAGGGATGGGGGTGGGGTGGGGTGGGGCAGTGGTGGTTTGACACACACTCCCTGCCTGACATACTGCTGGGTGTCCCCAGAGTTGCAGGGCGCCCCCTCCCTACTCCCTCTTAGGTCATGCTGCCTTCTCTACCTGTCTGAGGGCTGAGCCTGCTCAGACTGCAGGGACCGAGAGCCAGCGCAGAGAGCAGGGGACGTGGATCCACCGAGCCCCGTGGAGGCCAGAGATGGAGCCTGTGACAGGGAGGAGCTGCGGTACAGACAGCCTCTGTTGGTCTGGAAGACACAAGAACAGTGTCCCGCGAAAACCCTGCTGTTTGCAAACAAACCCCACAAGCTGCGGAAACAGCACATCTTTGTCTGTCCTGGCTGTGGCTCATGCGGCTTCTTTGCTGCCACCCCATCCCCCCATCCCCCCATCCTAGCTAGGGTCCTTTTCTTCTTTGTCATTGTAGCCTTGGAACTGAGTAAAAAGGGTGGCCGCGTGAGCTGAAGCCCAGGCTTACAGCCTCTTCAAGGCAAAGGTCATGGGGCGAAGAAGATATGTCAGCTGGCAGGGACCTTGTCAAGCCTACTGGCCTGGGCCTCTGCTGCTAGGCCAGCAAATGCTCAGAGCACTCCAGCACCAAGGCCACACGGCTGTGTCATGTCTGCCCAGAATCCCAGGTTCTCAGAAAACCTCAGTGATCGAGAACCTGAGTCGAGACAGATTAGGTGATTTGCCCAAAGTCACACAGCTGGTGACTAGCTAAACTAGTTCCCCATGTTCTTGGAAGAACCTTCCTTCTAATTCAGCTCTCAGTTTCTTTCTCTCTCTGTGAAGGAGAGAGAGAGAGAGACTGGGTTGGGGGTTGAAGCTCGGGCTTGCGCATGCTAGGCAAGCACTCTACCACGGAGCCGCATGCGCAGCCCTCTTCTTCCTTATGTGGGTCCCTCCCAGACCCCAGCCCACCCAGGCGAAGCCAGACAGGGCTGGGCTGAGCTCTCTCCACACATGTGGTGCTTATCACGCAAGCACTGCCTCGGAGGGTTTCGCAATAAGCCTTGTGTTCTGGTCACCCCAATGGGCTTGGAGCTACAAGAGAGCAGGGGGCCTCTCATGCTTTTCTCAAACTGCTGCCCAGGTCACCACCTCACCCATGCCCAAAGTTGAGGCTCACCAAGTCCCCTGCTCAGTGCAGGACCTGACGCATGAAGGACTTGAGGATGGCCCAGATGTTTTGCCTCTGAAGATAGAAAGGCAAGGAGATGTTTGTAGGACCCAGCTCAGGAACGGGACTTATAAAACAGGGAGGTGGCCAAATCACTCACACTGGTCTTGGAACAGGCTCTGTTCACAGAGCCAACTGAAACTCACAGAACTGAAGGCCAACCATGCTCCCTAGAGGCTGCGGGAGCATGGCCGGGAGCATGGCCCAGTCTAGCGCTGGCAGGGGAAGGACCAGGCCAGAGAGGTAATGGGTGCCCCAGATCGGTTGCTGGCTTTCAGAAAGGCGACTCGGGCTTTCCCAGGATGCCCTTCTAGAATCAAGTTACCCCTCCGCCTCTCCATTCAGCAGCCACTTAATCAGTCCAGTCACTGCATCGTATCCAGCTTCCCATAAGCCCAGTGAGGTTTGAGGAGCCTGGTGTGGAGCAAGGGAGGCAGAGCCTGGAAATGAAAATCAGAGTCTGCCTTCAAAATGCCTGTAAAATAGGAGAGGGAAGACAAGCACACACAGATCAGACCGTAGCTGAGAACGAGTGCATGGCAAGCCACCACTGATCCGACACAATGGCCAGGGAGGCGGGCAGTCGTTCCCTGGACTAAACATCAGTCGTGGAGTGTGTATTTCCTGTCTTTCCTGCAACCATCCCCCAGCCCACACGGAGTCCAGTGGAGACCCGGATCACAGCCAGCAGCAGCCACCAGGGAATAACCGCCTAATAAATCAGGAGTCTGAAGCTGCTGCAGCATGCAGGGACAGTCCTGGATTTATAGCTCTTAGAGGACACACTACTTTCAGGGATTCACTCTGCTCTGGGGACACTCACACTGCTGACATCAGCGCCAGGACACCAGCGACATTAGGCTGTAAGCGACTTGACAGGCTAATAACTCTCAGTGGCTGCTAGCATCATGGTTTCAGGGAAGATGGCACACGGGCGGGAAAGGACAGTGTGGGCTGGCTAAGGGAGACGGTGTCGTGCTGCGGGAGCAGAAAGGATTCGGGCTGCTGCCCAGTGACATTTTCCAAAGCAGATTTCTTGGTTCTCACTTCTGAACCTTCACACTTTCCTAACGGCTGGAACTCCCCCGCCTCCTCTCATCAGAAGCCCCACCCTTATTTTGAAACCAGATTCTAAAGAACCGGTTGCAGGTCTTGCTGTTTGACTCAGCCTAGTGGACTCTGCCTGAAGATGGGCAGTGTGGGCGGCCCAATGGTCAGTCTGCACTAGTCTTATGTTCATAAAAGCTTTCACACCCTGCTGAGTACCCACGCTGGACTCATTTCTATGATACATCATCAGGAGATGGGGTGGTGGAGTGGTTAGTTCTTTGCCGCCACGCCTTCCCCACCATGGTGGACTGCCTCCCTACAGAGCCACAATAAAACCTTCCTCTCTTAAGTAGCTTCTTTCAGGGATTTTATCACGGCCATAAGAAAAGTATCTCATCACACACGGAATCACCTGGGAAGAGAGTCTCACTGAGGGATTGTTGGCCCATGGGCAGTCTGGGAGATGGTCCTGATTATTTTCGTTGCTGTGGGAAGACCCAGTATCTTAGGGTTCCTATTGCTGTGATTAAAAACACTATGACTTGGAGACAGGAGCTGAAGCAGAAGCCATAGACAAGTGCTGATTTCTGGCTTGCTCCCCATGCTTGCCCAGGCTGCTTTCTATAAGGCCCTGGACACTTCCCCGGTGGTGGCACCACTCATGGTGAGCTGGGCCCTTCAACACCGATCCATTAATCAGGAAATGCCCCACAGACTTGCCTATAGGCAACCTGATTGAGGCATTTTCTCAACTGAGAAAATATCAAGCTAGAGGTTCTTCTAGCTTGTGTCAAATTGACAAAACAAACAAACAAACAAAAACAAACAACCAGGACACCCAGGGTCCCTGAAAGTAGGGACCTCATTGCCTGGTTTGGAGTCCTAGACTATGTAGAGTAGAGAAAGCTAGCTGAGCACTAAGCATGCGTGCACCCACATCTTTGCTCTTGGAGGAGGATGTGATGTGACGAGTCGCTTCAAGTTCATGCACTGACTTTCCCTAGACAGTAAACTGCAGTCTGGAACTGTGCACTGAAGCGAACTCCCTCTCCCTTGTGCTGCTTTTCACCGGGGCGGGGGGGGGGGGGGGGGGTGTTATCCCAGCCACCGAAAGGAAGTGCTCAGCCTCGGGCCTCACTGCTCCACTCCAAAGCTTCATCAAGAAGGGCAGCCACACACCCGCCAGGGTGAACTGAACCTCACCAGATGGCCTCCAGTCAAGTCCCAGGAGCACAGGCATCTACTTCACATGTTTAGCTTGATTTTGATATCTTTTTGTTGAGACATGCTGTAGTCGTAATTTCTGAAAACAGAAACCAGCAAAGTAACTAATATATGGATCATCTCATGTAGTTACTGCCCCACCCTCTGCCTTGTAACAAGAATAGCTTTAATAATACTCCTTAACAAAAAAAAGTACTCCAACTTCTTCAAGAACCCAGACTTCAGAAGAACTGGGACAAGTGAAGAAAATAAAGTAAAAGAGGGAATTTCAGAAAGAGGAAATTGCTTCAGTCAAATGTGGAAGGCTCAAAGAGTGTAAGCCAACGTAAGGCACATATGACATGTCTTGTCACATGCCACAACTCGTCTCTTTCCCACGGCAGACATTACTAATTGACTGTAGTACCTTTCCCCGCTCACTCAGGATGTAGGTTCCTCAATGCAGCCATTCCAGATCAATTAAAGCTAATGGTGGGGAAAAGTCATCTTGCCCCTCTGTCTAGTCTTGAGAAGGCATAAGAAAATGGATCAGGCTGGAGCAAATTCGTGCTTTGGAGGAAGGAAGAGAAAAGGCCAACTGAGAATGGGCCACAGGATCCACTTCCATCATTTTCACTTCAAGAGTGTTAAGTCCAGAGGGAAAAAAGTCTTTGCCCAAGGTCCATGGAGGTCAATGGCAGTGGTGTTGGATTCAAGCCTCCCATCCTTTAGGCAATAGGTCGAGGCCAGACATTCAGAAGCTGCAGTTTACAAATGCTTCTGTGTGACATGGGGCTGGCCACACAGGGGCAAGGCTTCACATCAGGTCTTTCGAGTTCTCTGAGTTCACTCTGCACACTAAGACTCTCTCCATCTTGCCCAGATTCCCCTGCTTCATTGATTGGAAGCCTGTGGGGGTGTTGAGTGGGGATATCAAAGAGGGGCACACCCAAGTTCATAGGGACATTGGGGAAGATATAACAGATTTCCTCCCACTTTCTCCAGGACCTAAACCAAGGGAGTAAAGCCCAATGACGGATCCTTTCTCCCCTAGCATCTGGGTACAGGATGCCACTATGAGTTTTTGGGGATGACAATGTCATGATTTAAAAAATGGTATTTATAAAACATAAGTATGAAAGACTGGTATATCCTGAGTCCTGTCAGTAGAAAATATCTCCTTGTAGAACATCTTTGAATACATGTGGAACTATGTGGAATGGGGATCTTCTTAGCCTGAGAGCCCCAGGATAGATTACCTACAAATGACAAGGACACTTGAAGGCGACCTTCTCCATGACTGAACTGAGATGAAGAAAAGAAGGAGGTTTTACCCAAAATCCAAAAAGTCAAAGGCCATGAGGCTCCTGGGGAGGGGGCAGGAACACAGACAAGGAGGTAGACACCGCTGCAAGCACCCCGTCAGGCTTCTCGGGTCCCTGCTGGCGCGGACTCATGGCTTCTCTGGTCTTTGTTTTCCTAGAGTGGTAAAATGAAGTGGAGAACTAGGGGAGCTGTGGCCCCTTTGGAAGACAGGCCCTGGGGCTCATGGGAGGAGGAGGAGTGGGAGGCAAACTCTGCAGAAGATCAGAGAATGGCAAGAGGGCACAGAGGGACAGCGAGATGGCTCGGGCGGCCAGGACATTTGCTGCCAAGCCTGACAACGTGGGTTCAATCTCCAGAACCCATTTGGTGGAAGGAGAAAAGGAACTCCCACAGGTTGTCCTCTGACCTACACACACACACACACACACACACACACACACTGAATTAATGTAATACAAATATTTTGAAAACAGAGTACAGAGAATTATGCAGTCTTTAAGAGCTGTCTCAGGACAAGGGATCATCCCTTAGCTGACAAGGGGCCGAACTGAGCTGTAGACAGGCCAGACACTCCCACTGAATCCCTACCCTACCAAGACGGGGGCCTTATCCATATCTTCCTCAGTACATAGTTCTATGTTCTGGAGACTAGACAGATAAGCTGTGGCCTAACCCACATGGAATGGACTTTCCCCAAGTCAGAAACCAGTCTAGTAGAACATGATGGGGGTGGGGCAGAAAAAGAGGACCTGATCACAGAGGGTCCAAAGAGTGAGAATAGTGGGGGTGAACCCAAGAAATGAGCTAATGTTCCTCTTTGGGCTACTGCTGACATCCTTTTTTCCAACCCCAGTAGTGACTTCTCAGAGCTCCCCTTTTTGAGGCAGCTGACTGTTGCTCAACCTTTGCTTCTTAAACATTGCCCCCTGGTTTCCGGCCTTCATACCTACATGGTTCTCCTTCCACCTCCATGACACCAGTTCCTCTTCAGTTTTTTGTTTATTCACTTCTCTTCCTACAGCAAACCATACATCAGTGTCTAACACATTCTCTCTTTCTTTCTTCTTTGTTTTCTTTCTTTCTTTTAGTTTTTTGAGACAGAGTTTCTTTGTGTAGCCTTGGCTGTCCTGGAACTAGCTCTACAGACCGGGCTTTCCACAAACTCACAGAATTGCCTGATTGTCTAACATGTTCTCATTGGTCATTTCTTGGACATCCTGTGCTCTCCAAGAGCACTCTCACTCCTCACAGAGTTGTGATTTCTTGCTTATAGTGGTTTCGTTTCCAAACTTAACTCCTTTGGCCCTGATCAATCCTTAATTCTAGGACACTCCCACCCCTTACAACAGTCTGCCAAGTGGCTGTCCTAGACACCTTACTTAATCCCCAAATGTAACAAACACCTTGCTGAGCAGTCTTCATGGAAGGAGGGCGAGCCATGCTGGGAGGCCACACACATTGATAGGCCTGGAGACCAAGCTGCTCTGGTGGCTGATTTCTCACTTCCACTCTTGACATCATGCTGCCAGAGGCTACCAGGCTCCTCTGACTGTTCTGCCTCTTTCCCGTGGTTTTGCATGATTCAGACAACACCAGAAAGGGGCTGAGCTATTGACGCTGGACCTGGAAGACTGAGACACTCCACTTGAAGACACATAGGTGTAAAGTCTATCCATCATTTCTTTCTTTTCTTTTCTAGGCAAGAACTTCAATGCACTGGACACTGCTACTGACAGAATCAAAAGACTGGGAGAATGTACACAAAACTATCACTCTATGTTAAAAATTTTCTCATGCTGGCAACAGTATGCATTCTCAGGCAGAATTCTCAGTGGCTGTTAGAGTATATCCACTGTGAGGATCCACTGGGAATTTGGTGAACATGTTTATGTCAGTGTAGGGCCTTTCCCCCTGAGAATCCTCAGAAGGAAAAATGATATATCAAAAGCAAAGGGGTGAGGCTGGAAACTGTTCAGGAAATATTCCCTGGGTTCCTGCCCAGGGTTCAAAACTTCAGGGGAACAACAGGCTGCTTTCTGTCACTTTATTTGTCAATATTCACCTGCATGGCAGCCTCCACAGCAAGGATCTTGGGGGCACTGTCCTTGTGGACGCTTCATATTGGCCTGATGATTTACTGGGCCTCCCTGTTGCGGGTTCCACTGACTGGTGGAGCCAATAGTACAAGTCGTGGTCCGTGTTCACACAGTCATCCGTGTACTCTGCATCCAGCTAATATGGCCACCATCACTCTTGTCTGTGCCTCTTCATCTTCTCGGAGTACTGGCAGAGCTCACTGGTAATTCCATATTGCTCTGGTCATGTTCTCCCTCGTTTGGCTTCAGTTCCATCTGTTCCCCTTCAGACTGTTTGGTCTTCACTTATGAATGCCGGGGTCCTACTGCTGTCATGAAAAGGCTGCTCAGATCTTTTGAGGTATGAAGACTGTAGTGAGAATCCTTCCAAGCCATACGATGACCCAAGAACGCCCAACCTTATCGTCAGAGCACTGGGGAAGAACTTCCTGAGAGAAGTACCATGGGAAAACAAAATGGACTCTCACGGCCTTTCTGTAGGTATTCTGGAGGCTTCCCAGCCAAGCCTCTGCAGGATGATAATGTTGCCAGTAACTCACATTCACTGAATGAAAATATCAAAATGTGCTAGCTCTCCATCTTGACATTCCTGCTACTATCTCTGATGGAGAAAGTCTAAGTGGGCACTCATGGACACACAATATGCCAATCTCAGACAGTGGGCAAGCAGTGGTCTGTTTTTTAAAGCATCCATTTCTTAGGGCTACTTTACGCTAGAACTCACAAGAAGGCGAGAAGAGCCCTCTGAGGATGGATGGGGAAAAGGATCAGACTCTCATTCATGCACTCCTCGTCCTTGTCAGGAACGATTTTAGGGGTTCAGGATGCAAAGGAGAAGGCAGACAAGGTCTTATTCAAAGAGTACCAGGCATTGGCCAGATCAGTAGAAGATGACTAGTTCTCCAAGAAGGAAGTACAGGATTGAAGGGTAACAAAGGGTTAAGGCCTAAAGGTCTATCCTGAGCTAAGAACAAAAAGAGAGGAAAAGATTGTTCCAGGCAAAGAAATTGCATGTGGGGAGACCCAAGGCCAGAACACACTGGGAACTCTTGTGGAACGGCAAGAAGTTGGTATGGCTGTACAGGGGAACGGTGGCACATAAACATGAGGTGAGAGAAGGTTGGGCCGTGCAAGACATCAGGGGCCCATAACAGTTTGAGATTTGGGAATCCAAACCAGTAAGAGTCATGAGAAAATATGAATTTAAATAAAATCATTTAGCCATTATGCGATCATCACACAACAAGCATCAGAAGGAACACTGTGGCAGGTAGAAGGTTGGGGTGACCTTGGTGGGATGATTACAAGGCTGGACCTTCTGAGGCCTTCTGTGGCCATCACATGACCTGGAGGATTTGCACTACAGTTCTTTGCATTTCATGTTAGGACTATATAGGAGGGTTTAGGAGCAAAGGAGACCAATGGAGTCAAGAACTCTGTTCACTCGTATAACCCAGTGGCGTGGTGGAAAATGGTCTGTAGGAAGTTCACTTATGGCTCTAATTGTGGAGAGCTACCTGTAAGGTCTCAGAGAAAGATTTCAAGTCACACAGAGTTTCCAGATCAAACAAGGATACTCAGTTAAATTTGAATTTTAGATAAACAACCAGTGGTGTTTAGTATAAATCACTCCTAAACAGCACATGGGGGTATACTCATGGTTTTAAAACCACTCATTGCTAATCTGAAACTCAAATTTAGCTAAACATTCTAAGTGTTTGTCATCCAAGACTGACAACCCCACAGGCAATTGACTCGGCAGCTCTGAAGGTCAGGAAAGAGGAGTGCACAGGTCAAGGTCAGCATGGAGGGCACTTGGAGTGTCAGATACATGGGGCAGCTGCCAGTCAATATTTGGAAGATACCTAATGTTTGCCACAGTAAACATCTCATTGACTCCAGTGCTTAGTGTGTGAAAGACGAGGAAAACATCACCAAAGCTAAGGTAAGAGAAAGGAGTGACTCACCATGGGGGAGGGGGAGAATCGCACATCCAAGAATTAAAGCATTCTCCACAAAGAGAAGGTCATTGATGGCACTGGAGACGACAGCCAGCTCACTTACATCGTGTCGGAAAGAAAACATCACAGCTAGCTATAGGGCCAATGGTGGGTTTTGAGATGTTTTTCTAAGAAAGAGGGCGTGGTGATAGGAGGAAGAGGTTGGATCAAAGGAGGGCCTGATTGGATATTAGAGCTGTAAACTGGTAAATGTTAGTGGGGAGAGAGGAAGTTGTTAGAAAGTAAGGGAAGTAGGGGGAAGGTCCCAAGAAACAAGAGTTAGCTACAGAAGAAAAATGGTTAAGGTCAGACAGGGCACACAGCTTCCATTAAAAAGGGTTCAGCAGGTTGGTTTATGGGACAATTGGAGGAGTTTCTGTCTGCAGACCCCAACTTTATTTTATTCTATCATTTGTTTTGTGGCACTGGGGATCGAATAAAGATCTTTGAGCATTCCACACAAGTGCTCTGCCACTAAGCTACATTCCCACCTTTAGTTTTTTAGAAACTGGTCTCTATACATAGCCCAGGCTTGCCTGATGGTGGCATGCATCAATAAATGGGCAAGGATGGCCCATTTTATTGTTGAAAGAAGAGTCTATCACCTGCTGAGAATTCAGATGCTGAAGGCTTAAGAACAAGAAATACGATTTGCAAAGGCAATTATTCAAGGAGTAGAACAGATGTCTCCAAGGAAAGCATAATGGACTTTCCTGAGACTCAGATTGAAGAGACCAGGATGGCCCAGACAACCTTCTCCATCAGAGAAATGGTAGCCACCACTCCATGGAAGAGAAGAGCTGTGTATCCATGTTTGGGATTGTGTCAGAGGGTGAAACAAAACAAAGAACCTGTGTTGTAGAGGAGGTTCTGAGCTACAAGAGAGGAAGTTGAATTGGGGGGGCGGGTCTTCAGACAGTGAGGAAGAAGAGGGTGAGAGCTCAGATAAAGGCAATGAGACTGAATCAGGAAGCTGAGGATCTAGAAAGATGTCCGAGATGAGTCACTTCAGAGCTGAGGTACTTCTGGGTAGTGAGGAGGTCTAGAAAGTGTAATGAGAAAGAGTAGCCAGGATGCAGTGGGACAGAGATGGAGAAACCAAGTATCTAAAAGGCTAGGATGTGGGCTGGGCCACTGAGGTCATCCACGATGACAGCGGGGCCTCCCTGTGTCCTCCGCACAATCCCTCCTCTCCTGACATCACCACCCTGTTGTTCAGTGTAAGAGCTGCCATGGTGGTGGGTGGAAGAGAAGAGGAGGTGGTGGCTAAAACTGGATGAGGTCGATGAGACCTTTTGACGGGCTAAAAAGATGTCATTTGTGTAAGTTTTGAGTTCCTTTGAAAACTCATAGGCAGGAGGCATCCATAGCTTATCAAGATGCACTAGAACCAAGGATGGCTTCTAAAACTCTTTCCTCTCCTCACTGTGGTGTCGGAGTCTAAGAACTACTAGCCTAGAAACAACTCAGAATGCTGTGTCTCTCTTCTCCACCCTGGCACCTGCCCTTCTGTGCCCCTTTAGCTGCTCAGATTGGACAACGCAGTCTCACTTCCCATATCTAGCTACCACTAATTTTGCTTCTGTCTTTCTAGTCTCTCATCTATTTCCTAACATTATGATTCTTTCCTAACTGACTTCTCTGCTAATCCCCCACTGGTCTCTTTGTCACTCCCAAGAGGCAGAGGCAAAGGAGATAACTCCACTAATGAATCATTCCCCAAATAGAACTACCACACCACTATCAGTTTAATCTTCCTCAAATTCTGGTGTGCTTCAGCAAGTCCATTTTACAACTTCTCAGAGGAGCTCTGAGTCTACAGACCAAAGAGCAGACCCTTGGCATGATATGAAGACTTCCCTTGACCTGAAGAGGGGCATTCCTTACCCTCATCTTCTGTTCCTTCTTCTAGGCACTATGTACCAGGTCCTGTAGTAGGCCATATTCCCAGTGGCTCTGGGCCTTTGCCCTGCTGTCCCTTCACCCTGGGGTGTCCTTGTCCTATTGTTCTTTGGGACCTGGATACCCTAACAGGGCCTGCCTGCAATTGCACTTTCTCTTGCCTTTTTTGATCCTCACTATTCAGAATTAATCCAACAAAGCAAATATGCTGCCAGCATCTTTTGTATGTATTACAGTAAGATGTTTCAAAGTCATCATGTTAAACTTATTCTGAAAACGTGTTCAATTGTGTAAGACACCAAGGATACAATAGAGACCAGATGTTCCCTCTAGATACTCTAGTTCTGACTGGGATATGGAGACAGGGTGAAGGAAGGCTGAAAGGTAACAACAAAGCTTTGTAGTGTATGCAGTGGTTGAGTGAAAGACAGACACACAGACAGGGCTTCGAGAAGACTTCTTGGAAGGTAGAACGCAAGCCAAGGCTGGAAGGAGGAGCCATCCGATTTTCAGGCACTTTCACCATAGACTGGAGTTACTGGTTTCAATGTCTCTCTCCCCAACTACAACCTAAGTTCTTTGAGCTTAGGGACATGTTTTACTTATCACTTAGTCCCCATATTAGAGGAGTGTCAGAGCCACAGGTCAGCTGCTCAGGTCTCTAGGTTCTTCCCAACAGCTAAAAGAGAATTGAACACCCAAGGACCAGGAAAGTAAAGACTCAGAAAAGGTAAAAACAAATGTTTGTTGAAGCTGAAATCTAAGAGTAGAAAGCATCCTGTTAGGAAGGTTGGACTCTCCAGAACTGGTAGACAGATGTACTCAAGGCTGCTCTTTTGTAGGACCCCCGGCTTGCTGTGGGATGGTCTGTATGTCAAATTGCTCTGATTGATCAATAAATAATTGGCCAGTGGCTAGGCAGGAAGTATAGGTGGGACTAACAGAGAGGAGAAAAGAAAGAACAGGAAGGCGGAAGGAGTCACTGCCAGCTGTAGCCAGGACAAGCAGCGTGTGAAGATGTCGGTAAGCCATGAGCCACGTGGCAAGGTATAGATTTATGGAAATGGATTAATTTAAGATATAAGAACAGTTAGCAAGAAGCCTGCCACGGCCATACAGTTTGAAGCAATACAAGTCTCTGTGTTTACTTGGTCGGGTCTGAGCGGCTGTGGAACTGGTGGGTGACAGAGATTTGTCCTGACTGTGGGCCAGGTGGGAAAACTCTAGCTACACTTGCTCCCCCTCTTAATGGCCCTTTTGATCTTTCTCAATTCTCTCCTCCCCTCTCCCATTACTTCACCTCCTTTGTCTAGATCATCCTTGGCTCAGGGAGATTATAAAGGAAGTGAGGTGGCACCCCATCTTCAAAGTGGAAGTGTTATCACTCTTCATAGTCTAGCTGCTATGTGGGAATGCTGTCTTATCTTTCCTTCTAACTTCTTCCCTGGCTGTCTACCCCATGCTAACTCCTCACACTCACACCCCATCCCTGAGGCTGACATGCCATAGAAGCACATTATGTCATTGTTAGAAAGAGCCTGGGAGCTACTGAATGGCAGAAGCTGTGAAGTCCTCATTCTGTTGCTCTTCCCCCATTCAGTACCTTGTTCTGAAGCCTGGCAGAGACAACATTTGCTGAAATAAATTAAGAGACTGCTCCTGAGAAGCAGCAGGTGCTCTGAGACCCATGAGTCAACAGCTGGCCTGGGACATGTCTCAGACCAGACACATACTCAAGATTCATGTGGCTCCTGTCTAGACCCCAGACACCAGCCAGTTGACGTTTACTCCGCTAGGGTCTCTGAGGCCACTGCTTAACCAAGTCTTCCCAGCCTAACTTTGGTGTCATTCCTTCTGGTACAGGGCCAGCAGAAGAAAGAGAACACTTCGAGCAAGCAGAGGCAGCGTGAGGGACTGTGTGACTGTGGGAGTGACTCATGGGACAGACAGCAGGAGGTCCCGCTGAGATGCACGAGCAGAGTCTGAGCAAAAGCCTCCTCCCTGTCCAGAAACAGAGACCCTCGAGACTTAGGGGACCATAGGTTCAACAGTATGGGAGTGAGAGTGTCAGTAGTTGAGTGACTACCGTAAAAGGGGCAGTTCTCTAAGTGTGGCCTCCAAGACAGCAGCTTCTGAGGCAATGTGAGGAGAAAAATCTGCTCCAGGATGTGTGTGTGTGTGTGTGTGTGTGTGTGTGTGTGTGTGTGTGTGTGTGTATGTGTGTGTATGTGTGTGTGTTTGGGGAGGGAGAGTCAGTATGTGAAAGGTATAGGCATTATAGTAAAAGCTGGAATGTGTCCTAAATCCCAAGACTGAGGAAAATCCCACCAAGACTCCATTCTTCCTATCAGGAAGTGGGGAATTCCCAGAAGCTTGAGGAGCAAGCACATTGAGAAGATTCCAAGGGGAGAGTTTCATAGCAAGGGCCCTCCCCTCCTGAGGCAAGTCCCTGCTTTTCCCCTGGAAGTTGAACTTGACTGTTGGGATGCAGACTGCCCTTTGAAGGTCCAGTGCATAGTTCAAGCTTCTCAGTTCTCAGCGGGGAGTCCCAGCAACCTCTCTCAGCTCCCACAAACCAGGTTTTGCTTCCTGGCTCTTCAGGGTCTTCCATCTCCCCAGCAATTTCCTCCTCTGGCTAGTTTCCGTTCACCTCCCTCACCTAAACCAGGAAGAAGTCTGAAAGGGGGGGCCAGGGCCCTGGTTTGCTTTCTCGGGACTGGGTGTGTCCCCAGAGTGGCAGGAAGAGTCAGGAACAGCTGGTCCATGCTCTCTGCTGCTGCCGCCATGGACTCTGTCTTGGGACTAGTCTCCAAACTGTTCAAGCCCAAGCATGCTCCTCTGCACCCTGGGGATGCCCCTTCACAGCTGGTATCATCCAGGCTCTGCCAGCTTGCCATAGATGTTATTACTTACGTACTCAAACATCCCAAAGCACTCTGTTTGGAAAGACTGAAGATGTGGTGGTGAAAAAACTCCCTGCCCTCATGGAGCCTCCACCTTGATGGGGAAAACAGGAAACAAACAAGGAAGGAAGTGAGTATGTGATATATAATGAACATAATTTTCTGCCATGCAGAGAGAGTGTAACAAGGTAGGGTGCCAGGAATGAAACAGCCCTATCTTAGCAGGTTCAGGGGAAACTTAGAGGAGGTGACTCAAACAGAGACCTAAAAATGGCAATGGAGAGTGAAGGACACCACTTGGGGAGACCTTTCCCAACAGAAGGATGCTCTCAGACAAGGGTGGCTGTGAGCTTGAAAGGAGCGAGAGCGAGTATAGGAGCTTGGGGAGATGAGGTCAGAGATCCCCTGAGGCCTTGTTTAGCTCTCTCTCCAGAGTGCCTGTGTTTTAGTCTAAGTATCAGTCTTGAGCAGGGAAGTAACATAATCTGTTTCACACTTTTGAAAGATATCTCTGTATGGAGAATTCCCTGCCAAAGTGGAGTCAGAACAGTTAGGAAGCTGTGGTTATTACTCATCATCACCAATGGCCATCATTCCAAACTCTAACATCCAAGAGCCTGGCACAAACCCCTGGCCTACATCCTCACCTCTCTTCTTCCAGCCCAATCACAGACTACTCCCCTATGTGTCTAGACTTGGTCTTTGTCCTCCAGAAAGCTGTCCTGGGGCCTGCCCTAGGGAGGGATTTCACAGTAGAGCTATGAAGCCCATGATGCTACATGTCCACTTCTCAAGAAACATGACACTGTTCTGTAATGGCCAGGGCTCCTGTGAAGGTACAAAATGCAAACTCTTGTCAAGGTGGGGGCCCAAGGACCCCTCTGAATGGTCCTCCCCTTCCGTTCTTCCTCCTTTCTGAAGTGTTGGCATTATGACTCTCACACTCTGCCCCAGGTACCCTCTCCTCCCTCCCTGATGTCTCTGCCATGCTTCCTCCCCACTCCCACACAGCACACACACCCTATCAGCTAAGATGCTCTAGACAGCAGTGGACTAGGCATCCACTCAGAGCACTCCTTGGACACCTGCTCAGTGAAGGTGAGTAGACCAAAAACTTGCAGAGGGAAGATGGATTCTAGTGTAGGAGACAGAAAAGCATGTCAGAAAACTTTATGATCTGGTGTTTTGGAGTTATAAATGAATACAGGATAAGGGAGAAAGGACCAACTCTAGCCAGGAACCTGAATTATTGTAACTCCAGATGCTCCTCAGCCTCAGCTCCCAGTGTCCACTGACCCACTGCACTCCCCCAGCTACCAATCTCTCAGATGTCACTAGGAATTTAGTGGGTTTACAACTTAACTCTTCTTGCTCTCTCTTCTTCTTTATCTTTTCTAGTACTGTTTTTTTTTGGTTGTTGTTGTTTTTGTTTTTTGTGGGGGCAGTACCAGAGAATCAATATAGGGCCTTATCCATGCTAAGTAAATGCTCTACCACTGAACTGTATTCTCCCCTCATTAATCTCTAGTCTACAGTGTCGTCCATGATGGTAAGCTCTATATGGCCCTGGCTGTTCTCACTTTACCAGGCACCCGTGGTAACCGGTATCACTCATAAACACCCCCCCGCCCCCGTAAAGTGCTTTACACCTCTGCTCTTCCTGGTCAGGCCCATATCTCCATCATAATGACCATGGATGGCCAAGGTCTCTTCACTAATGAACCTCTGACAGTTCTCCGGTCGCAAACATGATCATTCAGGGAAAGCTGAGTAGCAAGAGGCAGGATGCAGTGTGCTGGGAAGAGCTGGGCACATCGATATGGGGAGGTTCTCTCCTCAGAGACCTGGACATTTGTCCTGGACTGGCCCTCGGGCAGCTTAAAAGGATACTTCCAAGTTTGTGCTCACCTTCTCTGTAAAGGGCCTGATTATCAAAAACCAGGAAGCTATGCTTGTCCCTCCTCACCACCCACCTCAGCAACCACCAGTCCTCTTCAATGGAAGAGGGTCTTTCCTCTTTGTCTTGGCTCCCCCTACATCACTGGATTAAGCCACCATTGCCTCCTCATACATCTTCTCATTTGCCTTCTGAAGCACTTCCCAGGCCTCTTCCCATCGGTGCTCTACACTCCAGTTACTCTAGAATTTTCAAGATGTAAACGTATCCATTTCCAGTCACTGCTACCAGCTCTATACTGGCTTCTTGTGACTCTTAGGATAGCTTACTAACTACAAAGGACCCACCGGGTGACCCAGTCTCTCACCGCCCAGCTTACACCTCCACTCCAGACTGTAACAGTTCTAGGAACCGAATGCAGTTCCTAGAATGCATTGTCTTCCTCCTTTCTGTTTCCTCCAGTCCACACCATTGCTGCCTCCTCCCACCCTAGTTCCCTTGCCTACCCAACCTCTGCTCATGCCACAGGAGCTCAGCAGAGGTATTCCTTCCTCTGTTGTCTTCTTTGATCTCTCTTGGGTCCTGAGTCACCCTGAGATACTCACTCCCTTACAGTGTGTGCGTTGTCAGTTCCTCAGGTCTGGCAGCTCTGAGAACGTTGGCCTCGCATGAATTAACCAGGAACTCCAGAGCAAGATGGAGGGCTGGCACACACAAGCTCAATGGCAGCTCCCTTCCCTAGAAATAAAGCCTCAGATTTATGATCCTCCTGCGTCAACCTCCTCAGTACTGAGATGACGGGCATATTTTATTATGTCTGACCAATAAATATTTTCCCAATAGATGGATGAGTAATGTAAGAGCAGAGAAGGAGTGTGAATCCTGGGTGCATCTGGAAAGGAAGAGGCATTCCAGAGCAGAAAGCATTGCAGGGGACCTGCATGAAAGGGGACCTGATAAAGGCTCAAGTGTGGGGATGGCCATGTGTCACATTCAGAGTGCAAGAGGCCAGCCTATTGGGGCAAAAGCCATAAGGGGAGTGAAGGGTGACAAGGACAGATGTTAAAGGCAAGCTAAGGTGTTAGAGTTTTATCACAGAGGCATTACAGAGCATCGCAGCCAGGGTGTGGCACAAGAATAGCCATGTTTAAGGACACAGTTTACAGCAGCCTACAGTCTGACTTGTGTGAGGAGAGAGGAGGAACTTGGACAGTATCCCTGCTCTGGGGGTCAGCAGAGAGCCTGTTTGAACTCCTTCAGCCAGAAGTCCTTTCTCCTGGCCACTGCAGTGGTGGGAGGAAGGCGTGTTCCTCTTGACACTTGCTTCTCCACTGGGCAGAGGTAGATTGCCCTTCCTGATGACTCACCCTGGAAGGGTCAGCTCCCAGCAGAATGTCATTGTTGACAGGAAGAGGGGTCAGACTTTCCCTTCTCCAGCCAGCTTTCTGGGTACCAAGACAGCAGCTCAGGACAACACAGTGTGTGGACTGGAGAACACACCCACACCATGCCACCCGCTTACATGCTTGGACCCACAGTGCCACGTGTCCGCTGGCCTGACACAGTTGACGGTGACTCAGGCAGCCGTAGAAACTCTCAGAAAGGATGATGCAAGGGCCCTGAAGGAGAGAGGCAGCGCCTCTTCCCCTCCGTTCTCAGACAAGGGAACGAGGCAGGCACAGCAGGCAGCAACGGTTCTCAGACCCGTATTTAGAAGAGAGCCAGAACCAATAGTGAGACTTAACGGGGACAGCATCTGGTGAGGCTTCTTCAGAAGTGAGAAATGCAGAAAAGGAAAAGGGACCTATCCTCCAGAAGAGTAGGGGCCAGGCCCAGGGCAAAAAAGCTGTCACTCTTATGTGGGAGCTGCAGGAATTACCCTGACAGGCTGGCTACAGCTCCAATAGCCTTGGACTTCATAATTTGTTCTCTGTAGAAGAGCAATGTCACATGGGTGGCCTTCCTGGGCTGGGCCATCCTAGAAGTGGAGCAGAAAAGATAAACCCATGAGAAAAGGCTACAGACCTGAGGCACAAGGAAGAAAGGGGGCTTGGAGCATTTGCAGGGCTCAGCATCCACATGCCCACATGCGTCTCCTCAATCAAGGAAAGGCTAGGAAATGCTGAAACAAGGGACAACAGAAGAAATCTCTTCCGTGTGTGTGTGTGTGTGTGTGTGTGTGTGTGTGTGTGTGTGTGTGTGTGTGTGTGTGATTCAACCTGCCCTGCACAGGAGGCAGCAGGATCCAGGCTTTCCTCACCTGTGGAAGCCAGGAAGGGAAGGCTTTGGCTTAAGGTGGTAGTTAGCTGGCCTTTAGCAAGCCGAGGACTTAAAGAGAGATGTGAGCATGGAAATGATTCCACATCTGCTGATGGCTGACACACTGAGAAAAAGAAAGATCCTGGGAGAAGGGCTGAGCGTCAAGAGGAAGGAAGAAGCATTTCCTCCCATAGCCTCCTCCGTGGATGCTGATGCCCAAGATCCCAAGGAACTGGCATGCCTTCCTGTCTGCTGCTCTTCCTCCTTGCTCGCCCCTTCTCCCGTGCATTCCTCCCGGCCTTTCAAGAACCACCAGGGCTGCTGGTGGAGAGCTGAGCTGAGGGCACAAATGAGAAGCAGACTAGCTTGTTCCCTGCCGGGAATCCTCTTTTGGCAATGGCCTCAGAGCTGGCTTCTTCTGGTCTTAGCTTACATGTCACGCCCTCCAAGAGGCCTCGGACTTCTCCTTTGATTTAGCTGGCCCTGGTGTCACCATGGTTTTATTTTCACGGGGCACTCGCTGCTACCTGGTATTTTTCTCTATCTGTACTGTCAAACCTGAGAATTGTGAGCAGAAAGACCAAATCCACGACTGTTCAATTGAAGCAAGCTGTTTTGGGGTGTACCCGGGACTAGCCAGTCCGGATAGAAAAGTCCCTGCTTGTCCTGTGCAGGTTAGGGTTTCTGTTTGTAGTTAAATAGTAAGTTCCTGTTTGTCCCGTGTTAAGTCCTTGCAAGTTAAGATTTCTATTTGTAATTAAGAATAAATTCCTGTCTCTTAGATCTCATGTAATCTGCAAAACATGTTTTTCAACCTCCACTAAACTTGCGACCCCCTTCACATGACGGATATCCTGACCCTTGTTCCTTCCCTTTCATTGTAGTTTTCTAACAATGTCTACCAGCCAACTCTTTTGCCCCTGTGAATACTTTCTCTCTTCTATAAAAGGGACCCGAAGAAGCTGGCAGGGGCTACTCTCTAACCCGACCTAAGGAGAGGCAGCCAGACTGGTCAGTCCCAGATGCACCCCAAAATACAGATTGCTTCAACTGGGCAATCATGGTTTGGTCTTTCTCCTCACAGCTCTCAGGTTTAACACTTTCCTCTTTTTGTTTTGCTTGTGTCTTCATGCAGAATGGACACTCCTAGAGAGCAGGGACCTTGTCCGTGTTGTACGCAGTTGTCTTCCCGGCACACAGAGCAATGCTTGGTTCCAAGCAGGCGCTCACATGTTTAGTTTATTTGTGAGTAATAACTGCTAGCATTTGTTGAGTGCTCGCTCACCACATGCCAAGCCCTTTTTTCATGTGTGACCTCAAGAGTCAGCAAACTGCGGGGTTCAAGGCCAATATTGCTCTCTGAAAGTTTTCACAAATAAATCTTAATGGAACACACCCGTTCATGCATGTGCTGTCTGCAGCTGCCTTTGTGATACAATGATAAAACTGAGTTGTTGCTCCACGGGCAGTATGGCCAACAAGCTAAAGATGTTTACGGCCTGGCACCTTCCACAGAAGGCTTACTGGCCCTGTGTTAACTCAGGAAACCCCATCAGCACCACTGCGGCCAGGCTGTTACTGATGCCATCTTACAAAAGTTGGCCGAAGCACAGAGTGTGGCACAGGATACAGAGCTATTAAGTGCACAGGCTGGGTTTGAACCTGGACAGTTTTGATCTATGCTCCTTGCTAGCTACAACGTTTCATGACTTTTCTAGGAATGAAGAGGGAAAAGGGGAATTAAGCTTATCCTAGAATTCTGGAAGTAGCATATAAAAAGGAGGAAATGGAAAATTAAAAACGTATGGCAACAGAGTTCTTAGGACTCCAAGACATCCGAATTTTTTTATCGTCCCGGGTTTTTGTTGTTATTTAGGTATTTTATGTTTGCTTCTTCTTTCATAGACAGGGCTTTGTTATGTAACCCAGGCTGGCCTCAAGCTCCCATCCCCCTGCCTCAGTCTCCTAGTGATAGAATGACCAGTGTGTTCTACATGAGTTTGGGCCACTGACTTGTTTTATTGGGAGTTTTGTTTGTTGGTTTGTTTGTTTGTTTGTTTAACGAGTACTAGGGATTGAACCCTAGGATTCACATATGTTATTCATGTGCTCTACCATTAAGTTGCATCCCTCAGCTGCTGGATTATTGTCTTTGAGGCTTGACCCTCCCTTGACACCCATACCTCTGAAGAGTTTGTCTGCTGGAGCGAAAGCCCCACCCCTAAACATAAACAGAAGTGCCCTCTTCCTTCACTGTGAAGATGAAGGGCCAAATATCCTCCACTTAGGACTTGGGATGCCAATGCTTTCCTTAAATCTTCAACTCCTGGTCTGGCCTGCCTACATAAAAAACAAGGTTTGAGTGGTCTCTGATGTGCAGTTTATGTACTATTTTTAAAGCTGTTTTTGTAGCTACACACACACACACACACACACACACACACACACACACACACAGGCTTCTAGAAGCCTCACTGTTTGAACATGTTTGAGAACTTCTCATTCCTCCGATGTTGAAATGTGGAGGCAGTTCAACTCTGTGGTTAAAGAAACCCAGAATTAGAGAATCAGTGGATAAATTGCAGTCTTAGAAACACAGCCCCACACAGAAAGCCTCCCAGAACTGCTCAAAGTTTCTCATGGCCTTAAGAAATGCAAGGAAAAGGGCTGGGAGAGAATGAGGGGAACTGGAGGGGGAGCCGAGCCTGGGGTGGCCATCTAGGAGGAGAGTTCTGGAAGGTACAGGAGAGCAGGAAGCAGGGGGAAGCACCTTCCCTGGTTTCTGCCTTTGAAGTCTGCTTTGTGATTTACCAAGCACTTTCACATTTTGTGAAACATTTCCTCATGACAAGGCCCTGAGAGGAGAATGGTCTCTAGCCCTATCACCGACGTCACACAGTTGGGGGAAAGTCACACAGTTAGGGGCAGCAGACAGGGGATTGACTTCCCTCCTTTTGGACAGATTCCTTGATCCTTTGAAGCAATCTCTGAGGACGCTCTCAGAGGCCTGATCCAGGGACACCGGGTGGGAGCTTAGCTATTTCGATTCCTTTTGTCCATTTCATTGTCTGCTATATCTGAGTGCCCAAAACCTGGCCCAGAGTAGGTCCAGGCACATATGCCATCTCCTGCTCTAGAAGTGGCCCTCACCTTGTGGAGGTGATAGAGCAGGTGCAGACCCAAGCTAAAATAAGCTGAACCATAAGGAGGGCCAAGGAGAAGCTACAGAATGCCTCAGGGCTCCAACAAAGACATTGCCATAGGGGTTGGAGAAATGGAATATTCATGGAGGAAATGGCAGCTGAGAGTCTTCCGCTGGGTCGCCTCCACATGTGGGGAAGGAGGCATGGGAGCACCTGCCTGGCCAGCCTCTGTCACCTTGGTGTTTCCTCCAGCTGTCTGTCTTATGCTCAGCCACGTAGAACCTCTTCCCGCTGCCCCTCGTCTCTGTTGCTCACTCTTCCTGCCTTTTTCTTTTTCCTTGGTTTACCCAGCTCTAGAAACTTCCATTGCAAACTGTCCCTTATCCATGCCCCCTTAATGATGGAGTGCAGTAATTAACTGCTTGCTTGCCTGATTGCCTGCAGCCCCACAGGACTGTGACCTTCTTGACAGTAGACTGGCTATCGTTATATTTGGGACATTCCAGCAATTAACCTTGAATAAACTTCAGCCAAGACATAGTAAACATTTAGTGAGGCTATAGCCAATGGGCAAATAGCCAACTTATGTGAGGCCTAAGGATATTGTAATAGAAGAAAAGGCTGCGGCTGAAGGTTGGGACCACTCTAAAAGTGCCAACATTGGTGAGTGTGTGGAGCTGCCAGCAGCACTAGCAAGGTGTGGTTGGTAGTGCTGACTAATAGGGTGACTCTGCCACATGAGGGCTATCAGGGAGCAAAGGCAGACTAAGAAAGAGGGAGGATGATGGTTCCCTCTGATGATCTAGAGATCTGGTGCACAAACAGATCTCTAGAGCCTTTGGAGGAGCCTGGGTATGCTACCCAGGTTCAACTTGGACACTGGGTCACAGATAGTGTGAGTGTTTAGCATGTAGATTTGGTATTCTGCCAGAATTTGTGATTTCAAACAAATGGTAGGGGGCCTGTGACAAGCATGTGACCCTACAGCCAGCCTGGGACAGGCCACAGTGAGATGGCCAGAACTCTATTTTGAAGCCAGAGAAGAGGAAAAGTCATCTCCAACATTTGGAAATGACTTGAGTTCTTGGACTCCGTTCATTCATGTACTTGACAAAACTTCATTAAGCAACAACCAAGTGAGTGAGTTATACGGGAGATAAAAAGCTGCCTTGGGGGATGGAGAGATGGCTCAGTAAAGCTGAAAGTGTCATTCCCCAGTCATTCCTCACCATATTGTTTGAGCAAGAATCTAAGGACAGTGTCGTATTCTCAAAAAATATTTGCTGAATGAATGGCTGGATCTGATCCTGCCCATGGCTTCCCAGCAGTCTGCATGTAAAGTCAAATGTCACATAGATGGTCTCTAGGGGCAATTAACAGTGTTGCTATGGCCTCTTACTCACTTTCTCTGGTCTCACTCATCAGCTCCAGTTATTCCAGGGTGCTCGCAGGACTTAGAGCCACCACCCCCTCTGACTTCTGTGCATGCTGCTGTCTCTCTTGGGAATGCTTGCTTCCTACTTCCATACTGAGATCACATTTACTCTCCATGTACCTGCAGGATCTCCTCCTCATATAAAGCATTTCTCTCTCCCTCTCTCCACTCAAGCAACTCTCACTTTGTGAGAACAATGTATTACAAGGTGGCTTCCTCCACTACGAGCTCTCTAGAAATTAGGATGGGTCTGGATTTTTCCCCAATGTGTAGGGCCTTGCAATGGTTACTCAAGAAATACTTGTTAAGTGAATGTTGTGGATAACACAGGGAGACTGAACACCAGCAGTTCCAAAAGCTCACTTTGACAGTCACAGTTCTCTCTTGCAATAAGGGGTGTTGCCCTTTAGGGCCACAAAGTGTCCAAGTTGACATGAGTCTACAATAGAAAAGCACTCCAACTCAGCTCTGGGAAGGTCTCCTCTTTGAAGTTGGAGTTTTATGTTTTAACTTTAAAAACTAGCAAATGATCTATAATTTTATTTTTAAAACTCTAGGAAGTACTGGAATATGATTTCTATTGTTGTGTTCTAAAAATACATTTTCTAATCTTCCATTTTCTTCACAATAAACTATCTTTGGCATGACACTCTCCTTGCAAAAATGAAAACACAATTTAATGAACTGGTACTTCATAAGCTTTAAGAGAAGCAGATATCTGACCTAAGCTAGGGTGAAGGGAAGTGGGCAGTCCCTCAAGAGGCCATTCCAGCTCCAGTGAAGGCCCAGAGCCAGGCAGGGCTTGGGGCCTCAAAACTACTGGAGTTTTTCAAGAAATTTGGCACCAGAGGCCAGGTGTCAACCATCCTCAGTCAATCAGGAAACATTTAGTGAGTGATTGCATCATGGAGAGCTGTGGCAGAGAGGGCTACAAGGCCAGTGCACCACTGTTTGTTTTGGTGGTGCACTCTTTTGGACCACACCATTGCCATGATTTCAAGGAAAGCCTGTAGCCAGCAATCATTGGGGCCCCAGTCTACAAGAAGGGCTCTGCTATACATTGTTTTGACTTTCTATCATGCTCTGAGACAAGTCGTACAGTTCCTACCTAATGAATGAGCAAATTGAAGCACAAAAGGGTTTCATACATTATCCCTGGTCTCACAGCTAGGAACAGCAGGTCTGGGATCTTAGGCTCTGATTTCAGAGAACACTGGCACATGGCTTCTGAGGTTAAAGAGCACTTTGGGGTAAATTTCCAATTTGATCTAATCACTAATTATATGAGACTCAGATTATGATGATCCTCATTTTACACATTAAAATCAAAACAAAACAAAACCTGAGGCTTGAAAGGTCCAACTCATCAAATGTCCCTAAGAGTAAGTGGATAAAGTTAAGATTTAAGCTAAAGCCAAATCCTCAATCCCTGTTGCTACATTCTAGAAGAGACTAGATTGTCTACCCTGGGTCTCTCAGCTACTTCTAGCATAGGCTGCTATGATGGATCCTGGAAGAAATTTAATTCCAAGAATATAGCTCTTACCTAACAGTCCCATCCCAAAGGCCTACGGACTATGCAGTGGCTTCTGCCTGGACTTTGCCTCAGGCTTCTGTCCTGGGAGGAGGAGGAGAGGAGGCTGCTCGGGGTGAATGGCCTGTTGGTCTAGTGGCCAGTAGCCCAAAGCTGAATGCCAGCATGGAAGGGACAAGGAGTGAGAGCTGTTTGGGGTTCCAGCAATCAGGAGGCTTTTTGATGAATGGACAAAATGGTGGTTATGGTTTTGTGGGTCCAGTGTGGTTAGGGAAAAGGAGAAGGTTCTCAAGAAACAGAGCATTCTGCCCCTGTCAGCAACTCCACACCAATGAGTGGGGATATAAGCCATCCCCACTTCTCTTGACTGCAGGAGTAAGCCCATATCCCAGGCTCTGGGTCCCCAGATTAGAGGATATGTTGTCCCCACATGAGATCCAGAAGTGGTATTCCTGACTACACCCTGCCTTGGTCATATGTTAGTCTATTCCCTGGTGGGGCCACTCTAGAATCCTCCTTTAGGGGAGCCCAGGGTGGCCGTGCTTGGACTGCAATGTTGTACCCTTGTAGCCTCATCAGCCCATGAGTAGTGACAGTTCTGCCTTACTGGACTTACTATAGTCCCAGAGATATTGGGACACTGTGCAGATAACTCAACTGAGCCTCACAGCAGCTTCATAAGGAAGGTGCTGTCGGTAAAGGGGAAACCGGGACAGAGAAAGGACGTGCACATTCGGGGTCATACAGAGCTAGCATAGGGTGAGATTTTAACCCAGGCATGCTGACTGCAGAGCTAATGGTCTCCCCTGCCAAATTCTGCATCCGAGGAATGTTAGGACATTTCCTTTTCATCCGGGGAGAGATGCCCAGCACCAGCAAACAGAAAGAATTTTTTTCAGCTGGCTGAAGGCCCAAGGGCTGGCTGGCCAGGGAAACCAGAGATGAGCAGGTTAGAATGGGGATCTCCTAGCCCTCATGTGGGGCAATCCTAAGAAGGTGTCTTCTGTCTCTCATTTCCCCAGTCCCACTCAGCCCAACTTCACATGGGGAATCCTCTTCTTGATTCTCCTACTTAACAATGAGCAAACCAGCCTAGGAGAACCAAGGCAAGGAAATCATATAAACAGATAAAAGGGAGATGTGTGCCCCTGGCTGTCTCTGGACTTGAACTCTTCCAGGTCTCAGTCTCTGCTCTGCTGCAGGTTTCTGGTTACTCTGGATAACTGTGGACACTGGGATGCTTTTTCCACCATCATTGTCTCTTGTGAAATTGCCCTCTTGACACGTCTGTCTCTAGTAGCCTGTAAGCAGGAAGGGCATATAATTCACCTGGTCACGGACAAGCACAGGCCAGCACTCGGCGGGCACTCAGAAATGTTTATTGCATTAGTAGACAAGCTCCTTATGTCCTCGTTCCAGGTAATTCTCCGCTTCGTTTGCTCTGAAGCCACCCAAGGCCAGGAATATGAAGCAAGCTTGTTGCATGGCCTCGACACCAGAAAACACGCCTTCCTCTGGGTGATTCTCTTTTTCCAAAGAAGGTTAGAAACTTTCAAGAAGGTTCTTCTGTTGGGGTTTCTGACTTTAAGCTATGAGGAGGGCACTGGATAAACCCAAATTGGACTGTTAGATAAACTGTGTCTCAATTTTTGGGTTTAGATTTATCAGCTCTTAGGAGTTCTGGAGACAAATCCAGGCAGGGGCAGGAACCTGCAGCCTCAGGGAAACAGCCAGGTTGATGAATAGACAGAACTCCTAGAGGGTGCCCTCCTGGGGCAAAGCTCCTGCAGCATGAGCTGGAAGCCAGCACAGCCTTCTGAAATGACAGCTGATTTTCTCCCAGTGGGGAGGGGTGAGCTAGGCAAACATCGGTAGCTTCCCCAAATATTTACTACTGACTCTTGGTAGTTTTCAAATTCAAAATCTACACTGTAGCCCTAAGCACCAGAAAGTTGGAAGCTACCATTCCCATTTAAGTGATGGAGAAACTTGGTCCCAAGGGTCCCTCCATTATAGCTGCTCTGCCCCCCTTCCAGCTAGCCTCTTATGAAAATGGGAGGTGCCATTTAAAGGGCAGCTGGCAGCACCGTGGTCCATATGGGAACTTCCACTTTCCTCACCTGGTTAACCTGGTGGGAAGGGGGTTGTCTAACACACTCTGACCTTCATGCAGTACTTTGCCGAGAACACTGAGACACAGAACAGCACTGTACAACCCCAGGTTCTAATACCTACTCTGGTCCACTTTCATGGACCCATTTGTGTAGAAAGGAGGAGGGAGAAAGGATGGAAAAAAGAAGAGAAGTACAGAGATGGGGGGGGAGGCACCCTGTATGACAGAAGTCAATTCGCTAGAAAGATTTCCAGGGGAAATTGCCTGACAAATAGTTTTAGAACAATCTACAAACGAGGTTTCCTCCCATTTCCTGCCATCCATCTCCATTTCTCTTTTCAATCAGCCTCCCTTTCCCTTGGCTCATTTCTCTAGCAAGGAGGGTCTCTCCCAAACTCCCTCTGTCCTCCCCCGAGTCATCTGAGTGAGTACTGCCTCCTTAGTGATGCTGCATTTTGGAAATTACGGAACCCCAAATCTCAGATAGTGCCAAATTCCTCTCTCTCTCCCCCAGGACCTGGCTCCGGACATGACTCTACCAGTAGTCAGCAGGGAAGACGGCAGATGGTCTGATCAACCGCATGGAGCTTAGAGTCTTCTCATTCCAGACTTCACCCACAACGTCCCCATCCCAGACTACAATAATTCTTGTGTGACTCTGGAAGAGGTAGCTTAGCTTGTCTGGGTCTCCATCTAAAACATCATAGGGATTTAAAAAAAAAAAAAAAAGGTTTCAAATTTGTGATTCCATCATTTCCCTTGCATGGATGGGCTCACATTGGCCTGTGTGGATCCACCCGACACATTCCTAAGGGTTTGACCCAGGCAATCAGGCAGAGGAGGAGGTACTAGAATCCATTTGGTGGTCAGAGGAGACTACTTGGAGCAGCCACTTCAAACACATCATCCATTAGCTCTTCCACACGTGACTTCCTTGTGCATGGAGGTAAAGCTTGTCTGGTCACCAGAAGCACAATGTCTTATTTTAAAGCAACACAAATAAGGTAGATACAAGTCCTACTGTGGATGGGTAGTTAGAGATGGTCTTGTCTTGTTCATCCCTCTACACCTCCACATGAACAGAGATCTTATCATTGCCTTTGGGCAAATGAGCAAAAAAGAACAGAAAGGAGATGAGACTTGCCTACAGTTACACAGCAAGTGAGTGGTAGAGATGAGAGAAAATCCGGGCATTGAGATTTCCAAGTCCACAACACCATTGTTGTGTCATTGCTAGAGAATAAAAGGAGAATAAAAAAATAATAAAATGGGAGATGGTGAGATGGTCAGTGGTTAAAGATGTCTGCTGCCAAGGCTGATGACCTTAATTCAATCCTTGGGACCTGCACACTGGAAAGAGACCCAACTTCCACTAGCTGTCCTCTGACTTCTACACAAATGCGCTCTCTCTCTCTCTCTCTCTCTCTCTCTCTCTCTCTCTCTCTCTCTCTCTCTCTCTCTCTCTCACACACACACACACACACACACACACACACACACACACACACACGAGGCACTGTCTCTTTCAGTTGTCTAATAATTTGATGAAATGGAAATCAATGGCTCTATTTTATAGGCATTGAAGCCAAAAGATGAATAGCCACACAGCAAGGACTGGACAGAGCTGTCAAGAGCAAATAGCGTCTAAGTGGTGGGGTCAGGTTCAAACCCTAATATGTGAAGGGTTTCAGTAGAGTGGGGAGGGGGATTCCATGCCTTGTGCTAATATGATGGATGGCTGAGCTTGTCATTGTACTCATGAAGAAGATGCATGCACTCTTCCAGAACCAGCTTAGCTCTAACTCCAAACTCCATGAGCCTGAGGCAGAACCTAGTTCATAAAGGAGGATAGAACCAGTAAAATTTGACCCTCTTCTCAACAACTCTGCAGGCTTATCATGCTTACACGACTTCCTCTAGCTTCCTGTCTTAAGAAATGTAGTTAAGTCTTTTTTTTGGGGGGGGGGGGCTGGAGGTGTTGGTTTCAGGACAGGCTTTCTCCATGTAGTTTTGGTGCCTGTCCTGGATCTAGCTCTGTAGACCAGGCTGGCCTCGAACTTACAGAAATCCACCTGGCTCTGCCTCCCAAGTGCTGGGATTAAAGGCGTGCGCCACCATTGCCCAGCCAGAAATGTGGTTAAATCTTTATTGTTCCAGACCACTTAAAAGAACATTCCCCCAAGCCTTGACCATGTCTCCTATGGCTGAGTGCTGTCTCTGCATTCCTCCAGGAGGCCCTGAGTACTAGTCACTACCTCAGCCCTTCAGCTTCCAATGGCTCACAAACCCATGAGAATGAGTAGGGGCCATACCGTCATGTTCATTGTTACACCCCCAGGGTCCAGCACGTGGCCTGGCCTGTAGTAGCAGTGAACATTTGTCAGATGACTTATCCTTCATTCCATCTGCCCAGTTAACTGAATTCCTATTATGTGCTATGGCTATCAGTTCAGAGGTAAGTGAAAAGGGGTGCCACCTAGAGGAAGTCTCAGTCTCAGGGTGCAGGCTAAATGTAACCACCAGTATCACCTGAAATACTGCAGTGGTTCTCAACCTTCCTAATACAAATCTCATTCTTCTTTACTAGTTCCTCATGTTGTGGTGACCCCAAACCATAAATTATTCCGTTGCTACTTCATAATGTAATTTTGCTACTGTTATGAATCGTAATGTAAATATCTGATATGCAAGATATCTGATATGTGACCTCTAAGGGGATATCGATCCACAGGTTGAGAACCGCTGGTTTAAAGTAATGTAGAGAATGAATGAATGCCAACTTATGGGGAAGGAATGGGTTGAGTCCAGTGGGAACACAGGAAAAAGAACTATCCATCAGCCTGGGGCATCTCAGAAGGCTTTGCAAAAGGAGGGTGAGATGTGATTACAACGTTTAAAAAAACAAGGCATTCACCTTAAGATTGATGGGGGGGAAAGCCTTCATGTCAGAGGAACCAGCCTGAGAAAAAAACATGTGAGAGTAAAATTATTGCTTGGAGCTAGAGACACATGTGGCCAAGTGACCAAAGATGCCTCTTTGAGACCAGGCCACTCCAGAGATGGGGGGAGATACGGAGGGACTGAAAGACATTGAGTCACAATGAACAGAAGAAGGAAAAAGATCCTGATGTTGGTAGTATAATTAATAGATTCCTCCTGATTCACTTAGATTCATTCTCATGTACAGACAAAATGTGATTGTCTCCATAATGCATTTCCAAAAGCTTGGAGGGAAATCCAGGGCCCAGGTGCACTAGCCTTTCCACCTCAGCTGGGTTTGGTAGTCCAGGAACAGGGGACCAGCCTGCCTTTGCATCATTCATGGGTCAAGCACCTGAAGTGCCTCCTGGCACAGAGTATAGAACCACTCAGCTAGCTGTCACAGAACAGGCCCCTCCTCTCCTGGCTAGGTAGCTGGATTGCCAGGCTGTACCCTGCTTCCCACTTCTCCCCACAACCAGGGGGCAGGAAGTTTAGCAGATTCCTTGAAGCGTGCGTAGGAAGGAGCAAGCCAACCTGCAAACCTGCTGCCTTGGGCTCCGTGAGGATGTTGAATGAAGCTGCCGCAGAGAGGCCCCAGTCTTCCATGGTTGGGTCATCCCCCTTCAGGTCATTCTCAATGCACCCTGTCCATTTCCTGCTCAGATTTAAGGATTTTCGGGACTGCAGGGAAAGTCCCTAGGGACCAGCATTAGAAAGAAGGCAATCACATGAGATTGACATGAGTGGAGAGCACAGAAGAAAAGGCTGTGTCTTGTCCAGACCTCGAGAAGGGAGGGGGAGGGCGGTGGAGCCCTGGTTACTTTGCTGAAGACTGCGGAGCTAGTGCAGCCACAGCGCGACTGGGAAGAGAGCTAGCTAGCGGGGACGACCAGGCGGCCCGCTTGGGGGAAGGGAGGCGACGGCTCAGTGGGCCTCCAGGGTGTATGTGTCAGTGCTTGTGAGTGTGAGCGTGTGTTTGTGTGTGTGTGTGTGTCTGGCGGAGGGCCAGGGTGATTTCCCATAAACCACATGCCCCGCCAGCCCGCCCGCGCTTAAAAGGCTGTGCCGAGAGCTGGCCAGCGAAGCTCGGCCAGAGGAAAGTGAAAGTTCGCCTCGGTGCCCTCCGTGTTGCCGCTGCTTTCTGCATCCCGGGACAGCGGCGTGGCCCTCGGCCGGGGCGCAGGCTCTCCAGCCAGCAGTGAGTGAGGGAGCGAGCGAACTAGGGCGGCCAACACGCCGGGCCAGGACCCAGCTGCCCGTATGACCGCGCGGGGCGCCGCGGGGCGCTGCCCTTCATCGGTAAGCTGCGACCGCGCTGCGGGGCCCGGGCGGGCTAGGGCGGGAGCTCTGCAACAGCAGGCAGCTCGGCGGCGCGGCCCCTCGAGCGAGCGAGCGAGCGAGCGGACAGCCCCTGCACGCCAGCGGCTCAGGCGTCTCGGCCCTGGGCTCCGGCGTCCTAACAGCTTCTGCGCTAGGGTTGAGGCCCGCTGTAGTTGAGCAGCTGCTCCTGGGGCTACAGCGCTTTGCAGGGCAAAGGGAAGGCTGCTCACCCCCATTGAACGGAGGAGAAAATTGAGCCACCCACAGGCAGGAGAGAGAGGTTCGCAGCAATTGGCACAGGCCCAGTGTCTGCCAGGATGATCAACCGGTTTCCAGGTACCGAGTGACAGAGACCCGAGTGTGGCATCATCCCCAGTAGGCATCTTCCTTTGACTGTTGCACGTTTCTAGGCCCTAGTTGGGAGTGGGCCTTCTGGGTAGGGAAAATTTAGGGTCACTCAGCTTTAGAATGCCAGGACCTGTGCTGAGCAACCTGTTGTCAGAAGAAAAGCGAAGGGCATGCTGCTACTTGCTCCAGCCTATGGGCAGGAGCTGTTAGGGACTTGGGTGGCTGTTTGAGGGGAATGGGACCCCAGGGATGGCCTGAAGCTAACCCTGAATCTTCTTTTCTTGGAGAATTTGGTTCAATGGGGATGGGCTATTCTGGGCTCAGCGGCTACCCGAGGAGAGCAGAATGGGAGTTCACAGCTGCAGAGCTGCTGCTGGGCTGCGAGAAGTTTCCCCCAAAGTGGCAGCAGATGATGCCGTGGCTCCTAGAGAGTGCAGGGTGGCACTTTCAATCAACAGCAAGTGGGTTTGCTTCTGAGGAGAATGAGAGGAAAAGTCTAGAGAGCAGGAGCAGAACATTTGAGGGGCAGGAGAGAGTTGCAGGTGTTTGAGAGAGAAAAGTAGATCCACAGGGAGGGAGGGCCCAGCTGAGGGAGGCGATGGGGTTAGGAGGAGAAGGAAAGAAGAGTTATAACAGAATCAACAAGCAAAAAGAAGGGCTAACAAGTTGGGAAAACAAGAGGAAAGAAGGCCAGAATCAGACAAGATCAGTCGGAGGGTCCAATCATACCAGGTTTCTGCTTACTGCTTGGGAAATGGAACGTGATGTCTTGAAGCATTCTGAGACTGCAGCGGTTTCCTTCCAGGGCTGCTTCCATAGTCAGAGGCTGAGGCAGTGGGCGGGAGGAAGAAGCAAGCCAGGAAGAGCCTGTCCAGCCAGATGTAAGCTAGAGCATTAACCCTTTGTAGCACTAGGGTTACAGATCAAGGAGAGGTCCCCTTTGGTCGTCTTTGAAGTTAGCCTCTCATCTGGTAGCTGTGCATTATTTCTGTGAATGCTTGAAATGCCACCAAAAGCCAGGTATCCCTGAGGTAATGTCTTCACCTTGCTATCTTCAAACATCAATGCCTTGAAGTGCCAGGACTGAGGTCTTCCTGAACCTCAATGCCCAGGTCCTTTCCGGCATACCATACACACCATTAGCTGGCATCTGAGCGGCAACCAGCTTGGGCCAGTTACCTTGTGCACAGTCATTTCCTTTACCAGGTCCTAAGTGTGAAGTTCTAAAGATCTAGGATGCTATTCAGGGCTAACTTTCCAATCGCCCAACAGTACCCAGCACAGTATCATCCATGGCTGTCTGCACCTTCTTCCACACTCTCCCTCTGAGGTCAGGCCAGGACCCTGTGCATCTCTGTCTGCCACCCTTTGAGGCCTCACTGAAGTCCCTCTTCCCTCCTCACTGCCTGGCCAATGCTGCTTTTCCTCCCTGGTGTGAACTGAGGAGGCTTTGGGCTTTGAGATGTAAACCAGTGTTGTTGTGGACTGTTTCATAGCCTCCCTGTGTTTTCTCAATGTGCTCCTATTTGCAGCATTTGTCTCATCATCTGGACTATTGGGGCAGAGCCCAGATCTAGGAAGGTGCCAGGCATCACTCCACTCTGCCAGCATTTCCCTGAATTGGGGGACAACAGCTGCCAGGATGATCAGGAGCTCCTGGGAGGCAGTCTTAGACCAGGGAAGGGAAGCCCAAGAGCCCCTCTGCCTCAGACTGGCATCTCCTGGGATGCCCTATTGGAGCCGTAGGGATGAAAGGATCTTGGGGAGGAGAAAGGAAGGACCAAGTCAGGTGTCAGGAGCCAACCCTGTGGCTCTAGGAATGAGCCATTGCTGGGCCAGGTGGGTGTGGACAAAAAGGAGAGAGCTTTGTGGTGGCAAGGGTTTGTTGACTAGATGAACTGCCTGGTGGGTCTCAGACAGGCAGATGTCAGCAGTCAAGCACACCACTGTCTCTGATTCGTCAGTTGGACTCTTCTCGAAATGGAAGTCCAAGGCTCCAGGAGGTCTCCACTTGGGTTGAGTTCCCAGTGAAATGGAGTTTGGCCCCAGTGTTTCCCTCTGTCGAGCCAGACCTGTGGACCCAGGTGGGAAGGAAGACAGGACCCAGGGACAGTGTTTCTGTTTGTAGTCTGAATATTAGTGTTTGACCACAAACTTGGAGCCAGCATACAAGGGATTTGTCTCAGCGTTAAAGCTGAAAGGACAGAAAACCCTACCCTCCAGGAGTTTCCCAGTCATTTAACTTATACAGATTGGCACAGCACTCGTATTATTAGTATCATTAGACATTCTCTATAGGCTGGAGAGATGGCTCGGCATTTAAGAGCACTGGCTGCTCTTGCAGTGGACCCAGGTTCAATTTCCAGCACTCACATGGTGGCTCACAACCATTCATACCTCCAATTCCAGGGGATTCCAAGAAGCACGCATATGGTAGGCATACATGCATGCATGTAAAACATTCAAAAACACAGAACAGAACTAAATAAGCCTTTCTAAATTGTTTTTTAAAAAATAGTTCTGTGAGCTGGACAGTGGTGGCGCATGCCTTTAATCCCAGCAGAGGCAGAGGTAGGTGGATCTCTGTGAGTTTGAAGCCAACCTGGCCTACAGAGTGAGTTCTAGGACAGACACCAAAGCTACACAGAGAAACCCTGTCTCGACACCTGCCCCCCCTCCCAAGGTTCTGTGTTGTTGGGCTGGCCTGGGTTAACCTGGGAAGACTTCTTGGGAAAGATGGCGTTTGGTTTATTATCAAGGGAAGAGCAAGGTGGCGCCCTGGCTGATGAGAAATCTAAGTTGGAGAGTGCTGCACCCTGAGGTGTGAGGTATTACGAGAATAGGGCTTTGTTTCCTGTCCTTTGTGGGACATGGGGGTAGCTGAGGAGAAGAAGCACTGGAGAGACACGACTCCCTTCTGTCACAGACATGGCTGGGCCCCCGGCTGCTGCTGGTCTGTCTCCTGGTGAGCAGGAGCATTGCCAAGGAGGTGTCGGAACACTGTAGCCACATGATTGGGAATGGACACCTGCAGGTCCTGCAGCAGCTGGTGAGTATGAGACCTTTCCTTCTCCTCACTGAGGAAACTGAGGTAGCAGCCGGAAGGCAGAGTCAAAGAGAAGGTTTGCAGGAAATAAAGCTATCTGGATCATCGCTATCCTGATCCTTCTCTCACTGATCTTCTCAAGGTGGGGACCTTGGGTTTCCCACTAACCCTGGAAGCCTTGTCTGGGTCCCCTATAGGCAGTGGGTAGGGTGGGCTTCGGATTGGTTGCCTGAGTTAATGGTAGTCCAGGAATGTCCATTATGGATTCTAAAAAGCTCCGTAACCCTGCTCTGACTCAGAGAATGCCTCCTTTGGGAAGTCAGCCCGGTCTCCCTGCTGGGTCCAGATGGTTTATCCAGCTCCTGGATAGCCAGATCCCCTGACAGCCTGGCACCAGCGCCCCACCCAAATTTAGATGGGAGGCTCCAGCCTAACTCCCAGTCTTCTACCTTCACTTCCTGACCCTTGCCCCTGGGGTTGGGGTGCCCTGCTCATCTGGGCCATGAAAAAAAACCCAGCTCTGATTCTAATAGGGTCAACCGAACCACCAACAATTCTAAATGCCATCCATCCAGTCAGGATCCAGTTGTTGTCATGGCCTCTGCCCCTCTCAGTAAAGAATTTATCAACAGGGTGGGGCACCAATGGATAAGGCCAGCTCAGAGCCCTGAACTTGGCCCTGGAGCTGCAGTTTCCAACCTCCCTCCTCAATACCACTCTTTTTTATATGCAGCTTCCATGGCAGGCCAAGGTGCATGAGTGCCATGGTATTCTCCGAGATTTAGAACTTGCTCCAGGGAGAGGCTGAGGCTAGAGATCTAGACTCCCCAGAACTTGCCTGGACTCCACTTGAGCTCTTTTCATGATAGGGTATTGACCCCCTCCCAGAAAAGATTACATCCTATATTTTCCTAAAGATAATTCCTCCTTATAACAGCCTGGATGTGTGATTTCATAGATCAAAGTATAAGGGGTTTTGTTTGTTTGTTTGTTTTAATCCCTCTGGACATTTGGAAGACACAGCTGTCCCCTAGCTGTGGCTGTCTTTCCAGCACTGTCTTAGGGAGGTAGATAAAATTAAAACCTCATTCACCCCAAACCAGGGTCCCATTCTGAAGCTGAGCTGACCTACAGGTACCATGTAATCACTGGTCTGTTCTGTCTCACAGATCGACAGCCAAATGGAAACCTCATGCCAGATTTCCTTTGAATTTGTAGACCAGGAACAGGTGGTAAGTAGCAAGTGTTTGCAAGGCCCAGGTGTGTAGTGAGTACTCACTGCCTGCCCCAGGGTGGTCGCATGGGGCAGCATGAAGGCAGCAGAAAACCTAGAGCAGGACAGTATCAGCATGTGAGGGGCCCTGGGCACTCAAGTGCCAAGTACCAGTGGGCAGGGGCCAGAGTTTAAGTCCTTTGCTGATTCCTTCCTTTGACCTGACATCTATCAGGTGCTTGCTAAATGTTAGGCACATTCCCCAGTTAATTTAACAGTATCACTCTGAGGTCCACAAATATTTCTTATCACCCACATAGAGATTAAGGAGCATATCACTTAATCATAGTTAAGTGATAGAGGACTAACTTGAACCCAGGAATGTTATACCATGTTTTGTTTTAAAGAAGATCACTCCTCCATCCACTAACCACAGACAGGAAGGCAGTCTAGCCTAGCTTTCTACTTGACACCTGACCAACCAGCCACCTAGTGCAGCTAAAGCTGGCAGCACCTTAGGGTGCTGTCCTCCATCCTCCCCATCAGCCTTCAGGGGCTTCCTTACCAGACTTCCCTGAGTCTAGGGCACTCTTCGTCTTACCACTAGGGGGAGCTCTCTGAAACCCCAAAGCCTTCACTTCAAGAGAAAGCCAAGGCAGTCTAGATCCAAATCTCCAGTCCCTACCCCCACCATATTCTCACCTCCCTTCTCTGCTTCATTCTGCTTCCCAGCTTTTGCGTAAGTTCTTCGTGATGTCTGTCATACCTTTCCATGCCCCCCACTGTCCCCTGTGCCACACCTTTCTGGAGATCTGTGTGCCTCAAGAAGAACAACCAGTCTGTCCAGAATTGCTTCCATCTCTAAGCTTGCATGCACTAGACCCATGCACCTCTGTGGAAATGCCATGGCCTGCATCGCCACAGGGCCTCAGTCATTCACTCTCTTACTCCTGCACTTGAACAATGACATCTATTTACTGGATCAGGCACTAGAGATACAGAGATAAACGGAGTTTCTGTCTTTGAACCAACTACTGTATCCTTGGAGTATACAGCCCCTTCAAGTCCTTAGTATCTCTATATTCTGGAGGACTTGAGGGGGCTATATGGCAAAGGACTTTTGTGAAAGTAAGCTGAAAGGAAAAGAGAAAAGTCTGAGGGCCAGAGAGCCTAAAACTCACCCTTCCTGTGTGTATCCATCCTGACCAAAGCCTCATTTAAGAGATCCAAAGCTCTCTAATCAGAACCCACCTTTCCTTTCCTCTAGCCCAAGTCTCAGTTTTGGTTGGTTTAAAGAAAGAATAAAAGACAAGCCAAGGTTATCCTCACACCAGGAGGTGTGTCCCTCCTCACAAGTGCAGGATGGCAGACTGCAGCCCTCCATCTGCCTGGGGTGGTGGTCCTCTCATAGAAAGCATGGGTTCCCAGGCCACTTCAGCCAGGCCCTAAGCCCTGTTTCCTGTATTCCAGGATGATCACGTTTGCTACCTTAAGAAGGCTTTTTTTCTGGTGAAAGAAATAATTGAGGACACCATGCGCTTTAAAGACAACACCCCCAATGCCAATGCCACCGAGCGGCTCCAGGAACTCTCTCTGAGACTGAAGAGCTGCTTCACCGTGGATTATGAAGAGCAGAACAAGGTAGGATGATTCTGGGGCTAGAGCGCCAGGGAAGAGGCAGAGGGAGGCCGTGGAGGTCACACCCTGCCCTCATATGCTTGCCTTGCCTGACTCTCGCTCATTACTCTCTCACCCATTCATTTCTTTATTCCATCCACCTTCGCCAAGCACTCATTAGACAGAAGGCACAGTGCTGGACTCTGATGATATCCTTGGAGCAAGAAATTCCTGGTCCCCACTCTTACAAAGCTTATAGTCAAGTGAGGTAGGCAGCTGTTGAATGATGGATGGCATCTGTGAATATAACCAGAAGGACTGTTCATCCATTTAGCAAAACCTTATCGAGTGACCACTGTGTGTCAAGTGCTCTTCTGGACAATAGGAAGTAGCTGTGATCAAAGAAGGCAAAAATCCCCACAATCATGAAGACACAGGGGAGGGGAGGGGAGGGGAGGGAAGGGGAGGGGAGGGGAGGGGAGGGGAGGGGAGGGGAGGGGAGGGGAGGGGACTGCGACAGTTAAAATACAAGCATGTGAATGGATGGTGGTGATAGCGGCACTGGAGAAGAGGAGAGCAGGGGAGGGGAAAGCTGAGCAGATGGCTGAGAGGAACAGGAACCTGAGCCCGAGTGCAGAGGGAATGCTGACTTACCAAGGATGCAGAGGGGAAGAGAGAAGGCAGGGCGAGACAGACAACTGCGGAGCTCCAGCACAGGTAAGAGCAGTAGGAGCCACGGCTGGTGGGTGATCAGAAGCCCTAGGGTCATCAGAAAGGCTTGCATTCAGGGGTTCAAAGGGACTCAGCATGGCCCAGGTGTGGGATGTGGAGTCTCTGCTCTCCGAGAGGAAAGTCAGGAAGCATATCATTCAGGGTGTCAAAGATGTGGGCTTTTTGTCTTAAATCTCAAAGAAGCCACCATAAAGTAGTGAATGATACAATGTCACTTATGACGCCAGACTGTTCTGGTGATGGGCTGGAGAGCAGGCTATGGAGAGCAAGAATGGAGATCAGGAGGGCAGCAGGAGGCTCAGCCAAGCTAGCAATGGCAGGGGCTTGATTCAGAGTGGGGCAGGAAAACGGAAGGTGACTGGATGCCATCCCCCCAGACAGATAGGACTCGGTGCTTTCCGGGATAGAAAGGGAGAGAGTGAGTCAGGGTGTGTTCATCTGGAGCCCCGGGAGAGTTCATTGATGTCAAAATAAGGATGACCACAGGCAGAGGAGCTCAGTTTAGTGTGGGGCACATCAGACGGACAGCTACAGGAGGTTATGATTGTGACTGCTGGATACATAGATGCTGTTTGTGGAGCCACAGAACTGTACAACTGAGAAGAGGTCCAGGACCCTGGATGAGGAGCGCCTGAAGTAGGAGGAAAACAGAGGGCAGCACCTCAGGGTTTCCAGACGGAAGGAGCCAGCACTTTATCAAATGAGGCTGAGAAGACAAATACATTGAGGGATGTAAAGTGCCCATTGGTCCGTTTGATTTGGCAACATGGCAACTGCTGTTGGAGGCAGATCAGGGAGAAAAGAAAGAGAGGAAATAGAGACCACATGGTGGAGGAACTTGCCCCCAAAGGGAACAGAAAACCAGATTATCTGGACTGGCTGTTTGGTTGAGGAAGGGGTGGTCCTTTACTATGCAGCATTAAATCTATGCTTTCCCAACATTAAAGTGCCAGTAAATCACCCGAAGAGTTTGTTTAAAATGCAGAGTCCCAGCATACACCCTAGAGACTCTACTTCCCTGGGCCCACGGGCCTGGGAATCTGCATTGTGAGAAGCTGCCCCACCAGTGGTTGAAATAGAGGGCCTCAGGCTCTGTTGGATTGGTGACTATTCACCCAGTGCATGCGGAGGGTGCCTCAGCTCAGGGACCCAAGTCCAGCCTCACCACTCAGAAGAGGATTCTGAGCTCCCAACCCAGCAGGCACCTCCATTTTGAGAAAGCTGGGGTGTCAGGGTTCCAGGTGAGAATGCCTGGCTTCTTTTACAGCACGTAGGGTCAGGTTTGAGACAAAGAGCTTTATAAAGACACATGCAGGACTGAGCCAGCTGGCCTGCCATACCAGCTCCTGGGAGAGGCTGGGGTATTGTCCTGACATCACAGACAAGAAGATGAGTCCAAACAAAGCAGTGCCTCGCTGCTGAGTGGAGAAGCTGAGGCCGAGTCTTTTCATTCATTCGTCTAGTAACTGTTTATTACAAGCCTGCTATAGGCAGGCTGGGAAGACACAGTGACGTAATCAAGGACTTTATAGTAGCCTTGGAAAACCTATTGTTCTTCCCTGAATAGCCGGCTCAGAAAGTTTAAGGGAAAACTTGGCATTCTGGAAATAGGCTGTAGATGATACTGTCATCACACATAGCACAGCTTGCTGTGAACGGTGGGGTGAGCCCAGAGCAGAACCCTGAGGCACTGCAGTATTTAGAAGGAACAGTCTGGCACAGGGCCTGAAGAAGCAGCCAGTGAGGTGGGACGAACCCAAGAGGGTGTGGCTTCTCAGAGCTGCAGTGCGTGTGAGCATCTGGACACACTGCAGAAGAGAAAAACCACTCAGCAGGCAGACCAGGGCATCCTTGGCACTTCCTCCAAAACGTGGCACCAGCCAAGGAGCTCCTCTCCTCTGGCTTCCCCAGGTCTGTTCTCTATACCACAACAAGATGATTTTTATAAAATTCAAGTCTTGTACCATGATCCACCTTCTGAGCAAATTTTCAGTTTCCTATTGGCTCAATAGACAAAACTACAAGTTCCTGGCAGGGTCAACAAGTCCCTGGCCTTGGCAGAACTCTCTGCAACTGCATCTCTTGCCAATTTCCTCCTAGGTGGTGGTACTGAAGCCACTCCAGCCTTCTCTCAGTCTTTTGGCATTTCGTGCTTTCCTGCCCCAGGACCCTTGCACGCTCTATCCTCCCTAACCCCAGCCCCTTCTCTTCCCTTGCTCACTTTAGCTGTCCCTTTGGCAATCTTCTCCCTGGGCTCCCATTTAGCACTCTTTTGTAACTCACCTTCGGATGGATGGCTCAGGACACTCCTGTAACAATGTGTTCAGTGCTAGTTTCTGCTGCACTCAGTGCCCAGCTTGGCCAGGAACCACTTCTCTTGTGTTTGTTGCATGATGCCCAGGTAAATGACCATACCCGTGGCACTTGAATGTGTGTTAGATGGATCTAACAGAGGTAATAGTGAGAGGAGGCCCATGCTCGGGCTTACCAAAGGGGCTCTGCTCTTCTTCTAGGCCTGTGTCCGAACTTTCCGTGAGACTCCTCTCCAGCTGCTGGAGAAAATCAAGAATGTCTTTAATGAAACAAAAAATCTCCTTGAAAAGGACTGGAATACTTTTAGCAAGAACTGCAACAACAGCTTTGCTAAGTGCTCCAGCCCAGGTAAGCATAGGGGCCAGCTACAGGGAGGGTGAGGTAAGGGGCTAGGGAATCCCAGAGGCAGCCTGGCTGCTACCTGTGTCTCTGTGTGTTTTATGTACTTATGTGGCTTCATGTACCGCAGGGCCCCGGGCACATGTCTTTGCTGACATGTGTGTGCATGTACACTGACTTATGCCTGCATGTACTGTCTCACTGCCTCACTTGATGTGGCAGCATCAAGAAGGCTCGTGCTGGTGGCTGTGATGGTAGTGAGAGGGAGAGGGGACCTTTCTCAGAAAGCCACGTAGGCATGGTGGCTTCCCCCTCGGCTCCGCAGACTGGCTGGATAAATGGGGATGCCGTGGAGAGAGCAGGTGCTCCATCTGGCAGTCAGGGTCCTTGCTCCAGGAGCCCTGCTGCAAATCACCAGGACACCCTGGCTCCAGAAGTCCCCAGGATGCCTTGGATGTCCCCTCAAGGGATAAGGCTGAATTTGAAGTCTGAACATCGTTCAAACTCTCTCTGCCTGTGCACTCTGCGTGTCCTCATCTCTGCGTCCTGTGCCACATGTGTCCTCCATTCAGCCTCACTCCCCAAAGCAGGGGCTGAGGTCCTGCAACGGGACAATACTCAAGTCCGGCCTTAGTGCTTCAGTCCCCAAGTCCCAAACTTTGACTGCTTCCCGGCCCCAGCCTTCTGCCTGTGGCTGTGACTGTGGCGGTCGGCTCCTGGCTGTGCATGAAGCCAGTGTCTTGGGGGCGTCCAAGTGTCCTGGGTTAATCCAGGAGCTATTGCTCAGTCCCCTGGCCTGGCTGCTGCTTACCCTTGGCTTGGCGCCTGGCCAGCTAGAGCGCCAGTACACTGTCCTGTGGTCTTCCTCGAGCCCTCTTCTGTTTGTCTGTACCTTGCTGTTGGCTCCCTGCCCATGATACCCTGCTCCCTCCTTGTCCATATCACTCCCTCCTGCCTGAGTTCTGTGTCGTGATCATTTATTGCTGTCTTGCCCTCTCTCCAGCCCCAGGGCTGGGTTAGAAAAAGAGGGTCCCCTTCCCATGCCCCAGGGCCATACCCCCTCTTGCCCCTCTGGGGGAGCTGTGCTAGAGGCTGGTGACTCTATCTCCTCCCCATCTTTCTCTCTCCCCTTCTCTGTGGTTCTTTCAGATGTGGTGACCAAGCCTGATTGCAACTGCCTGTACCCTAAAGCCACCCCTAGCAGTGACCTGGCCTCTACCTCCCCTCACCAGCCCCCTGTCCCCTCCATGGCCCCTCTGGCTGGCTTGGCTTGGGATGATTCTCAGAGGAGAGAGGGCAATTCCCTCTTGCCCAGTGAGCAGCCCCTCCGCACAGAGGACCCAGCCAGTGCCAAGCAGCGACCACCCAGAAGCACCTGCCAGAGCCTCGAGTCACCAGAGACCCCGAACCATGAGGACGGACTCACTGAGGGTTCAGAGCCTCATCCTTCTGCAGAGGCTCCTATCCCAGGTGTGGAAGACATCCTCGACTCTTCACCGGGCACTAACTGGGTCCTAGAAGAAGCTTCTGGAGAGGCTAGTGAGGGTTTTTTGACCCAGGAAGCAAAGCTTTCTCCCTCCAAGCCTGTAGAAGACAACTTCCAGGCAGAGACAGACAGATCCAGCGACCTTTCAGCATCTTCTCTACTCCATAAATCAACAGAGGACCAAGAGCCAGCAGAAACAGGCACCCCATTGCCAGAGGTGAACACTATGAGACCCACTGGCCAGACGCAGAATCACACTCCTGAGAAGACAGACAGTTCATCTATGCCACCTGGAGACCACCAGGAGCCAGGATCTCCCCACATTTCGACACTGGGTCCCCAGGGCCTCAGCAACCCAGCCACCCCCTTTGCTCAGGCACTGATTCCCAGAAGCCACTCTTGGGGCATTGTGCAGCCCCTTGGGGAGCTTGAGGGCAAGAGAAGTACCAGGGATCGAAGGAGCCCCACAGAGCTGGAAGGACGACCAGCAAGTGAGGGGGCAGCCAGGCCTGTGGCCCATTTTAACTCCATTCCTTTGACTGACACAGGCCATGAGACGCTGCCTAGGGGATCCTCTGACCCCCAGATCTCTGGGTTTGTCTTCCATCTGCTGGTGCCGGGCATCATCCTGGTCTTGCTGGCTGTTGGGGGCCTCCTGTTCTACAGGTGGAAGCGGAGGGTAAGGAGAACCCCAGGAGAGGGGGGCATCCTATGGGGCAGGTTCCAACAGGCTCTACAGTTGCTGGGAGGTGGGAATGACAACCCAAATGGTAGACAGTGGTAATGGAATGTTGCTTCAAGAATCAGGAGGTGCCAGATGTAGTGATGGCATATGCCTTTAACCCCAGCAATCCAGAGGCAGAGGCAGGAACATCTCTGTGAGTTTAAGGCCAGCCTGATCTACATAGCAAGTTCTAGGCCAGCCAGAGCTATATAGAGAGATCTTGTCTCAAAAACAAATGAACAAACACATAAGTAAATAATAAAATCAAGAGGTCTCCAGCCTCAAGATCATTGAGAGGGGATGAGAACAGAAAGATGTAGAAAAGAGAACTCCTGAACAACCAAGTGGGAGAGGGAAGGAAGAGGAAGGGAATGTAGTTCTGGGAGCGTGGGGGCCCATAGGTTGTTTTCCGCATGGGAAGGGACAGGAGAAGGAACACTCATCCTCAAGAGGCCCAGGAGTCTCCCTCAGCTGTGCATGCATTGGAGTAGCTAGAGGAATTCTTGCAACTCTCTCAGTAATGCTTGGGGGCATGCCAGCACCTCAATGAGATATCTCTTTCTTGTCACCAGAGCCATCGAGAGTCTCAGACATTGGATTCTTGTGTGGGGCGACCAGAGGGCAGGTGAGAAGTTGGAATGAGGCTGTGGGAGGCACTGGATGTCTGTCTTGGGACCTGTTTCCCCTCTAGATTGGAGGAGGGGCTTCTCTCCCTTGCCCTGATGAACTAGAGCTGCAGAGCAGGGTGGGTACCGAAAAAGAAGGGCCTCTCTTCTTTCCACGACAGCTGGGCTTTCTCCTGACTTCTTCATAGAGTTGGGCAGTTCTAAATCTCATGGAGATGGAACCCATGTGCAAGGTTTGGGACAAGCTAGGAAGTCCCCTCAGTCCCATGCTCCTGCCAAAGTCTTATGTCAGCCCTGTGTTCTGCCTGCAGCCCCCTGACCCAGGATGAGGACAGACAGGTGGAACTGCCAGTATAGAAAGGATTCCAAGGTAAGGCTCTGATTTTGACGTCTCTATTCCTTTAAAAGAACTATCTCCAGTCACCCTCCCCCTGTTGCAGAAGCCACCAACTCCCAGGAGGCCCACACATTTGACTTCCTCTCCTCTATCCCACTCCCATTTTCATTCATTCTAGCTAGGCCCCTCCCTTCCAGGCCTCAGGTCTCCCCTTGCTCCTGCACCCCTCCCCCACGGAGACTAGTTACTGCTCCCTCTGCTTTATGTTTCTATCTTGCTGTTGACACATTCAGTCCCAAAGCAACCACATTCCTCCTCCTCTAATGAGGCTTTTACAAGGTCTTTACCACCCTGGGGAATTTTCATTAGCCTCTGCATGGCCGCCAGCCCCTTTAAACACAAGTACTCCCAGCTTGGTGCTGAGCCCTGAGCTTCTCAGCATCCACTTCTTGCCAGACTGTGTCTCATCTCGTCTTGCTCCCCAGCTAAGGTTATTCCTGCCTTCCTGTTTTAGAATCATGGTGCCATAGAGATTTAGTCTTGGGAGAGCTGTCAAGAGGTCATTTGGCCCAGTGTCCCAGCCTAAAAGGGCCCACTCTGCATCCCCAACAGGGAGTCAGCCAGTTTCTGGTCACACATCCCCAGTTCCAGGCAAGTTCCCTGCATGCCGTCAGTTCCCCCTGTACACCCAGGATTCCTTCCTTATGCAGGCAATGCTGCCTTCCCTTCTCCCCTTCCCCAGCCAGTCCGTTCATCCCATGAGGTCTGATATTTAAGGTTCATGTCCCCTTTAAGAATTCTCTGTGTTAAGTGTGGCCAAGCCCTTCAAACATTCATTATATGATATGGTTTTCAGACCCCTCACCATCCTGGACACACTCGTTTGTCAATGTCCCTCTGAAAATGTGGCGCCCAGCCCTGGACACAGTACTCCAGATGTTGTCTGCCCAGCTCAGAGTACAGTGGGACTGTTGCCTTCCTTGATCTGGACAGTACTCTTCTACTCGTGCAGATTAAGATCACATTAGTTTTAACAGCTGCATCATATATTGTCATATGTTGAGCTTGTGGTCTATTAAAAACCCCAGTTCTATTTCCCGTGAGCCTCTATCCAGCAGACCTTCACCATTCCATACTCGGACAACTTAACCTTTTTAGCCAAAGTGTAGTTTATGCTCACCTTTGTTAAAACTACTTATTGCTCATGCCCTGAGCCTACTGAGAGTGTTGAACTCTAATTTGGTCACTTTATAACTCCTGGTTGTGTCCCCTGCATATTGATGAGTGTCATTTGTTGTCCACACCCACAATGTTGATGAAGATGTGACCCATATTCTTCCTCTCTGAACCCTGCCCACACCAGCCTATCGGGAAGCTTTCCTTCCTGAAGTCTCCACATCCCTCTAGTTGTTCTTTTAATTCATACCCCTTCTGCTCTTTTGTATATGGCTAATACTATTTCAATTTGCACACATTTGGATGTTGTTTTTATGTATTTTAAAATCATATTTCATGCGTGTATATATACATTTTGGCACTACTAAGATTGTAAGCCCCTAGAGGGCAGGAACTATCTTCCACTTTTTCTGTACTTCATTTATCATCCTGGACTCAAGTAGAGACAGGGACTCTCTATTCTTGTCAAAAATTCAGTAAATGCTGCCTGGCTAGTGATTCAGACCTGAATTACCAACTAACCCTGGCTAGATTTCTCTAACTGACCAGCCTTCTGGCTGACCAGTTAACCAGTTAACTAGTCATCTCACCTTGCCAGCTGGTTGGCTGACTTGACTACTCAACCAACTAGCTGGTAACTGTTAACTGACTAGTTCTTCATTGGTGAGCTGACTGGATAACTAGTTGGCAGAATGCTTAGTTGATTTGCTGACTGATTGGATAACAAACTAGTTGTGTGACCCATTCAAATTTCCAGTTACACCCATTGCCACACGTAAGCAAACTGCCCATGCATAGGAGGATGAGTCTGGACCCTTCTCCAGACAGGAGATCTGACAGATGCTCAGAACCAGGGAAATGGATTTGGATAAAGGCAAGCAGCAACCCATGTCTAGAATCCTGGGGTCCCACTTGGCAGTATGGTGGATAGAGATGGGTGAAATGAGTTAGCTGGCTCATTGGAATGGCTCAGAGAAGGACCCAGAACCCCTCAGAACTGAATCAGAGAGTAAAGGTTGCTGGGGACTTTGGGACTCAGTGCTGTGCCACCTTATCAAGGGCCACCAGTTCTCCTCCTCCTGCCATCTGTATGGACTTGCCCTCTGCCCTGAGCTCTCTGTGTTCCGGTTGTCCTTTTCCTGACTCCTAACTCTCAAGATTTCAAGTTTCCTACTTCAGGATTTCAAGGTTTTGCTCAGTGGGTCCAGATCTATTGGTCCCTAAAGCCAGGCTCCAGGAGCCTGTGGGAACTGAGTGCCTGGGTCCAGACTGAGCGGTACTCTGAGGAGATGAGTGGAACACACAGAAGTGGAGACTGAGGGAGGGACACAGAGCTGCAGAAAACTCAGGCCCTCAGCCCCAGGGAGCTGGGAGCTGGGTCACAGGCTAGGGCATGTCCTCTATGGCCTTCTTCCCTAATGGGCCTGGCAGAGCCTGTGGCCTGGCTGTACCAGCATAGCTCATGTCCAGTTTATAGTTCCCCCTTGTTTCCTCTCCAGAGCATGGGAATGGGCTGGGAGCCAGAGGCTGTAGGTCTCATCTTCCTTCCTTACCCAACAGAGGCTTGACCAGTGGGGGTATGGACATTGGGGGGAGGCACCACATAGGGTCCAAAGTCAAACTGCTGGATGGAGTCCAGGGGATTTCTGCTGTGGAACAAAGCGTTCTGAGGATGCTGGGCAAGGGGACAAAGATGGGGGCGGGGTAGGGAGAGGGCAGGGCCTTGGCTCCCATGGATGATAAGAGGCAAGTCCCTTATCCCATCTGGGAGGAGGCTGGGCTACTCAGGATGAGCATGCCTGTTGACAGGGTGAGCCCTCCCTTTTCCTAGCATGGCCTCTAGCCTCTGTCCCACAAGCCCAAGTTCTTTCTGTTCATTTACCTTTGCCCAAATACCTTCTGTGCAGACCCCCTCTGAGGAATGGTGTGGAGATGGACATGGAAAATTCTTTGTTGGAGTTGGCAGAAATCACCCTTAGTTCACTTGGCCTAAGACTAGTGAGATGATGGCCTTACCTGAAGAGGGGCCTAGTAGGGACATTCAAGACCTTATCCCCTGCTCCCATGTGCATAAGCAATAACCCTCTCTCTACCTCTTGGCCGAGACCTCCTTCAGTCCTATTCCCTCATTTTGTGGTTACTGGTCCCCCAGGAGGAGAGGTAGGAGGTGAGGCCAGTCTGGGCAGAGGCTTGGACTACTGCCAGGCAAAGCTTCCTGGTTTCTCTGTGGTGTCTGGGGTGGCCTAGAAGGCCAGGGAAAGGACCAGAGGAAGTCTTGCCTGAAGCCGGCCAAGAGCCCACAGGAATGCCAAACCTCCCCAAGCATGTCCTCAGCGACCCTCCCCACACTCGCAATTGCTGACCAGCCTTCTTCCCTTCTCTTCTCTACAGCTGGGCACACAGGACTATCTCTTTATGGAAGGAGACATTATGGGAATGTCCACCACCACCCTCTCCTGCCATCTTCCTGGAAACGTGGCCTGCTACTACCAGAGCTCCTGCCTACCAAGACTGGACAAGAGCAGCCTTGATGGGGTCTATTTTAACCCTAGACTCTCAACTAACTGAGAGAGGGCTGGAGGACGCCCCTAAACTGTCACTATTTATTGTGGGCCCTGGAGGCTCTCTGCACTCGAGGAAGGCCAGCGAGCTAGCTCAGGACCCTTCCCCTCAGGAGCTGTGCCCTCCTCTCAAAGCCAGAAGTTGGCAAGGGACCTGCCTGCCTGTATGGCACATGAGAGACCAGGGCACACAAGAAGGAGCAGAAGAGCCTGTGCCCAGAAGACCCACTGGTGCCAAGGAATCTAACAAGGACAGGCAGGGACCTGTTTCCCAAGAGGGAAGCCTGAGATTCACAGGGCGGGACAGCATCTGCCTGATTTCCCGTAAAGGCATAAAGGCATGCAGCCTAAGGGACGGGAAGAGGAGGCCTTTGGCGGCTTGTGCTGACAGCTTAAAGGGGTCTACACCCTCAACTTGCCCAAGTGCCCTCAGCTGATAGCCAGGAAGGAGGGGAGACCAGCCCTGCCTCAGGACCTGTCTGACCTGGCTCATGATGCCAAGAGGAGGACCAAGCTCTAGCCTCGTCTCCTCCTACCCACAGCCCCTGCCAGAGTTCTTTTGCCCAGCAGAGGCACCCCTCATGAAGGAAGCCATTGCACTGTGAATATTGAACCTGCCTGCTGAACAGCCTGTCCCATCCATCCCCATGAGTGACCATCCGTCCGAATGTTCTCCCACCCCCTTCATCCTCTCCTCAGCTTCCTGCACTGAGCTGGCCTCACTATCGACTGAGGGAGCACCGAAGCCCCAACCTTCCCCTGCCTAGGCCTTTGATTGCCCAGGGTGGAGCCGTGGGAGAACTGCCTGGGCTACCAGCCAGAGCTGGTCTTTGGGCTGTGTTCCTTGCCCAGGTTTCTGCATCTTGCACTTTGACATTCCCAGGAGGGAAGTGACTAGCGGAAGGGAGAAAGGAAGGGGAGGCAGAGGCAGAAGGGCCACAGGCAGAGCTCTGAATGGAAATGGGTCTTGAAAATATGCGTGTGCCCAAGGTGAAAGCTGATGTCCATACTCTAACCAGTCAGCCAGCCTCCGTCCTCACTGCTTCCAGCCTGGGGCTGGGCAGGGTGTCCTGTCATGAGCTCCTGGGACTGAGCTCCTTGCTCCAGCCCCACCTCTGCTGGCCTTTTTTCTCCAGACCTGACCCAGGTAGGCAGGGACACCCTCCCAGTCTCACCCACCCCACCCTGCCGTCTCTAGCCAAGCAAGGCAGCTCCAGAGAGAAATCAGGAACCGGGCTGTCTACTTCCAGCTCTGTTGTGTGGCCCTCTTCCCGGGGCCAGGCCTTGTCGGTGGCGCTGAGGCCTGGCCACGGGTGGCAGGGCTCTCACTCGCCCTTGGTCTCTTTATGCTGCTGTGTCCCCCTTTCCTGCCCTCCTTGGCTACTGGGTCCGTAACCTTTCAGGCAAGGCGGGGAGGGGGGGTCCGTAGGCCCCACCACCCTGTCCTGAGACAGCAGAGGGAAGGAAGGACACTGGAGACTTTCTTGTGGGGCTTACTTAGCCTTCTAGTTACAGACTATTTCCATGCTAGAAAATACATATTTTAAAATAGAAGGAAAAACACAGAAAAAAAAAAAAGGCATTCTCCTACCCCCTCTACCTTAAACATGTATTATTAAAAACAGAAGAGCAAATCCAACCCATTGCAAGAAGCTCTTTGTGGGCACCTGGCTGCATCAGACAGGAGGAGCTCTGAACCCACCTTTGGCGCCTCCCCCGCCGCACAGGAACCCCTTCTTTCCTCTAAGAAAGCCCGGAGAGAACATCGGCTCACAGACTGTGAGACTGCATTTTTTTATACTTGGAAGTGAATTATTTTATATAAGGTCATTTAAATATCTATTTAAAAAATAGGAAGCTGCTTTTATATTTAATAATAAAAGAAGTGCACAAGCTGCCACGTGTGAGTCATGGGAAAAGTTGCTTCTGGGGTGGGGGTGGCAACAGTAGCGGGGAGCGTAGCAACTGCTGGGTGAACCTCCACTCTGAGATTTTTCCAGGGTGCATGGAGAAGGGCTTCTCCGGATTTCAGTCTTGTTACTAAAACCCTCTGTATTATTGGTGTCCAGAGGCGTTCATCTGCATATCTGTTTAATAGGAAAAGGGCAGAAAGCAGCCAAACCTCAGGCCTGGCTACTACCCCCCACCCTGCCGCCTCAAGCCCAGCCCAGCCTGGGAAAATGACTGGTTGGGCTCTTTCCAAGGGCCCAAGGGGTCTGCAAGGAGGAATCTCCTGGACCACTGATCCTGCTGTCCAGGGGAGAGAATTGGCAGGTCCAGTGGGGTGCTGAGGTATGTAGATGCTGTAGGCTGGAACGTGGACAAGCCTAGCACGGAGGGAACCTGCAGTTTATGTGCAAAGCCTCAGACCTGTTCTTACTAGAAGTGGAGGGAAACCCAAAGATGTGGACTTCCACAGAGAGGTCTGCAGGATAGACCAGAGCAAGCGAAGGTCCCGGTGGGCACAAACAGCCACCCGCTTGGCAAAACCGAGGCAACAGGGCCTTCCTGTCGCTGGCAGTGTAAGAAAGTTTTAGAAGAGAGGTGCTCAACCCTACCTTAATGCAGGCAGAATCATCTGTTGTTTCCAAAATCCTGATATTCAAGCCCTGCCCTATATCAACACAACCAGAATCTCAGGGTGAGGCTCAGGAACCGCGTGCCAGAATTGTTAAAACACCTCTGATTTAAGTGTGGCCTGCTGGGCACATACTGGGTCATCAGGGCCTGGCTGTTCACCCAGTTAGGTGGCAGAGCTGGGGTTCTACTGGTGGAGATGAGTAGTCTTATGTTGTGTAACTAAAGATTTATGGCTGGAGGGCGGGACCAAGTAGAATGCTAGAGGGTAAGATGTCCTTCATTGTGGCTATTACTGTTTCACAGGCAGGGTCAGGAACTCTGGCTTAGAGATCTGCCTAGCCGGGCCCAGCCAAACCTCTAAACCTCTATCCGGCCAGAGACAGGAAAGTGAATCAGAAGCAACCAGGAAGAAACCTGAGGTTAACCTCTTGCAGACTGTGGGCCTCAGCAAGGGGGTAGAGGGGACAATGGTGGGTGTCCCATGACCCCTTATACAGGTTCTGAAGTCAGTGGCGGTGGGCAGTGACTGTGCAGGTCTGGAGGAAAGTCCCTATTTCCAGAGGGTGGGCCCTGTACCAGTGTAGCACATTTGTTCCTTGGTTTTCCTTTTCAGTTTTTTGGGGGTTTCGGTGACCAGACTCTGCTGTCCTGGATGCTGGAACTGCTGAGGGAGCAGAGTAGCTCATGCCAGCTACTGAACATAGAGTGGCTGGCTCCCCCCACCCCCGGATGCCACAGAGCACACACAATCCCACAGGCTGACCCCCACGGCTCTGTCTGGAACTCAGACTCTCGGCTCCATGACTGGAAGTCAGAAGGGGTTATGGATGACACCACTGCAGGACACTAAGTTCCGAGGAGACAGTGCTGTAAGGCAAGAGTGGGCTCAGTGCCTTCTCGATGAAGAAACAACACAGACAAAGGACCGTACGTACAAAGCAAGGGCAAAATGTCACAATGCAAAGTTGCCAAGGGGAGTGAGTGCAAGAAGAAACCCCCATGCTTTGTCACCAACGTGGGAGCCATCTCCTCCAAAGACAGGAAAAGTCTGAAGACACAGCAAAGGCCACTGGGAAAGAGACGTGAAAACTGGATCTGGGCATGGGACACATGCCTGTAATCCCAGCGCTGGGGAGACCCAGTCAGGAGGAGCACAAATTCAAGGCCAGCCTAGGCCATATTAGTGAGTTCAAAACATTGAAGAGAGAGGGGAGAAGGGAAATAGGAAAGAGAGGGAGAGAGAGAGAGAAGGGGAGAGAGAGAGGAGGGGAGAGAGAGGGGGGAGGGGGGATAAGAAGAAGGGAGAGAGGGACAGAGGGGAGAGATGGGGGACCTATGTCCCCCTACATGGGAAGGCTAAGGTTGTAAGTCAGTGGTAAAACACCTGCCTAGCATGCACAAGGCCCTGGGTTTGGTCTCCAGTATTGCAAAAAGAAAAGGTTTAAGGATCCCAATATATTCAAGGAGCTTCCTCCTTCAGCCTTCTTTTCTGTTCTGAGTCCAATTCTGAAATCAACGAACATCCCAGTCCATCTATTGGTGCTGCTGCGCAAAGAGCTGGAGAGCTGTGGAAGAACTCTGCTCTGATGACAAGAAGCCTCCTGAACAGAAGGCTGCTGAGCCGAAGGAAAAACCACAGCACAGAATGCTGTAGACTAAAACCTGATGCTGCAGAAAAGAGCATCCTCAAGCATCCTTGCTGGAAATAGTAAGAAGAGGGAAGTGGGGTGAGATGAAGGGGCTGGTGATGAACAAGTTGCTTCTCTCAGTCTTTCTTGCGTGCAAGGCATTGAATCCATCTATACACAACTTATTCCTTTTAAGGGAAAATTTAAATATAAAGAAAGCCAAGATGTGGGTTAGTGAGACGGTTCAGTGGGTAAAGGCATCCTCTGCTAAAGCTGACAGTCTGCATTGGATCCCTGGGAACCAACTCCCGCATGTTGTCCTCAGACCCCCCCCCCCCACACACACACCACCTCTCTCTCTCTCTCTCTCTCTCTCTCTCTCACACACACACACACACACACACACACACACACACACACACACACACTGAAATTTTAAGTTTCTAAAAGAAGAGCTTTTAAAAGGCATGTATTTTTTAAAAGTCACTCCAGGAGACAGAGATTAATGTAGCAACCATACAGCTAAGTCTCTAGTTATCAAATATAAATGAGGCAGGAAGATATGGGTGCTAGGACTACTTACAATAAGGACCCTAAGCCAGGCTCTCAGGAAGATGAAGATGGAGACGGCTGTAGACAAAGGTTACATGCAGTGAGGAAGTGGTTTATTTTTCCTCCTTTTCCAAGGCTGCCAACAAGATGAACCCGAAAAGTACTTAGTAATTACCAGGTATGTGTGGCACACTCTATAAAAACACAATCTCGTTCTCTACTACAGTCCTGTAGCCAAATGCTAATATCCTCTTTGACAAATATAGAAACAAGGCTCAAGGAACCTTGATAACTCAGCTAACTCACCGCCGTGGTTCACTGGCAAAGCCAACACTCTTGTCACAACACTACACCCAAGTAGCCATTTCACAGGTGCTTCTTGTGCACATGGACAGCTTGGAACAGCTTGGGGGTGAGAGGGTCCCCAGGTCCTTAGCCTTGTCTTTCTGTTCCCCTCGGAAGAACTGTCTGGAACTGGCAGGAGGAGCCTAGGGCAGAACCCTTCTGTCTTCGCCTTACTGCCAGCCCTAACTCAGCAGGAAAGGAAGAGGAGCCTCCTAGGCGGTGTGCCACTTCCTGGGAGAGCTCCCCTTGACCATCAGTCCCTCCTCCTGGCTTCCTCTGCAGCTCCTTACCCGGCACAGGCACCTCTCACACCCCTAGCTTGCCCTGTCCCAGGGAACATCCGGCACTGGTCACTCCAGCTTGCAGCAGGTTTGCCATCATCCTTGTTTTATCTGATTGCGGCCTTCTTGTATTAAGAGGCTAGAAATTGTTTTAATTTGCCCAGCCAGGTCTCCAGAGAAGGTTGCCCAGGCCTGGACTAGGATCCTGCACTTGACATCTGTAGCTCAGCATGCTCTAGCGAGTCTGAGGAAATAAGCCCAAAGCTGTAGATTGTAGGACCTTGGGGTAGGAGCAGAGCTTATGGTATTTGGGGACCCTTAAAAGGCATCATTATCTCATTATCAAAATGTACTGGGGCCTCAAACCATTGGCTTTTCTGAGGTGGGTTCCACATCGACATGCAGGAAGACCTCTCTGAAGAACTTTGGGCTTGAAGGCCCTTAGCTCAAGTCCTGTGTTGTGCTTAGAGTATTTTATACAGCAGCAACAACAACAAACTTTGATTTCCTCCATCCTATCAAGTGTCTGGTCTGGGAGCTGGTGAGATGGCTTAGTGGGTAAATGTACCTGTTCCCGAAGACTCTTCCTTCCATTCCTGGACACCCACATGGTGGGATGAGAGAACCAACTCACAGAAGTTCTTCTGTGACCTCTGTATTAGCACTTCAGCAAATGAATACCTGTATGCACACATATAATATATGAGAGAGAGAGAAGTCTAGTTTTCAACAACAAAAAAGAGCCAAGACATGTAAAAATGTAACAGAGTATGCCTACACACAGAAGCAAAAGCAAACGGTTGAAACTGGCCCCAAGGAAGTCTGGGCATGGCCTTACTAAACAAAACTTTAAATCAGCACTTCAAAGGTGTTCAAAGACTAAAGGAAAACATGTCTAAATGACTAAAGGAAAACACGAGTATTGTAAATATAAAATACATTATACAATTCTTATTTAACTTAAAAAGAAAATTTCCAGGCTCTGTACCACCACCAAAAAGCCGTGGGAGGTAGGGACATGGAAGGGTGGGGCAGAGCTACATGGGAGCAAAGTTTTTATATGCTAGCAAAATGCAATGGGTATGAATTTGAGCTGAACTGGATTGTTGTAAAGTGCTAATAGTAACTGCCAGACAATCAGCTTGAGCTCCTTTCTGGATCTATGGACTTCCTGAGACCTAACAGTAACCACTAGGTAAAACAACTCATAAATATAAAATGAATGAAATGACAAAGAAACCCAAGGTGTAGCAGAGTAGTTTTTCAGTGCAAACCTTACTCTCTAGCACCCATTAAAGCTGAGGGGCCACCCAGGTGTGGTGGTGCACACTTTAAATCCCAGCACTTGTGAGGCCGAGGCAGGTGAAGCTCTGAGTTCCAGGACAGCTAGGGACAGGCGGGGCTCAACCAGTAGGGAAAAGAAGGTGAGGTACATATCTTTGTCCGTCCCCCCCCCCCTCCATGCATACCCAGGTTCCTCCAGGTTCCCTAGTACTTTTGTAGATAGCATCATGTCTCCTCCTCACAGCAACCGTGTGGGCTTTATAACCGTGTGAGGGCACTGGGCAGCAGGGAGAGAGCTTAGTGGGTAAGAGTGCTCACTGCGCAGGCATGGGCACCTGGGATTGGATCCCCAGCACACATGTGAAAAGCCTGGCATGTCTGGCCTTTGGCCTGAAACTGTGGGAAGCTGGGCTTGCTGACCAGACAGTCTAGCTAAAACAGTCAAGTCCAGTTTCAGGGAGAGACCCTGGATTAAGGGAATTAAGACAAGAATGACAGAGAAGGACATTCAATACCCTCCTCTGGTTACTCTACACACATGCACACTAACACACACACACACACACACACACACACACACACACACACACACACACACCAGAAAAGAAAATGAGAAGTGAATGAAGACTCTGAGGTTCAGAGGTTAAGCAGCCCAGGGACATTAGTAACTGTAAGAGCTGAGGCTAAGATGAGTTCTATCTTATTCAGGGATCTTTCCCACAGAGCATATCAGCACCTGGCCCCAGAGATGCTGACTTCCTTTTGGTTTCATCCTTTTTCTAACTTTCAATTATAGAAAACATCAAACCTACAGCAAAGTAAAGAGAGAGAAAAAATAAACCTTCGTGGACCTATGATTTGTCCTCAGTGTGTGGCCAGTCATGATGGAGCCTTTCCCACAAACAAGCTCCTGTGTCTCACCAATTATATTTTGAATCAGACCCTGAATACATCCACTCAAATGAAACTTTTGGTATTTGTCTTGAAAAGATATTCATCTAGAAAAGCATACCCAACAACGCTCTTATCACTTTTAAAGAGATTAACAATGCATTAATGTAATAACCAAATTTCTAAGTATTTCAATTTCTTGAAAACATTTTTTAAAGAATTTAAGTGTGAACCCAAATACTATTCATATCCACAAACTGGCTGGAGTCTTTCAAACTTCTTTTCATTCACAAGTTTTATGCATTCCTTTGTCCCTGATAGTGTATTTGCTAAACAAAGTAAAACAAAAAATATATTCTATTTGTTTTGTAGAGTTTCCCAAAGTCTGCAGCTCCCTGATTTCACTAACATGCCTGTCTGCTACCTGACTTTCCTATTATACTAATTGGAAGTTAGATTTAAGACTCAAGCATATTCATATTCATTTTTCACACCAGAACATTTCATAGATGCTGTTTCTCCTCTAGTCTGGGATATATAAGGACTGGTCTCCCCCCTACACACAATGTTTAAATCTTTCTAACTAGGAAATAGCTTAAATGTCTGATGCAGGAAGAATTGTTATAGAAGGCTGGTTTATCATTACATAGGAATTTTATGCATCATTACATAGGAATTTTATGCAGTCATTACTGATCAGGGTTTTCAAAGAATATTTGAGTGACATGAGGGACAAAATGCTTACAATGTTCAGAAAAGAGTGGGAATCAACAATGCATAAGGGGCTGGTGAGAAGGCTCAGTTGTTAAAGGCACTTGCTGCAGCTGGTAACATGAGTTTGATCCCAGGAACCCATGTAAAAATGGAAGGAGAGAGCAAACTCCACAAACTTGCCTGGGACTTCCACATGTATAACTAACACACACACACACACACACACACACACACACACAACTAATAAAAATACATAAGTGTACTGCATATTTACACACAGAAGTTGGGCATGATGGTTCACACCTATAATCCCACCACTTGGGGAATGAAGGTAAGAGGATTTACATTTGTTCAAAAATCTATCCTGGTGAGTTCCAGGTCAAGCAGGACCACAGAGTGAGACCCTGTCTTAGTTTTAAAAAATGCACATAGAAAAAAGATTAGAAGAAACTACAAAATTTCAAGAAAAAAAAAGTGTGTTAGTAGAGACAGTTACCAAGATTTAAAATTATGGGTGTTTTTTTTTTATGTATTCTTCCTTGTTTTCCAACTTATAATAATATATGTATGGTCAGGCGGCAGTGGCGCACGCCTTTAATCCCAGCACTTGGGAGGCAGAGGCAGGCGGATCTTTGTGAGTTTGAGGCCAGCCTGGTCTACAGAGTGAGATCCAGGAAAGGCGCAAAGCTACACAGAGAAACACTGTCTCGAAAAACCTAATAATAATAATAATAATAATAATAATAATAATAATAATAATACATTTATATTACTTTCACAATCAATAAAGATATCTTGTAAATCTTCTATTTCTGTGAGCAAAGTTGTGAGTTCTCTGGAACTCTACAGGACCACAGAATGAAACCTTGATGTGAGATTTAAGCACACTAAGCAGTGTGACAGTATAACAAATTGCTACTTTCTGGACGGTTGCTGGTTGCTCGATTCCTCTGAATGGTCATTTTGTTCACAGAAAAGTGCTGGTCACAAGGGCCTAGCAGGAGTGGGGCAACTCGTCAGAAAAACCAGAAGAGGACTAGGGAGATGTCTCGGGGGCTAAAGTATTTACCTCACAAGTGTGAGGACTGGAGTTCAAATCACTAGAACCCACATAAATGCTAGATCAGTGTGGACACCCACCTGAGATCCCACAGGAGGCTGCGAAATCATACTAGCCATATGGTCAAACTCTGGGTTCAACTGAGAAATCCTTCTTCAATGAATAAGGTAGAAAGCAATTGGGAAAGATTCTCAACGTCAACCTGGGGCCTCCACATACATGCATGCACACCTTCATGCTCAAATATGCACAGACACAAACACACAGAGAGAGAGAGAGAGAGAGAGAGAGAGAGAGAGAGAGAGAGAGAGAGAGAGAGAGAGAGAGAGGAGAAAAACATAAAATAAGTAAGAAAGGACAAAAAGCAGACCCAATGGCACAAGAGTATGGCCTAAGGACTTGACTCTTCAGAAAGCTCAGTCTTGCTGCCCCAGATTCTCCTTCAAAAACCTATCAAGAGGCATCACACACAGTCACTGAGACATCAGCCTTCCAGCAGCAAGGACTCGGGGGCAATTAGGAACTGCTCCACCAGAACAGCAGCCTACCACAGGAGCATGCTGAAGGGCCCTCTACCACAGCAATTCTCAACTTGTGGATCATGACCCCTTTGGGGGTCAAACAACCCTTCCACAGGGGTCACCTAAGACCATCGGAAAACACAGATGCTTACATCACATTCATAACAGTAGCAAACTTACAGTTCTGAAGTAGCAATGAAAGTAGTGTTATGGTCGGGGGTCAGCACAACACAAGGAACTGTATTAAAGGGTCTCAGCCTTAGGAAGGTGGAGAACCACTCTCTATCAGGACAGCAGGCTCAGCCTTCTGGTTTGACCTGGACAGGGGAAGCCTGAGATTTCCTTTCTGATTTCAACCTTTATCTCCTTCCTGGTCTAGGTTAACCTAGATCTATACCCTATATACAGGGTGAACCAATTATTGATCAAGGAAAGATTCAGTTTTAATGTCGTAAATAATCTTTCCTGGGACCACTTTCCTCCAAATCCGAGAATCCTTGGAACTATACTCAGGAACGAGACTTTTGTTTCCCTACTCAAAAGCATCTTCAAACATATGTCACCACACCACTCCAGAGCAGCAACAAAGTCTCATTCACAAATTCCATTCAAGCAACTCAGCCTGTAAGGGAGCCTCAGATGCCTCCGGACTACCCTTCTATCAGCCAGTTTCCACCTTGGAAGGTTCTTTAAAGGGATGCTTTATTTTAAAATATTATGGTTTTGTCTCTAAAGTTAACATTAGGTGATTACAGGTATATTAATAGGAACATAAAAAATATCAATTAAAACATTAATCTTTTTCTTTCTTTTGTTCAGTCCTGAGGTTCACACCTGGGGCCTTGTATGTGTTATGCAAGCCTTCTTTTACTATTCCTAGCCTAGTAGAAGAAAATCTTAACTCCATCATTCAGAAGGAATTAATGTCAACTGTTGTCTTTCCTTACTGTATTAGTATGTTAGTGTTTTTACATAGTTAATACCATAATGTATGTACAGTTTTACTTAGTGTTAGTTATAATTATGAGCAGTTTTCAAATCTTTCCAGTTTTTTATAGCTGTCTTTCTGTTCTTATCTGTGTATGCTTCTCTAGACTAATAAGCTAATCCATGATTACATACTGGACTTCTATGTAGGAGATGTGACCATGACTGCTTCTATCCATTAGTATAAAACAGACATGGGCAAAGTTTTCAGAAAAAAAACCATGTATATTTGAGGAGTGGAAGAGAGATGATGGCTAATTTTGAGGACCATATCTTTTGAATCAAAACCTGGACTTTAAGTCATTTAACATCACGTCATACCTGCTTCCTCCTCCTTGTTTAAATGGGAGGGCGTGTGGATGATCCTATGTAAGCAGTTGCTGTTTGTATTACCCAGAGAACACAAAGACATTTCAAAGTTGTTGCTTGTTTATCAAAATATTTGCATTTCTTGTACAATTTGAGAACGGAGGGCAAAACATTTGAAATTTGAACTGTTCTTGGACATACAGAATAAAAGATTATCCTTACAGCAGAGAAGAGTATAGAAGGGGAGGAAGGAGGAAGGAGGAAGGAAGGAAGGAAGGAAGGAAGGAAGGAAGGAAGGAAGGAAGGAAGGAAGGAAGGAAGGAAGGAAGGAAGGAAGCAGAGGAGGAGAAGCGGGAGTGGAGGCGGCGGTGGAGAAAGAGGAAAGGAAGAAGAGAAGGAGGAGGCTAACTTCTAGCCCATGGTCAGGAAAAATACAAAAAGGAGGATAAGTGGGGTTTACAGTTCTCCCTAAAAATCATAACCTTTAATTTCCAAGTTCAAATATCAAGGTGAAGGAGCTTCACCTGAACCCCAGCACTCCCTAGACCGCACTGTGCACAGGGGCTGCCCATGACCCAGCACACATGGTACAGAGAAGACATTCAGTGACTACCTTGGAGAAGGAGAACACAACTTTCAGATCAATTATTTCCCTCTTTATTTTTTTTTTAACCAGGAACCAAACTCTGAACAGAGCCTTTTATTCCAGTAAAAACATTCTCCAGTAACTTCTCAACATAATGTAACATGATATGGCAGTATTAGCAGAGGTCAACTAGAACATAGTTTAAACAGCGTTTGACTTTTGGGCTAAAATGATAGCCCTGTCTTCCCGACAACTATTCTTGTCATCTTTCACGTGGCCTGACAAGGAACAATTTTCTCAGGAAAACAACAAAAAAACCCATTTTCTTAAGTAAAGCGGCATGTTTTAAAGAGAAGAGCAAGGAGGGGATGGAACTGAAGTCCAGCTTTAGTTCCAGCCTGGTGTTAAAGACTGCTGACCGCAGTCATGCAGCCGGGGCTCTCGGCAGGCGTTGTGGTGAGCGCCAGGAGACACTTTGGGGGACACATGGGGGAAACTGGCAGCCAAGGACAATTTAAGGCCTGAGAATGAAGATGCCAGCCATTGCACTACTTCATACCAGGAGATGTTAAGGACACCTATGAACGTGGCAGGCAGTTTCCCATGGGTCCTGCCTCCCATCGAATTACACTCCCATTTCTGTGATGATTCTCTCTCTTGACCTTCCTCAGGGCCTCTCCACTTGCTCATGCCTCTCCATGGCCTACTAAATCATGGCTCAGGAAGCATTCCTGATGCCCCTGGCTGAAGCTGGTCTCATCTGTCACTTTTGTTACTCCCCAGGAATCTTGTGTCATTTATCGTTTTTTTTTTTTTCATGTGCCTTGAAGCTATTTAGATGCAATTCTTATTTTTTCTCATACCTAATTTCTACAGTACTTTTTACTTTTATAATGCTTAACAGTTATAAAACCATTTCCCATGTATTGTATCACTCGATCCTCATAATATCCTGTGAAACACTTCTTCTTATGATTGACATAAAGGAACTTGAACCTGGAGAGTTTAACTGGACCAGTATAACAATAAGCCAGGAATTTTATGACAAATCTCCTAACTTAACAGTCAGTTCCTTGAAGACATGAACTCTGCCTTCCTTGTCTTCAATCCTAGTAAACCTAATGCAGCACCTAATTTAGAACAGATGTTCAAAAATGTTGGCTCAATGAACATGCATGCATGAACTTGCACAATGCTTCAGTTCCCCTTCTGCAGACAGCCTCTTTTATTGAAAGAGTTAATGGCATCACTTCTCTGAATTCCCTTCTGACATCTGCCTACAGTGTATGACATCTACCTACATTGTGATTGCTGGAGCACCCATTCCATTCTATGCCCTTATTCACTATGGCTGCTGTAACAAAGTATCACAAAATTCGTGGCTTAACATGCTATAGTTCTGGGAGCCAGAAGTCTGACTGGGAAAAATCAAGGTGTCTAGGGATAGTTACTCTACAGAGGCTGTGGGAAAATGTTTCCTTGTCTGTTATTTCTAGAAGCCTACAGAATCCTTTGTTGTGAGGCCTCTTCCACCATCTCCAACCTGCACCATTCCAATTGCTTTGTCTTTAATAACATCATTTTCTCTCTGTGGTCAAATATCCCTCTGATAAAGTCCCCTGAGGTCATATTTAGTGTCCACAGGGTATGATATCATTCCCAGGTTCCAGGGACTAGGACCTAGACTTTTTTATGGCAGTCAGTCTACCACAGTGATAATACACATGGAATTTCCCTTTCTGTGTGTATCTGCCTGTGTCTCCAGTACTGTTCCTTAACTATCCCTACACCCACCCCTTATTGTGGTTCCTCAATACAGGGGCATGTCCCACATTATTATTACGAAAGAAGCAAGGGTGATGCTCAGCAGGTAGAAACGCTTGTCATATAAGCCTGATGGCTATCCCAGGAACTTACATATAATAGAAGGAGAATCAACTATACAAAGTTGTCCTCTGACCTTTACACATGAGCCGTAACACACACGCACCCCCACACTTCATGTATACACACCCACTAATAATAATAATAATAATAATAATAATAAAGTTCCAGGGGATCTGGTGCCCTCTTCTGGCTTCTTCAGGCACTAGGCACACACAGAATGTGCATATATACATGCAGTCAAAACATACACACAAAATAAAAAATTTTAAGTTATTATATGAACAAAGAACTCTATACCCATGGACTGCTATTGTGTCTGCATTGGGGACTGTAACATTTCATGTAGCACAACATTCCAAATAACTCTGAATCTGACTTCCAAAAGAGATCTTAAAATAAATGGCAGTCTTTAATGAGACTCTCTTGGGAACATGGAGGAGGAAGTTACACAGAACATTATACAGCAGAGCTTCCTAAAAATGCCCAGGAGACACTTCTCACTCCCCTCCGGCCCCTTTACTCAGTCTGAATATTTGCTAGCCCATACACCACCCAGACAGCTAAGTTTCTAGCTGTTCCCAGGAAAAATGCAAGCACATCAGGGTTTAATTTTGACACCACCCACTCTCAGCCAATGGGCAAGTCTGGGAAGGGGACAAAAAACACTAGCCACTTCCTAAATTCTTGAATGTGTTTCTGAACCTACCTCCCACACAGTGGGGTCCACGAGGTGCCATGGTCCAGTACCCAGTGGTCTCATGACTCTATTAAGAACAGTCCTGCTTCACTAGAACTAATTCAAGAGGAAGTGTTCCTGCCAGGGCCTATTGTCAGACTTCTGGCAAAGGGAGACACTGGCCAGGCAGCCCATGTGATACTTGCAGGCTCAGGATGCACCAGCATCTCCTGTATGAATGTCTTAAAGGCCCTCCTTTTCCCTTCTCCCAAGTTTAGAGTCTGAATAAAACCTCAACTGTTTCAGGAATGCTAGGTTATAAATTCCTGACAGGTAGTTGGCAGGCAGTAGTGCACCACCTTTAATTCCAGCACTTAGGAGGCAGAGGTAGACAGATCTCCAAGAGTTCAAGGCCAGCCTGGTCTAAAGAGCCAGTTCCAGGACAGCCAGAGCTACACAGAGAGACCCTGTCTTGAAAAGGCAAAGTGAACAAACAAAAAATCCCAAAAGATCTGATATACCCCTTTCTGAATCTCCAAGATACGTTTCTGGGCACTCTACTGGGTATGTAATAATTACAAGAGACCACAGGTAATGGGAGTTCCAGGCATCCAGTCCTCCAAGAAACATGATAAAATAGGTATAGTGTTGATCCAAGTTGTTCTGGAGGGAAACTGAGTCACAGCAAGACTAACTGACTTGCTTGACGTTATACAGCTAATAAGTGATAGAGTAAGAATTCAAATCTAAGCATTCAGGAACACACATGGGCAATACATCTTGTCCTTCCAAGCATCTGGAATATGAGTGATATGGTGGTTCAAATGATCATGACTCCCATAGGCCCATATACTTGAATGCTTCTACTTGGTGGAACTATTTGGGAAGGATTGGGAGGTGTGGCCTTGTTGGAGGAGGTGTGTCACTGGGGGTGTACTTTGATGTTTAAAAAGTCTACCCTATTCCAAGTTGGCTCTCTGCCTCCTATTTGCAGATAAGGATAAAAGCTCTCAGTTACTGCTTTAGCACCATGCCTGCCTGCTGCCATGATCCCCAGCATACGGTCATGGACTCAGCCTCTGAAACTGTAAGTCCCAGTAAACTCTTCTACAAGTTGCCTTGGTTGTGGCATCTAAAATTAAGAATAGCAATAGAAGAATAACTGAGATAGTAGGACAAATAAATCACAGCTGCTCTTCAACTTACCATGTTCTCACTAGGATCTTCAGACATCCTAGCCCCTATGAAGAGGGCTCTGGGGTCACACCTACACAGAATTCCCCAGCACTGGATGGTTATTCTGGTGTCCATCACTTCCAATGCCTGCTACTCCTGATACTCTCAGGGTACTTCCTTAGCTGGATGCTCCCTAGCTCTACCCTTAAGGCTCAAGCCTCACCAAGGGTTTTCTTAGAACTTTCAGTCTAGAAAATGGTTATGAGCCAATGTAACATAATTTTTTTATCTTGCAAAATAAGTTATGGACAGTGTATTTTCCCAAATATTGATATATCCCAAGGGTGACCTCTTTTGGCTTTGTTACAGGAAGATGACATTTCAGCTCAACATCTCCTATAGAAGCTTTACTATGTTGACATTCAAATTCCCTCAGATTAAAAAGTTCCCACACTGTCATTCTGAATGGTCCAACATGTTTTGAAAATAAATTTTACTTAAAAATTCCTCTATTACTTGGAGCTTTTGCTGTTTCCAATTCTTTACCGTTCTGCATGACATAAAATAGATTGATGCTTTATTGGCTTAATTTTTGGTTTATTTACTTCCTTGTAGATAAGTTTCTTAAAGTTAGATAAGTCCAAAAGATAGGACATTCTTATGGCTTTTTGTTTAGAAGGTTCCACAACATCTGCCAATGTGAGGTTTATCATTTTTATTTTGCTGTATACTGGCTTGATAGTTCTAAAATCACACCCGAATGGTGGGGTTTTTTCTTTTTTTTACATTTGTTTATTTACTTGCATGTGCGGGGGGTGGGTGAATATGTGGATATCAGAGGATAACTTTCAGGAGTCTGTTTTTTCCTTCCACCATGTGGGTCCCAGAAAAGAAATTCAGGTTGTCAGGCTTGGTAGCAGGAGTCTTCATCTGTTAAGCCATGTTGCTGGCTTCTCAACGGTGTTTTAATATGAATTATTTTCAAGCTATATGCTTTCATGTAATCATCAGTCTTTCCCTTTATTAGAGAATAAATTATTTGCCTCTTTTGGCAATTTATGGAGTGGAATATAGACACAGGTTGCTTATATATATCAATATATATATTCTTTTTTAGAATAACTTTCTAGCAATTATATATTTCACATAGTTTGTATTTTTATAGCTTTTGTTGACTGTATCATCTGTAAATTCCATAATAATCTGCATATATTGTATTTGTTTTTAATATATGTTATACAATTCTTTGAAAATTTCATACATACACACCATATTCATTTTTAAATTGTTCATTTTAAAATATTGTGAATCCTTCAAACATGAGATGTTCGTGTTATATTTTTCATTTTTAAAAACTCAGGCATATTAAAACTGTACTTGCATGTTTTACTCTGACCCACCTTTTGACCTGTATTATTAAACATGAAATGATGCATTGCTTGCTCTAAGGCAGCGGCTCTCAACTTGTGGGTCACAACCCCTTTGAGGGTCACATGTCAGATATTTACATTAAGATTTGTAACAGTAGCAAAATTATAGTTATAAAGGAGCACTGTAATAATGTTATGGTTGGAGGTCACCACAGCATGACGAACTGTATTAAAGAGTCACAGCATTAGGAAGGTTGAGAAACACTACTCAAAGGTATAACCTACCTTTCTTCTATAATGTTCACAAAACAATCAGCGAGCTGTGAAATCTTTCCACAATATCTGTTGTTTCTGCCTAGTTGTAAAGTCACTTTAGAAAATCGGGCAGCTGCACTAGAAAAGGTTTCATTCTATTTCATTTGATGACTAGTCAACAAATATGTATCGAACCCCTTAAGGTGCCAGGCACTATTCTAGACACTGAAGATAAGCTGTAAACAAAACACATAGCCTCATAGAAATAATAGCATGCTAGCAGGAGAGAGAGGAGTTTAAAGATAGGTAAGTAAACAGCAAGTGAAACAGGGAAGAGTGATCAGAGCTAGCAAAGAGGTGAAGAGTAGAACTCTCCTGTGGAAGCTCTGGAGGATTTTGCTGAGGTGACATCTGCATAAAACCTGAAGAAGGGGAGAGAGCAAGCATACAAACATCTGGGAGAAAGAAGACTCCAACAGAGAAAACAAGTGCCCAGGAGTGTGAAGTTCCAAAGCCAAGAAGAGGTCTCATCCACAGAATGAGTCAGGGGTGAATGAGAAGAGGCTATCCAACAGGAAAGGGAAGTGTTTACCAGAGAGAGGTGGAAGCCTCTAGATGGTTTTGCACAAAAGGAAGGTAGTATCTGACATAAGAGCTTACCAGGGTCACTCTGGCTATGGTGAAGCAAAAAGCCATAGGAGACCAATGATAGAGGCAGGAAGATCTGTTAGAGGGCCTGACTGGAGTGGGCAAGAGCCTATGATAGCTTAGGCCAGAGTGGGGCAAAGTGGTAGATTCTCCATCTATCGTTCTTATAGCAGAAAGTCAAGGAAGAAGATCAAGGATGGCTCCATTAGTTTTGGCCAGAGCATTTATTAGAAAGATAGTGTATAAGCCAGCTTTTTGTCAGTATAATGGAATACCTCAGCTTAACTTTATAAAGAAGTTTATTTAACTCACAGTTTTGGAGGTTCAAGGACATAGTCACCTGCATCAGCCCAGTTCTAGCGAGGGCCCTTTCAGTTGTATCAAACATGAGGATGGCAAAAGCAGAAACATGTGTGTGTCCAAATGATCTCACCAGTAAACAGGAAACCAGAGAGCCACTTCAAGCATGGACTTTCACATGAATGCCTTCTTTGCAAATTAGCAAGTGATCACAGAGGAATGACCTTTACCCCTTCTCAAGGGTAGCAGATACAATGATGTAGGTTCCACCACTTCAAGATCTATCAACTCAGCACCACTGCACTACAGGCATGCAAAGTCACCAACACAATGGACCTTATTAGGGGGAAGCATACCATAGTAGTTTGCTATAGAAGTGGTTTTACTGGGATGGACCTGTCTGTAGGAAGAACAGAATGTGGTGTTGGTTCTATTAAGCTTAAAATGCTATCCCAAATACATCTATCAGATAACCCCACACCTAAGGCTTATGGAACACTGCAGAAGAGTGGGCAAAAAGACTGTCAGTCCCAGAGGATCCGGGAGTTTTCTGTGAGGTTGTATCTCCAAGTAATATTGGAGATATTAAATAAAGTCTCACCAGCATGACTGCCAAACATGAACTGGACATCGATGACACCAATAGACATGCCTAAGTGGATGGGGGAAAGTCCATGACGCTTGAGTCCTACTCAAAGAACTACAGGCAACTGAGGAAAGCTGGGAGCAGGAAAGATGGTCTTCCCCGGGGAAGAGCACAGCAATTTGTTATTCAATACCAAACATGCATACAAATAGCATTATACAGACTAAGCAGGTTGTACTTAGGAATGTATGTGTATATACATATAAACATATGCATGCAATTGGTGAAAAAAAGGCCATGCATTTAAAGGAGAACAGGAGGAGTATATGGGAAGGTTTGGGTGGAGGAGAAGGGAGAAATGTTGTAATTACATTATAATCTCAGAAGCAATGTTTTAAAGGGCTATCCTAAGTAGACAGGTTAAGCTGACCCCTCCTCCTGTTTAGAAACTGATTATTTTGACAAGTGTGGGTTCATTTCATCAGTCTTAACATATTTTAATGTTAGAGTCATATTTTTCCTGTTCTCTAGGGTTGGTATCCATTATTCAGCTTCTATAATCATTGTGTTAAGCCTTAAACTGTTTTCCAGTCAATCTAGTAACTTTGAAACACTGTCACATCCACCTTCACTGTTTTTCCAATAATGATCTGGTATTATCTCTCCATCTGTTCACATCCTCCTTTACTTTTCCTGTTATGGTTTAATTATTTTCTTGAGTAAATCTTGTGTCTCAAGGAAAATTCTCAAGTAACTTATTTTTGGTTCATAGTTATGAATAGAATCTCTTTTATGCTCTTATTAATAAGCAGCTATTTTTCACTGACAGAAACACAATGGTTCTGTGTGGGTTTCCTTTGGCTTGAGTCTTTGCTGAACTCATTCATTATTTATAGCAGTTTAGAGGATGCTTTTCTTGGAACATTTAGGCCTATCATCATGTCCAGTGGGTTATTACTTTTTACCCTTATATATTTTATGTCTTTCCCAAATAGTTATTACCAGCATTTCTAATACCATGCCAAGAACAACCCTGAGGGATCTTCTGCTGGGCTTTCGAGGAGAGGACTTCTGCATCTCTTAGTGCATGTGACGTGGTGCCGCAGATGGAGTCTGCCGTTCTTCCTGCAGCCACCTGTGAAGCTCAGTGAGGGAGACAACCGCACTTCACTGACTATAAAAATGACTAAAATGGCTGTTCGTTGAAAATTTGCTTATCTTTTTCATTTGTGATTATTTCATCCATTTTCCACTTTTGAAAATGAACATTTGCTAGTTAATGAAATGCCAAGGAATTCAAATGTAGCTTTCTTTTTCTTTTTCTCAGATTTTTGCATGCCTTTAATATCAGTTGGTGCCTAAAATTGAGACTTGATCATCATTCTTTGCCCAATGTATGTTTCTATTATACATGCTCATGACTGTAGAATCTCTTGTATTTGATATCATGTTGTGATATTTTCATTAGAGAACTCAGGATACTCTTACCAAACTAGTCTCTATTTTTACAAAAGTCGTGTTTTAATTATTTTTCTTGTAGGTAATGGGTAATTATACTTCTTTTCTAACTCAGTCTTTAAGTTTATTGTGTTTTCTAAGGGAAGTTTATCTTCTTGACATGTAGAATAAGTGATGTGCTGGTCCAGTCTTTCATTGCCCCTTATAGGCACCTCCTCTGTGCCATTCTTGACCCTTTATTTTCTCTGCCTGTCCCTGTCAGGAGGAGAAACACTTGTGTTTCGCCTTTGTGTTTATATTTTTATGTTATAGAACTCTTTTTGAATTCTATATTAGATTGTTAGATGGGATTTGACAGATATTTGAATTGCAGTCCTAGTTCTTGCCCAAGATGTCATTTATATGGAGTAATGAATCTGGCAGTGGACAGACACCATATTCATTTGTAAACTCTGGGGATCAGGGAGGTTAAGTGTCTTGTCAGTGTTTTGCATCTTGTAAATGTTAGAACTGTCGTTAACACTTTATTTTTATATTACCAATGGCTTTACTTTGATTTGCTAACCTTGCCTTTCAACAATTCTATAGGATGACTTTCTCTTCAAATGCATCTGAAATAGTAACTATTTGCTGATGAAGAGATTCCTGAGCCCCACCTCAGACATTCTGACCAAATGTAGTGATGCATTCCTTTCAGCCTTGCACTCAGAAGGCAAGAAGTGTCACAAGTTCAAGGCCAGTCAGGGACTGTGCTGGCTAATTTTATGTCAACTTGACATAGGGTAGAGTCATCTGAGAGAAGGGAACCCCAAATAAGAAAATGCCTCCATGAGACTGGGCTGTAGGCTAGCCTATAGCACATTTTCTTAACTAGTGATTGATGAGGGAGGGCCCAGCCCATTGTGGGTGGTGCTATTCCTGGGCTAGTGGTCCTGGGTTCTATAAGAAAGAAGGTTGAGCAAACCACGAGGAACAAACCAGTAAATATCACTCCTCCATGGCCTCTATATCAGCTCCTATCTCCAGTTTTCTACTCTGCTTGAATTCCTGCCCTGACTGCCCTCAGTGATGGACTGTGACCTGGAAGTATAAGCAAAATAAACCATTTCTCCCAAGTTGCTTTTGGTCGTGGTGTTTCATCACAGTAACAGTAACCCTAAATAAGACAGGGAAACATAGTAAGACCCTGCCAAGAAAAGAAAAGAAAAAATAAGGTATGAAGACAAGTCCTAGGAACCTTAACAATGAGTGGGCTCACAGGCACCCCTGATGAAAACTTGAAAACTACTATGCAAGTTTGACACAGTTGTCTTCCTCTGTCAGATACACCCAAGGATGACCCTTTGTTCCCTTGAGTACAGGCAGAATCAGTGATTTTTATTGTCTAACAATAGAAAATAGTAATGATAGGCATGGGATTAATAGTCCATGTTATGTTGTGAGATATTATATCACCTGATGTAAGACTTTATCTGGAGGAACTAGAGAAGGAGCTTTTCTTGCTGGCCTTGAGAAAGTAAGTTGTGAAAGGGACACAATCCAGGGAAAGCAGGTGACCTTTAGAGGTTAACAGGCCCTAGCTGGCAGCCATAAGGAAAAAAAAAAAGGCCACAGTCTCACAACCACAAGAATCAAATTCTGTTAAGAGCCGTGTGAACTAGAAGTGAATGCTGAGCTTCATGAAGAATGTAGCTGTAGGGCTGCGGATGTAACTCATTTGGTGAAGTGCTTGCCTATTCCATGAGCCATGGGTTCAATCCTCAACAACACATCAAACTGGACATGTGACACAGTCTACAATCCCAGCACTCAGGAGGTAGAAGCAGGAGGATCAAAAGCACCAGTCACAGGGCTGGAGAGATGGCTCAACAGCTAAGAGCACTTCCTGCTCTTCCACAGGACCCATATCTGGTTTCCAACACCCATGTTAGGTGGTTCACAGGCAACTCTAACTCACAGGCAACTCTAACTTAAGCTCTAGGGGATCTGATGCCCTCTTCTGGCCTCTGCAAGGCACCTACATTCACATGAACATACCCACACAAACACACACACACACACACACACACACACACACACACACACACACACAATTTAAAATACAATAAAATATTTCTTTAGTTCAAATCAACTACATTGAAAGTTCAAGGCCAATCTGGGATACATGAGATCCTGACTCAAAAGGATTAAAAAATGAAGAACTCAACAAGACCTTGTCACCTTGCAGAACCCTAAACAGAATAGAGTGCCCAGCAAAAAGCTGGACCTGGACTTCTGACCAACAGATAAGGTCAGATGATAAATGTGTGTGGTATTTCAAGCTGCTAAATTGTTGTAATTTGATACATAGAAACAGAAATTTACAATACTTTCTGCTACACTTTGGATCTAGACTTCTCCCCCCCAAAGACCCATGTAGCTTGGGACTCTTCACGGTGCTACTAGAAAGTAGTGAAAAATGTTAAGACAGAGGGCCTAGTGAGAGTTTTAAGATCATGGGGGAATGCCCTTGAAGAAGATTACAGGATACTGATCCCTTCCTCTCTTTCTTAGTCTTCTTACCACTCTGAGGTGAGCAGCTTGTACCATACCCTCCTATCATAAAGTTCTGCTTTGCCACAGGCCCCAAAACAACCAGCCATGGATTGAAACTCCTAAATTTGACAACCAAAGTGAACTTTTTCTTTTTGATTTAATTACCTCAGGCATTTTGTTACAGTAATCGAAAGTAACACACCTCCCTACTCAAATTCCAATACTCCACCTTTTCACAGTATTATTTCCAAACTTGAGGGGAGAAATTATAGTAATCACTTATTTATCTGTTTTTACTTTTAAATGTATCTTTCAAAGTCATTAATACATCACCACATACTCATTATAACATTTTAAAAACCAACAAAGGCAAGAATTGATAAGAATGTGTAACAGAATTCTCATTATTAGGGGTGGAAAATGGCATGATCATTCTGGAAGACTGACATTTCTTTCAAAATTAGCATACACCTACCATAGAATCTAACAATTGTACTCCTAAATATTTATGCCCCCTCAAAAAAAATTTTAGAATGTATTTCCATTCAGACTTGTACACAAATGTTCCTAACAGCTTTATTTACATAGTCCGCATCTGTAAACAACTCAAATATTCCTCAACAGTTGGCTAGGTAAATAAAATGTGGTACATTCAAAGAACAGAACAGAGCTTAGTACATATAAAAACATAAATAAATCTTAAAATGACACACTAAATACAGATGCAAGATATAAGAGAGTACCCATTGTGTGATTCCCATTTATATAAGATGAAAATGAGCCTTTCATGACAGAAAGCACTTCAGTGGTTTCTGGGGGCCAAGACCCATTGGGACGAAGGCACAAGGATTCTTCTAAAGATCACATACACATTACATTTTGAGGGTAGTGTGGTTTTGCAGGAGCACACAATTTTGAAAAGTCATTGCATTGTTCACTTCAATGGCTGTGATTTAACTATATGTAAATGATTCCTCAGTGAAGCTGAAAACAGGTAATTCAGCTTCATAGTACACAACTGAAAAGCTACAGTCAATGCAGAATACGTCTGCTCAGGGGCAGCTAGTATGACTAGTTTCCTGCATATATTTCTAGAGACATTTTTACTTAATATAAATCTTAGATTTTTATATATCAATACTTTCAAATCACCTTTTTAAAAGACTACATAATGGTCCATTTATTAATGTGCCATAATTTACTGAGCCCCAGTCTCTAATTGATGTGTGCAAGACTATTTCATTATTTTTATAAACAATGAACATAGAATTGCTGGACTAAAGACAACGCATGTTCTGAAGATACTGTTAAATCATTGTCCATTGAAGCTACAACGTCAGTGTACATCTCCACCAGCAATGAGACAACACAAGTTCTGAAGACACTGTTAAATCACTGTCCATTGAAGCTACGTCAGTGTATATCTCCACCAGCAACGAGAGTGTCTGCTGACATGGTCCAAAAGTATACACCACTCTAATTTTACTCTACAGTTCTTATTATGATGTCATTGGCCATCTTTGCCCAGTTTTAAGAGTCATTTACATTCATGGTTAGGTTTTTTTTTTCATGAACTGTTCATCTCTTTCAGTTTTTTTTTTTTTAATAGAGTTGCTGGTCTTTCTGTTTTATGATAGTTCTTTATTTATGGTCTTGGTCAGACTCTCTAGGAAACAAAGCATAGATGTTAATGGTTTATTGAATGAGTGCAATCCCAAGATAACAAGAGTGAGGGGGAAATAAAAGTAAAGCCAAGAAAGGAGGAAAATCACAGTTGTCACCTCATCAAGTGGACCAGTGTCATGAGCCAGAAGTTGCTCAGTGAAGTGAACGTCAAAGGGGAGCAAATGTGGTGATGGAGTTAAGAACAATACACCCCAAAATATGCTGGATTGGTACATCAGTTACTGCAGGCTGATGCCAGTGGACAGAGTCACTGCAGAAAGCACTAACCAACCCTCCTTTTCAGACTTGCAGCAGGCTATAAAGATTCTTTTGGGAGAGGTGTCATCTCTGTTCCCAGACCAAACAAACAAACACAGATTACTATCAGACTGGGAATGCTGCAGCAGTAAACTAATAAACAAACTCAGTCAAGTACCTTCTACTTTCATTAGCTTCATACCTCCCTAGCACAGTTCTCTTAGCAACCACCCTAGAATTCACTGCCTTTAGCCCAGGTCATTCAGTCCTGCAAGTTCTTTATAAATTTATTTATTTATTGTATGAAAAGCCTTAGAGCTTTCTGCTTTGTCCATCTCTTTGGATTTTTACTTCTTTATGAGAAAACATTTGTGCATTCTGCCAGACAATCTGCCTTGTGTTCATTTGACTGCTAGACCCTAATGAAGAGTCAACCTAGGATCTGAGCTGGGTAGAGGCAATGATCAGTCCTTACTGCCATAGGAGTGGGGAGGAGAGGATTGCAGTCTCTTGTCAACATGTGTCCCATTGGACAATAGCTTTGTTACCCTTGTGAGCTGCAATGCCCTCCTCAGCTGGTGAGCAAACCAGAGCTCATGTTCAGGGGCAATCATCAGTGCAGCTGTGGTCCTCACTTAACCTTCACCCTTAGTGCAGTACAAAATGATGATAAAAATACAGATGCAGCAATGTATAGTTAGTATATATAATACTCGTTTGCTGTATTCTAAGTTTCTGACCTCTTACTAAACCTACTGTTACCTACTTAGTCTGAGGTTTGCAAAGTCTGAAAAATGTTTTCTAGAGAGAGTCATGCAATTGGAAAGCTAGACTTGGTGCTGAGCTATTGTCCACTTCATAGAGGGCGATGGTGGTCAAGTAATACACAGTTCAAATGTGATTAGAAATATACTCATCTCCTTAGTTTTACCAAGATGTTGTTAATTATGGAGACATCATCCTATCTTGATGTATTATGCTTTAAATTATAGCTTCTTTCCCAGGAAAATGTTGTAAAATACAACGTAGCTTTAAATGTGCTATTTTTACTTGGCATGGTCTGTGGGACATCCTCAGAGGTATTTAAAGTAGAAAAAAAAATCCAGCAAGACAGGAATGAATAGACTAAAGTATATTAAAAGTAAACTGGACTTCCAAAACAACCTTTGCCCTATAGAATTAACCACTTCCTCAATGGCTGTCCAGTCACCCAACCACCCTCACCACCAAAGTAGCTCCTACATTCTTCCGGCATGATCCCCATACAATTTTAATGGCATTTGACTAATTATGGTCCTTCTTTCCTGGCTGGACTGTAAATCCTGAGGGCATAGAGTGGAAGAGACTATGTCTCAGTTTAGGCCTAGGGCATTGACTAAAGCCTAAAACAGAAAAGCTGCTTAAACTTCAAGCACATTTCTAGACGATCGATATAAAGAGCAACACAATGGATCAACTCAGCCACCTCCTTTGCAAGCCTTACCTCTTACTGCCACACCTCCCTCAACCCCACCATTCGGAACGCTGGCTTCCCTAGTCCTGATTCCCCCACGTCCTTATATATGTGGCTATATTTTCCACAAGAGAATGAGTTATTTGAAGACACAGGCTGTCTTAACCATTTTAAGATCCCAGCATCTAATACGCACCCAGTAAACATTTGCTGAGCAAGTGAACAAATGAATGAATGAAGTGCATTTACAGTGGCAGACAAAGGGGAAAGGTCTAAACATCTTAGGAAGCAACTTGTGTGTCTGGTCATTGTGTTCAGAAAAGAGAGAGCTCTCTTCTCTGAGGTTAAAAAAAAAAACATAGGCAAACAGAGGCTTGGTGGTGGTGGTGCACGCCTTTAATCCCAGCACTCTGGAGGCAGAGTCAGGTGGATCTCTGTGAGTTCAAGGCCAGCCTGGTCTACAAACTGAGTTCCAGGACAGCCAGGGCAGTTACACAGAGAAGCCCTGTCTCTGGGCGGGGGAAAAAAAAAAAAAAAGTAGGTAAATAGAAAGAGCATGTGCTTTGGAGATCAATGACCTAAGTTGTGATCCCAACTCTGCCCTCGCTCTGTGCAAGTCCCTTCTCTTTTTTGGGCATCAGTTTCTTACATTGCAAGTTAGAAATGCACAAAAGGGTGATAGCAATTGGAAGGTCCCACCACAGGACATGGGATGAGGCTACAGCTGAGCTCCACACTATGATTATTCATAGTTACACTTATTATTCATAATAACATAGTTATTATGAGGTAGTGAGGAGAGGCTGAAGCACTGTTACATTTATAGTTGAATGGCCTTGAAGAAGATAATTTGGACAGAGAATGGAGTGGCGTGGTGACCTTCAGAAATCATGGTGGCAATAGTCATTCATACTGACAGTCAACTTTGCTAGGTGTGCCACACACATTTTACATTGGATATTTACAACTAACCTTACCATCGTATTGTCACCCCACTTAACAAAACAAGGAAACTGAACTGCAGAGTGTTTCCGGGTTCCAAGGTCACAGAGCTAGCAAGTGGTTGAGACAATTTCAAAGCCCAATCCAATCTGATTTCAGAGTGCACCCACTGCTTAACACATCGCTTTTTCTGAACAAATGAGAAGTTGAGCATACTGTGGGAAATAAACTAGACTAAAGCCTTTTTAACAACTTAGATAGTAAGTTAAGATAGGCTAAGATGCTGATAACATACAAGGCTGTAAGCCTGTTTGTCATCTCCTACGCTTACCACTCCTACTGATGTAAACATGTCTTAGCATTTTCAACAAGACCTGTTCTGAACCAGGTGTACTTCACTGGATGAGAATCCAGTGCTCAGAGAAAAGTCTTTCCCGAACCCACCGATTCAGTAGTAGTGGTAGAACCCTACCCTCTAAACATACTACAACTACACTCTTAATCAAAATAGCCCCGACTACTTAAAAGAGATCCTCAAGATGAGGCCTGTTGACATTCCCCCCTAGAAGCAGGGTCTGAGGGTCATAAGCCCCTCAGCTGAGATCCCAGCCATTCCCTCCTGGACTGTCCCTCCTTGCTGTATGTATTTCTGCCCATCTTTCCTTGCTGTGTGTTCTTCTGGCCATCTTTACAAACTTTCAGAAGGTTCTTCGAGTACACAGAGGATGAAAGGTTCACAGAAGGAGAGAGCCCCATCTAACTATTCATGGGGAAACCATCATCCATACTGGGGTAAGAAGCTTTGGTGATGTGGCTGTTTTGTGGTTACTCCTGTAAATCACCCATCACCTATGCTTCTTTAAATAGCTCAGTAAGTTCTTGGTTCACCAAGCTAGACTAGGGTGGAACTGTTCCTCTGCTCTGTCATTGGTGCTCCATCTAGAGGGAGTAAACATGTTCATATTCTCCCAAGGAAAAAGCCCACCAGTGGAAAGCCCTCCATGTCTTTGGGAAGCTGCCTTTTAGAGGACTTTGTTAGGCCGGGGTTTCATGTAAACAGAGAATTCCACTGGTTTGCCTTTTCCTAGCCCCGTCAGATATTTACTTTCTCATACCATACATTCTCAAAACACATGAGAAACAGAGACCGCCCCCCCACCCGCCCGCCCCAGGCACCACTGGCCAGGGCTTCATCCTGCGGCAGGCAGCCCTTTCATCCTTTCTCCTGGTATACAGACTCATCTTAGTCATACTTTTTTTTTCTACTATAGCAAAATTTAGAAGCTGACTCTGAATTCCTGAGCAATGTTTTCTGATGCTGCAGCTGTCCTCTACTCCAGCCAGAGGTTCTTAAATATGCTCTGATCACCAGCGTACCCCAGACTGAGCGGTCACTTGACACAGCAGAATCTAGCAGCATCACTTCTTGGCATCGACATGTATGGCCTTGGTATTTAGGAGGAGGTGGCAGAACAGGAAAGACTTCTCTAAAAGTCCTTCTTTTGTATACATGCGTCCCCTACAGAGAGTCTAGCCAGAAATAAACATAACTTTCCCTGTGTGTCTCCATCACAGGAGGAGCATATGGTTGGATGCAATTGGCTTCTCTGAAAGCCTTTCCAAAGAACACAATCTAGTTACTCAGCAAATATTTACTGAGCAACATGGAAGGAGGAAGAGCATTCCAGGGAGAGGCCAGTGAAAGGGAAGAGACTGAATAAACTACAGAGGGGTAAAACAACAACAGGGCTATGTAAAGGGTACAGTGGGCAGTGAAAGTCAGGAGGAAAGGGAACAAGCAGGTCCAGCTTTGGGTGCCTGGGGAAGGACTCAAGAAAGATTCAGAACAAGCGAGAGCCATGCTCAAAATGATCAGTAGAATTAAATGGGACCAAGGTAAAGAATAATCATACAAAGCAGCCATCAAAAGCTAAGTTCTTACTTCGCACCAGCAGACTATCAAGGTCTTGACACAGATCATCTTGCTTATGACACACTGCCAACCCAGGTGTCTTCAGTCCTCACAGTCATCTCCTGAACTGAGTTGAGTGTTACTGTCTCATTTGGCACATGATGCCTGCGGTTGAAAGATAAATGTATTATACTCAAGGTCAGGCGGCTACAGTGGCAGAGCCAAGATTTAATTTCGGGTTATTCTGACCCCAAAGCTGACTTTTAAGGAGATGTTAAAAAGCAATTGCAAGATTCTGGCAAGTGGGAAGACTACAGAAGGGCAAGAGGGACACAGACGGGAAAATAGATGTGCAACTAAGTTATGGCTGCATAATAGGCATGTCATGGCAACTGATGAAACTTCAAATAGTGGTGAGAGATGAGCCAAGGTTTTGAACATAGGTAGCTAACAGAAAGATAGATGTACACTAAAACTCAAGAACACAGGAAGCGCCCAGCGGTGGTGGCACACGCCTTTAATCCCAGCACTCGGGAGGCCGAGGCAGGCAGATCTCTGTGAGTTCTAGGCCAGCCTAGTCTACAGAGCGAGTTCCAGAACAGCCAGGTTTACACATGAAACCCTGTCTTGAAAACAAAACAACAACAACAAAGAACACAGGGGCCAGCTAAGTGCTGTGGTTGAAATGAGATGTCCTCCACAGGCTCATAACTGGGTGTTCACTCCCCAAGTGCACTATTTTGGGATGCTGTGGAACCTTAGGAGGGAGGGCATGGCTAGCTGAACTAGGTCAATAGGAATGGGCCTTTGAAGGTTATACCTGACCAACTCTCTCTCTCTCTCTCTCTCTCTCTCTCTCTCTCTCTCTCTCTCTCTCTCTCTCTCTCTCTCTTTCTATGCTCTCTGGCTAGTGTAGTGCTGTTCCAGCTTTGTCCTGGAAGTACTACCCCCATTGAGGCTTCCGCTAACTGTCACGCCTGCGAGGCCAGGCTGAGACAGGAGTCCTTAAGACCTGAGATCCGGAAGTGCCGGCTCTCTTGGTTCCTGGATCCTGGACGCTGGAGGTAGACCAAGCAGAGTTCTCCAGAGAACACCGCTGGACTGCGCGTCACCTCTCCCTGATCCTGTAGCCTATCCCTTCACTTGTAAGTTACCCCACAAACAAATCTCCCTTTTAACTACGTGGAGTTGCCTTAATATTTCAACCAATAGGCTAGCAATGATATGAAAGTCTCTGCCCCACGTTCCTGCTACCACGCCTTCCTTACCACAGTCTGAAACCCTCTAAAACCATAACAAATAAAACAAATCCTAACCTAAAATGTTTCTGGCAGGTGTTACGGTCACAGTAATGCAGACACAACTAATATAGCAAGTTAAAGGATTCCAAATATGTTCAATTTGACATAATGGTGGCATAAATAAGAAGAGGTAGTCTGCAAACATTTGGAAAAATCACCTTACTCCTTATATCTGTTCCTCATTTATCAACTCCTTATTTACCTATTTAAAAATTTTAAAAACATGATAAAATTCAACATTTTAACCACTTAAATTATTTTGATTAGCAGTTTATTATCTAGTGTGTGAGGAGCTGGGAGGTCATCTCAGCAAGTAAAAATCTGAACAACCTGAAAAATTGCTTTGGATCTCTCAAAGCAATGAGGTCCCAGGGGAAACTATCCCCTGCCCCATCAGAAATGTAGACACAGGGAATTCCAACATAGTGCAGAACTGGGGTCGAAAGCTCCCTGGGAAGCAGGGAAGAAGCCTAGACTGTCATGAGGACTTGCTAGCACTCAGTCTAGGACCAGCTGGAGCACCGAAGGCTGCAGCAGGCCCCAGTCAGGGGCAGAGTGGGGAAGTCGTCACTAGCCCTAGTCCAGGAGTGTGTCTACTTTGTCCCAGTACCCCTCTGGGGGTCAAAAGACCCTTTCACAGGGGTCACCCAAGACCATTGGAAAACACAGATATTTACATTACGATCATAATAGTAGCAAAATTACAGTTAAGAAGCACTAATGAAAGTAATTTTGGGGTTGGGGGTCACCACAACATGAGGAACTATATTAAAGGGTCACAGCATTAGGAAGGCTGAGAACCAATGCTATAGAGGGGAAAAAAATCCGACACTTCTGGTGATGAGCAGCCTTGAAATACCAAGGCCAGAACACTGTGTTTAAGGACTGCCCTCCAGAGTCTCACCTAATAAAGTTTTACCAGTGTCTAATAACATAGAGAAGGGAAATACTCAGCTACGAGCAGTGAGGAGTATGTGAGCAGAGACTAGGAAGCACTGTATGATCATAGCTCATTGACCAGATTGCTTCTGAATATTTGCTCCCAATATGTACACATCTGCACACATGAATGGCCTCTTTCCCAGAGTTCCTTTCACCAGAACATCTCATCCGAGATAAAAAGGGGAATGAATGGTAATGAATAAAGAAACATCAACAGTAACAAAAACTACACCTAGTATATTTAAACTTCAGAAAATTAAAGAAAAAAAAACCCACCTTGAAAGACAGAGGATAAAGTGGATAAAGAGCCTTATCTCTTCAGGAGCAAAGACAGGAGTTATTACATTGAATTTCTCTGAAACCATGCAAATGTGAAGAGAGTGGAATGAAATGCTTACTATGTTGAAAGGGAGAGTAAAACCCAGTCTAGATTCTGAGAAAGGAGCCTTTAAAAGTGAAACAAGTGGGCACTGAGGCATATTCCTGGAGACTTGGCTACAGAGAGCTCGGCGGAAGATAACTTGAGCCCAGGAGTACAAGACCAGCCTGGGCAACATTCAAGATTCCATTTTTTAAAGAGGGGTGAAGAAGAAGTAAAGATTTCTCAGATGAACAAAAACCGAGGAAATTTGTTGACTGCCTTGCATGAAATGTTAAAAGATCTTCAGAGATAAGAAGGCAGCAGAGAGCACAGACAGACAGACCGACCTGAAGAAAGGAAGAGTGACAGAGAAGATGGCACTGCTCTGTCACGTGTGTCTGACTAAAGTGTGTCATTACAGTAATTAAGGTGAAGGCAATTAAAACTTCAATTCCAAAAATCTTAGTTAATTTACAGTTTGTCCAAAATAATAGCAATAATATATTGTGTGTGTTTCCAAGTATAAGCTTATGAATCAAAGGATAGGAGGGAGAAATTAGGGACATTTTGTTATTATGAGATATTTACAATATGAAAAAAATTTAAAGAGGAAAAAATAATAAAACAAAAATGTTTAAAATGAAGAAAAATAAAAAATGAAAGAGATATTATATAAATATGGATTTGGATTAGTTGTGAATGTATATTACAAACTCTAGAGCAACTACTAAAATTACATTTGTTTTTGTTTTTGTTTTGTTTTCTGAGACAGGGTTTCTCTGTGAAACATTCTTGTCTGTCCTGGAACTCACTCTGTAGGCCAGGCTGGCCTCGGACTCACAGAGATCCACCTGCCTCTGCCTCCCGAGTGTTGGGATTAAATGTGTGCACCATCTCTGCCTGGCTAAAAATACATTTTTTAACGGAAAGGTAAAAAAAAAAAAATGTTCTTTAAAATGTAATTGATACAAGAAAAAAGAAGGAAATTTGGGGGAACATGGTCTAGGGATATAGGTCAGTTGATAGTGTGCCTACCTAGCACGCCCTGGGTTCAATTACTGGCACCATATCAACCAGGTATAATAGAACATACCTATAATCCCATCATTTTGGAGGTAGAGGCATGAGGATCAAGGTTATCCAAGGCTACATAGAGTTCAAATGAGGTCATGAGGGTAAAGCATCCACAATGATCAGTGTCCTTATAAGAAGAGGCACCCGCGCTTTCTCCACCACGTGAGGCTATTGCAAGGAAAGAAAGCAAGTGCAAGCCAGCAAGGGAATCCTCAGAAGAGCCCACCAATGAGAGCATCCTGACCTTGAACTTCCCAGTCTCCAAAACTGTGAAAAATCAACGTACATTGTTTAAGTCACTCCATTGATGGTATTTTAGCCTAAATTGGCCAAGACAGTAAGTTTTCACCCTGGGAAACTAGAAAATACCAAATTAAATATAGAGTAAGCAGATAAAGAGACATAGTAAAAATGAGAGAGTAAGTCAATGAAATTGAAAACAGAAAATAAACTTGGAGAAATCAATGAAATTAAGAGCTGGTTGTTTTAAAAGACCATAAAACTCACACGCTCATCATCTGGGTAACGGGGGGGGGGGGGGGGGCCGAGAAAAGAAAGATAGGAAGAGGGAAAAGGAGAAGGTAGAGGAAATGGAAAAGAAGGGAAAACAGAGAAGGTAGAAACTATTAATTGAAGAAATGAAAGAGGTAATGTGACTATAAGTCTGATAGAATAGTAAAATGATTATAAAAGAATGTATGAACAACTCTATGCCCACAATTTTTTTGTTTTGATTTTTGGTTTGAGTGCTGGAATCAAAGGTGTGTGTGCGCACCATGCCTGGCTAAGCCCATGGATTTGATAATCTAGATGTAATGGAGCAGTTACTCAAAAAACACAGTCTTCCATAACTCATACAGGAAAAAAAAAGAAAAATTGAATAAGTCTATCTATGAAAGAAATTAAATCAATAATTAATAATATTGCAAAACAGAAAACCTCAAGCCCAGAAGTGACTACTACAAACATTCAAGGGGTAAAATTCATCAAATCTCTACAATCCCTTTTAGAAGACAAGTGAAGGGAATGTTCTTACTCATCTTATGAGACCAGCATACTCTAGTGCCCAAACCAGATAGACATTACAAGAAAAGAAAGTTACAAACCAATACATCTCCTGAACACACATATGAAAGTCCTCAACAAAATATAGATAAGCTGAATCCTACAGTGCACTGAAAGAATTACAAGACTGGTTCAGCATACAAAGTTAACATACTGATTCAAAAAACCAGTTGATGTGACCCATACATAGGCTAAATAATAAAATCATATCAATATTTGCAGACAAAAGTCAACACTTATTCTTGGTAAAATATGATCATAAACTAGCAATAAAGGAGAACTTTTCTCAGCTTGATAGAGAATGAACAATTACAAAAACCCTAGAGTTAACCTAATAGTTAAAGTGAGGAACTAGAAGCTTCCACTAAAATGAGAAACAAGCTAGAATGTCCTTTCTCATCCTTTTTCAACATTATACTGCAAGTGCTAGCTAGTGAGAAAAGACAAGAAAAACACAAAAGGTATTTATATTAGGAAGGAGAAAGTGAAACTGTCTTTGTTCATGGATGGCATAATTGTATACAAAATTATGAAAGGATCAAAAACAGAGAAAAAACCTTGAAGTGGGGAGTGGTTGTCGTAAAGCTGCAGAATACAAGGCTATGTAAAAGTCAGCAGCTCTCTTACACATGAGCAATGAAAAGTGAACATGAAATGCAGAACAATTCCACTTTCTTTTGCTTCTGCCAGAACAAAATACTTTGGTACAGGCCGGGCGGTGGTGGCGCACGCCTTTAATCCCAGCACTCGGGAGGCAGAGCCAGGCGGATCTCTGTGAGTTCGAGGCCAGCCTGGGCTACCAAGTGAGCTCCAGGAAAGGCGCAAAGCTACACAGAGAAACCCTGTCTCGAAAAACCAAAAAAAAAAAAAAAAAAAATACTTTGGTACAAATCTAATAAAATATGTGTAAGCTCTAAATGAAGAAAACTACAAAGCCCACATGAAATAAAGGGCTCAATAGAAGTGACGTTTGGGTAAAATACAAAAATTGTTCAGGGCAAGAAGTGTACTCTGTATGACAATGGCATATCCATGTCACCATGCATTTTTGAGAACCCACATACAACATCAAAAGTGAGTGCTAATTGAAGCTGTAGACTTAAAATGATAGTGGTATGCTAATGGGGGTTTACTATATGGGTTACTCTTCTCACTCCTGTGACAGAAATACCTTACAAGAAGAAAGACTTATTTGAACATGTGGCTTCAGAGGGTTGGAGGAGCATGTGACAGTACCACCTACCTTATGGAGGAAGCAGAGAGATTGAAAGGGGGCAAGAGTGCACCTAAGGACCCCCACCCCAGTAACATATTTCTTCTAGCTAGGACTTATTTCCTAATATTTCTAGGACCTTCCAAAATGGGTTGACACATGAACTTGTGGGGGACAGCTTATATTCAAAACAAAAACTCATCAACTGGAACAAATGTACCACTCTGGTGGGTCATCGTTGAAGAGGCTGCATACAGGAGGGCAGCGGCTTTATAAGAAATCTCCTGTCTTCTCCAGTTGTCCCCGCCCCCAGCCCATGCCCCACCACTGTGGGAGTTGGTTCTCTCCTTCCACCATGTGGGTTTGGAGGATTAAACTCAGGTTGTCAGGCTTGGCAGCAAGTGCTCTTTCCTACTGAGCCATCTTGTCCGCTCCTGTTCTATTCTTCTGTGGCCCAAAAGCTGCTCTGGGAATGAATCTGTTTTTGAATTTAGCATTAAGTTAAACTGATGTGCATGTAAATAATTATGAGATCTGTGTAAGCATCATCATAATCACTCTATAGAACACTGTCCTCACTCCTGGGATTTCTTTGTGCCTTCCCTTTGGAATTACATTTCTCCCTATTTCTAACACTGACAGAAACTGCTATGCGCTCTATCACTGGAGAATGTCATTATCACTGGAATCAGACATTATGCAACTTTTAAGACTGGCTTCTTGTGCTCAGCTTAATGCCTTTGGGATACATCAAATTTATTTCATGTGTCAATCATTGATTCCTTTTTAATGCATGGATGAGCCAACTTGTTTGTCTACTTGCTTTCTGAAGAACATTTGGATTATATCAATTATATAGTATAATTATATCAATTAATTATATAATTAATCAATTATAGCAGTTATGAATAGCTGTTATGTTCTTGTACAGGTTTTTGTGTGAATATAAATTTTCATTTATCTGGGATAGTCACCTGCCAATGCAATTGCTAGGTTATATTGTATGTTTTATTTAATAAAAAGTTATCCAACGTTTCCAGTAGCTGAGCCATGTTTGTGTTTCCCACCAGCAGTGTGTAAGGGTTTTAGTATATGAGTGCATGTTTGTCATCATTTGGCATTTTATTTTAGTCATTCTAATATTTGTGTCATTATCTCAAGGTTTTATTTTGTATTTTCCTAATGACTAATGATGCTGAACATTTTTGTTTTTCACATCCTCTTTAGTCAAGTGTCTGCTTGTTTCTGAGTCAGTTTTTATGGGATTGTTTGCTTTCCTAGTGTTTAATTTTGACAGTCTTTCTACATTCATTTTTTTAAAAAAATATTTATCTCTTTGTTTGTATGTGTGTGTGCCTGTGTGCATTTATGCGCATCACATGTTAGCAGGAGCCTGTGGGGGCCAGAGAATGGTTTCAAATCCCTGGAATTAGAGTTACAGATTATTGTAAGCTGCCATTTGGGTGCTAAGAGCCAAACTCAGATCCTCTGCAAAAGCAGTGCTCTTATCTTTGGTCTGGTTGGTAGATTTGGGTGTGGGGTTGGCATTAAAACAGACAGAAAACAGCTATTCTCAATCTTCTGTGCATCTGCATATTTTTTAGGTTGAGTGGGTCTTTTAAAGGGTTTTGATTAAAACCACTGTAGTGAATAAGAATGGCCCCCACAGGCTCATATAGTTAAATGTTTACTCATCAGAGAGTGGCACTGTTTGAGAAGGATTAGGATGTATTATGCCTTGTAGAGTAAGTGTGGACTTAATAGAGGAAATGTGTCACTGGGGATGGGCTTTAGGTTTCTACAGCCCATGCCAGGCCCAGTTCTCCCTCCTAGTGAGGCTTGCAGATCAGGATGTAGCTCTCAGCTATTGCTGCAGTCCATGATGATAATGGACTAAACCTCCAAAACTGTAAGCCAGCCTCCAATTAAATGTTTTCTTTTATAAGAGTTGCCTTCCTCGTGGTTTATCTTCACAATAATAGAGCAGTGGCTAATACAACAAAGTTAAATTTAGTTAGCAATTTGGAAAACAATCTATTGAGTCTTCAAATCTTCAGCATGTTATTTGGATCTTACCTGATTTTTTTTCTATCAGTGCTTTATAGTTTTCAGCATGTAGTTCCTGGACTTGTTTTAGGAACTCTCTATGGAAATATTGCATTATTTGCTATTTTAAATGGTACTACTTTTTTGACTTTTATTGCCAATACATAAAAAATATGGTTGATGACAAGGATTCTGCAAATATTTCAGATATTATGTTTCCTGGATTCTGGGTTGGTCACATTTGCTGGTCTGTAAATTAGATATGGCTTTATAGTTTGCTTCTGAATCCAAAACACAAGATAGAGTCATATATTCTCAATGGAAACAGACTTTTGTCCTCTGTCTTTTTGCTAACAGTAAAAACTAGTCTTCCCAGATGACACATTTCAATGATTGATGCAGCAGATGTTTACATTTTCCTACAGCTTCATTATCAATCTGTTTGTCTTCTGCTTTGCTGCCACACCTATGCCAAAATCTACAAACCAAGACAGCCAAGACTCTCAAGCAGTTCACAACTGTGAAGAGTTCCAGAAAGCTCCATGCATACCTGTTTCCTTTGTCTCCAGAAAAATACAAAATGCAGCCTGGCATGTGGCATATGCTAGTAATCCCAGTACTTGAAAGGCTGAGGCAGAATTGCCAGGAGTTTAAGGCAAGCCTACACTATATAAAGAGGCCGCATCTCAAAACCTACCTCACAAAACAAAACAAAAATTGAAAAATCACTACCACCACCATCACCACAAAACAAATAAACAAATAAACTGTATAACAAGAAACAGCATGGCCTGTGGCTGGTCCCTTCAGGGTAAGGCTGGTCCCAGTTGACAGCCAAGACAGAGGAAAGCAGAAAAAGGAGAACCCTCCACATGGAAGTCCTGGACAGAAAGTTAGTTGTTCACTTATCCCATTGTAGAGTGCTACTGTCTATTCAATAGAGTGAGAGAGAAATAAATAAGTTAAAATTCATGTAGAACTTTTTACTTACCAAAAAGAGGTCATGCAGAATCATTGCAGAAATTTCTAGAATATGGAAAAAAAGCAAAAATGAGAAAAATGTGTGACCTATAACCTCACTAGAGGAGACAGGTATTTTTATTTTTACCTTTTAGCTCTTGCTTCTCCTTTATATAAACATGTAATTTTATGTTTACTCAAAAAGTAGGCTATACTTTGATGCTGTTTTAAAAGTTAAAATTTTCAGGTAGTAAAATTATCACACATGTCATTAATTACCTTTCTATCTGGCTGCACAGTGTCACCTGTCACAAATTTTTATTCATTTGAATTTTTCTTTTCCTTTTGGAAGTGTAACAGAGTGGTTAATTACACACTTAATGCGGTAGAAAAACCTGATTGAGAAATCAACCATATCTAGTTTTCTTGGCTGTGGACTCTTCAGAAAGGAATGTGAAGTATTTCCCCCACATCCTCCCAAGAGAGGCCAGGACTTCAAGTCTTGTAGGTTAAAGAGGTAGAGCCGTGGCTTGTTAGTGGAAGTTGGCTTACCTAGGGCAGTGGCTTCCAGCACCTGAGGAGAGGGTCAGAGATCATGAGTGACCAAGGATAGCAGCAGACACTGAGACCCAGATGGGTCCCCATCCCCTCCCTGAAGCTAGCAAAATCTGGTATGCAGATGGCTATGAGGAACTGGAAGACAGACTTTTCGGTGGCTGGCCAGTGGGAAAGGGCATGCAGCATGGTGAGTGGGCAGCTCAGCAGCCTACCCAGTGAAGCAGTGCCCACTAAAAGGAAAGGCCAACATCCCACAGGTAGCCATGAAGGAGCCATTAACTGTCCAAGCTCCTTCAAGTCAGGACCAGCTGTCCAGCTCTACTTTAATTTGCCTGCTTAGGGATTTTGCTTTAGTTTACTTTTAGAAAAATCAAATGAGTCATGGGGAAGATCACTTAATAATTCTATTAGACCTCTAACTAACTGTGAATCTGGTTTGGAACCAGATTGAAATAAATTTCAAGAAAATAAAGCATATGATCATTTCTTTCCTGCCAAGTGTCATGAAGCAGCTATTCATTCCTTGCTACGTGCCACTCCATGCCACTCTGATTCGGTGTTCATCTATGACCACTGATTGTTCACCTCTGATGTCTTCTTGGCCCCTGAGGAGTGGTAAGGTTTGTTGGGTCAGCCAAGCCTGTGGCCTAAGCCCCTGGACTAAGGAACTTGAACTGGACCAAGGCAAAAATGGCAAGATAATCTGAGTCTGGCCTCACTGCCTCTCAAACATGCTTTAGAGTTCAGAGAAAGTTTCTTCACACGTTCCCCCCCAATCCTCCATCTTCTGATCTGCAAAGCTCTGTGAACTTTGTAGTACTCAATCTACATAAAATCTAGATAGACACACACATCCACAGATGGGATAGGCAGCCTGTAGTCTCCCATGTGTTTCAGTCAAACCAGGTATTACTGACCTGTTCCTAGACAAATCATCAATTTGGTACTGCCCTTGCTGTCCCCTCCATCCAGCCTGGGTATGCTTCACTGCCTTTTCAAGTCCTATTCAGCCTTTAAGATTCAACAAAATGACTCCCTTTCACAAGGCTGCCTCTATTTCTCCCACGGGAAGCCATCTTTCTTTCCTCTTCAACAGGCATCTAAGACCAGTGAGCAGTCATCTAGGTACATTTTGCAAGCTCCCTGAAGGCAGGGGCTGTGCTTCGTTTATCTGTGCATTCCCCCACAGGACTTAGCTCAAGATTCTAAGAGTTATTATCAGCCAAATGTTTGTGGAACTAAAATTGGGACCTAGGTTTAGGTTTGGATGCAGTTCCAAGCTATTTCAGGCCCTGGAATGGGTGGAGTAACAAAGGGAATTCTGGGACTGGGAGATAAGAGTTCTGAACATAAATGTGACCTGGGCTTCAGTGCTTGGAACAGCCCCAGCAGCTTAATCCCTCCTTGTCTAGCTCCTCCAGGAACAAGGAAACACTGTGTCCTCAGGACTCTCTTCAAGATGACCCTTGCTTCGTCCATCCCTTCCCTATGACCTACCAAGTCAAAGGCCTGAGTACATCTGTTGAAAATGGTTGGAGGGATTTTGGTCTCTGGCTTGAGTTACATACTTGCTCTTAGCCCAAAACGTTGTTGACCCTTTGTCGGGACTCTGGAGTGTGGAAGTGGCATGAGCTCATGCTGGAGGTCCGGGAGCTCTGTTCTCACCACTGCAGAATGGGACAAATTATGAGGGTGGGGATGAGGGAGGTTAACTCTTCTCCCAGAGAAGAGACCAGGGTTGCATTGGTATGATGGAGCCTGCAATTGTTCAAAAGCTGCACAGGCAGAGCTTCTGGTCATTATGGGGCATGAAGAGGACTATCACTCTCAGGGCAGAGGGGTATGAAGGCTAATCTTGGAAATCCAGACTGGCATAATGGCAGTCAGGAGGGTGAAATAGTTAATGGCTTGTTGAAAAACAGGGAGAGTCCCTCCTCTAGGGGCCCAGCTGGCTGCAAAGCCAGGAATAGAGGCTCCAAGGGTGATGCAATGGGGCCCGCCCTGCACACCAGAGAGGGTTAGGAAGGCTGACTCCCACCTAGCAGCAGTCTCCGAACCACCAGCTGACGACCACTCTCCCCTCTGGTCCCAACAAACCAGCCTCAGGGTGGGTGGGACCTTGCAGGTAAAAAAGACCCTGTCTGCTTGAGCTGTAGGAAATTGCAGCTTCTGGCTACCCTATTCCATCCAGCCTCCGAGCCTTTCCAGTCAAGCAAACCTTTCCATTAGCCCTCCTTCACATGTTCTGGAGTATATCCATCAGGGTACCTAACTGGTCTAGCCAGCCATTCTCTATTTTGACTCCAAGACTACTTTCAGTCTTAGGGACAGGTGGCAGGCAGAGGGTGGAGGAGTCAGGACTGTGGGCGGCACAGACAATCTCTAATCCTTCCACCCTGTTAGCCCACTTAGAGGGTATATCCTGGAATAGAAACCCCAGAAGCTTCTTTAAAAAAAAATACCAGCTTCAAGGATGGGCAAGCATCTTTGAACTCTTGAGTTAGACTGCCATCCCCTTCCCACCTTTGAAATTGACACAGTCTCCTGTGAACCATTTCTCAGCATGGGGCACACAGAAAGACAGGAGAATCTGAGCTCTCTAAAAATATATTGGGGGACCCAGATTTTCTGACAAAGTTCTGATCTTAACTCTAAGCCCCATGAAGACAGGGCTGTGGTTGGTCTGTTTTCTATGGGATCCCTAGCACATCTCCTGTCACAAGTCATGGGTTATTAAAGTGACTTACCAGGCAGAGGCTGAAGTCCAAGGCCAATTTCACAATTTCTGCTATTATGGTAAACTGCTCAACACAGAGAGAGAGAGAGAGAGAGAGAGAGAGAGAGAGAGAGAGAGAGAGAGAATTTAGAATTCTGTCAGCAGCTCCTTTAAAACCTCCAGCTTTTTTTTTTTTTTTGCTGGAACTTACATCCTAGTAAGTTATGTTTGTGTGAATTACTTTTTGCAACTTGTTCCAAGCTCCCTTGTATTTGTTATCTGATTGGATTAAGTCATCACAAGCCCTAGATGGAGAGCTATTTCTTGTTTTGCATGGGAAACAGATCCAGAAAGATCTAAGATCACTGTGGCCAAGTTGGGAGCACAGTCAAAATGTGAGCCCTCATCTCCATCCACCTAGAAACCTGGCACATGTGTGTGAGCGTGCATGTGCACACACACACACAGAGAGAGAGAGAGAGAGAGAGAGAGAGAGAGAGAGAGAGACAGACAGACAGACAGACAGACAGACAGACAGACAGACAGACAGCAGAAGTTCTCAAGTCCCCAGCACAGAATCTCAGAAGCCCAAAGGGAAAAGGTACTTGATCCAGCACCTTTGGATCAACTCTAATTGTTGACAAGAACAACTGCCCCTGCTACTTACATTTTGTTCCCTTCCTCTGTGTTGTGACCCAACTTTGTCTGTTTTGCTCGAAAGCCAATCACACCCATTCCTACTCCTCACTCCTAAACATGAAATTCAATTGCAGTGAGTTGGAAACAACTCAAAATGCCCAATAACAGGGAAAACCAGTCACCCTCAGAAGGTAAATGATGAATGCTTGGGTAACATAAGGAATGGCAAGTGTGTAAGCCATCTCTGTGCATGGTAAGATTTTTAGAATGTGATTTGAACAGAGCAGAACCCACAATGGCAGGCACCTACCAATCACAGGTGTGTACAAATGAGCATCTGCCAATTAATAAGAAGCAACTGAGAAAGATGAATGAAAGAGTTTTTTCTCTGTAGGTTTCCCCTATAATACTCAAATAATAACTCATAATAACAATTTCCTAATGCATATGGCAAACGTGATTATCATAATAAGCAGAGAGAACTGTGAAGGAGGAAGAATTTCTGCTAGAGCTGCTGAAATGGAAGAAGCAGTTTGGGAAGGGAAGGAGGGCTCAGAGAGCACCATGAGAAGCAGGAAGCAGGATTCTTACACAGCCCTGGTCGTGGTGACCTGGAGTTCGGCTCCAAGGGGACTCTTCACATCAATAACCATGCCAATGGTGCCTCTAAGAGCTGTGCAGCACAGCTTTCTTTCAGGTCAGAAAAAGGATGGGGGCAGGAAGGGTTTCTAGTACTACCCATGTCACTACAATTATGGGACACTTAAAGTGAGGTCTGGCTGACAAGAGGCAAAAGGCCTGTAGAACAAGTCTAGACCTTGAGGCCATCTAGGAGTACAGAGGAAAAACTAGGCTTCCCTAAGACTCAGGGACAGTGCTCTCCACAAACACATTAAATTCAATGTGTCTCAAGATGATCCCTTATCTCACCAGCCTCTCCATGAAGGAGTGTTTTTCTTCCCTTCTCCAAATTGGTGATTACCACTACTGCTCACCCATGGTGCACAAGGTCCTATTGGCTATGTCTCCAACTTCAGCCTTAGCTCTGTGCTACTGTACCTTATGCCCTAAACACACCAAAATAGTGACACACCATGGCATGCCAAGCTGTCTCAATTGTCATGCCTTTCCTCAGGCTGTGATTTTCTCAACTTTATCCAGCTGTTTACTGCCAAGGCAGCACATGGAGCATCTCCATCCATGAAGCCCCTTTTGTTCATCCCCGGAGCCCCACAGCACCTGTACCCAGCTAGAGGCCAGTGCCTCATCTTATTAGTCTTTCAAGACACATCTAGCACTCTTCCTCGTACATCTTCAGCATTCATTAAAGTCATGGAACTTATCCCTAGTGTTACATTCTAAGAACTGCATCATTGGGCAGTTTCAACACTGTTTAACACCATACAGTATATGTTTGTGGATTGTAGGTCATATAGCCCAATATATAAGCTGTATAGTACACCCATTGCATCTAGCTGTATAGCATGTCACTGTGCTGAATATATCAGGTAGCTGTAGTACAATGCTAAGTACTTAAAACCTTAAACATATCACAAAGGTATGTTTATATCTGTAGCACCATGAACATTTGAAAAATATGTAGTGCTGTTTTAAAAACACTACAATGGCTGCTTTGTCATAAAATTATAGGAATGTTTCAATATCATTGTGATCTTCATTTGTTTCTGGTTTTTGTCTTGGTTTGCTTTCTATTGCTGTAATAAAAAATATGACCAAAAAGAAAGTTGGGGAGGAAAGGATTTCATCTTACATATTGTGATCACAGCTTATTATAAAACAACCAAGACAGGAACCTAGAGGCAGGAACAGAAGCAGGGGCTATGGACTAATGTTGCTTACTGGCTTGCTACTTGCTCAGCTAGCATTCTTATGCCACCCAGGACTTCCTGCTCAGTTGTGTGACTGTCTCCACTGGGCTAGGCCCTCTCATATCAACCATTAATCAAGAAAATGCTCCATAGACGTGCCTACAGGCAATCTGATGCAGGCATGTGCTCAAATGAAGTTCCTCTCCCAGATAACTTCAGTTTGTTTCAAGTTGATAAAAATCTAACCAGGAGAGTTTTGTTGTTGTTGTTGTTGAGATGGGGTCTCACTATATATCCCAGGCTAGCTGCAAACTCACACTGTAGCCTTGAACTCTTGGTGATCCTCCTGCCTCAGCCTCTTGACTACTTGGACTACAGGTATGTGCTGCATGTGGCTCCATAATAATCCTATGGAACCACTGTTGCATAGTGTCTGCATTGACTGAATCATCGTGCACTGTATGACTATGTTTTATGAATAAAACAATAACATGGATTTGGGGGCAGACTAAGTATATTAGACTAGTCATAACAAGCCCATGTGAAAAGCTGCAATGCTATTACACTTTTAGTAAGATGAGCTTCTGATCCACCTTTGTCCTCCAGCCATCCCTTTAGAGAGCAGGGTCCCCTCTGATCCCCAGACCTTTTGAAAACTTTCTACTACCACATAACAAGTAGCATTATCCTTGGGTCCCTCCTCTTCTCAAACACTGGCATAGGGATATGTCTAGTCTATGTGTCTTGTGAAGTTCTGAGGAGCTAACTTGCTTGCTGATGAAGGTAGTGCCAGGTGAGGGAGCAAAGACAAGCCAGTTCTTGGCATCCAGAAGTGGCAGTCTCTTCAGCTGAACCGTGTGAGGCTGTCTTGGGGTTGGGCATGAGGTAGGCTGCATGCAATGGTTCTCACGGATGTTATGTTGCCACACTCCCTGGCTGGGTAAGCACTTTGATCTCCAGCCTACACCTTGTATGGCAGCCACGGCTGCCTTCTACAGTGGCTGGTTTTCAGGAATGCCCAGGCCTTGGGCTGGAATGAACCACAGAGGCCTACTGCCTCTCCAGCACCGCAGGGCTGCCCTTCTCACCTTTTGACTAAGCATCCTTGCTCATGCCCCTTAAGGCCCAATCATCAGCCTCCCTTCCAGCCAGGCACTTGGGTAGGTGGCATCACGTGCTGGCCTCCATCTTGGCCCACTCAACAAAGTTCTACTCCCTGTAGTCTGGTCCTGCCTTGCAGCACCAGCACTGGCTCTGTGGCCTTGGAATGAGAATAATCATCTGTCTCCTGGAGGAGGGTAAGAGAGGTACTTGTCAAATCTCTAGGAAGCTCATGGCCTGGAGGCTAAAATACACAGAGAAAGTGCAAAGCACTTGGACAATAAAAGTTAAAAAAAAAATCAAATCCAAAATACAGATACACAAGTGCTTGCTAAAAATAATTTGTCTCAAGACACATATTTTTTTATTCAAGGGACTGAGATTTCATAGCTGATTTCTAAGGGCTCTGATAACAGTTTGGACAAACCCCAAAAGATGAAAACTCCTGAGTGGGCCAGGTGTGGTTTCCAGGCCCCAACTATAAGGAGAAAGGGGCCTGTCTGGCTCTGTGTGGATGAGTCTAGTGTTCTGATTTCATCTCTCTGACCAATGGCCATAGGATTCCCCAATAGAGAAGTCTGAACACTCAGAAGAGATGAGAGAATCCTCATGTTTGAAGACCTAGGGGTACTTTCTGGCACTTCAATGGCCTTCTTCAAACATCCACACAGCCATGAGTCTGAGTAGTTAGGACACAGGCTTCTCATAGGAAGAATTCAGTGGTTCCAGAAGTAACTATTTCACACCTTCCCCAACCCTGAACATAAACCAATATGAGGGGCAGGAAGGAGGATATCTTTTAAGATCACAACTTTTTTCTTAAGAGGGTTGATTCTTATAAACCTGGTAAGACCAGGCATAATGGCACAGGGTAAGAGTTCGAGGCCAGCCTGGGCTACATAGTGAACCTCTATCACAAACAAATAAACCACAACCCAGTGAGATGCAGGATATAAAAGAGTAGACATGGACAGGAATTTAGGGGGAAAGTCACTGGGAAGACTTACTCTCAGCACAGGAGAGAAGAGTCTGGCTTCTCAGAGTCCACCGAAGAGAGAAGGGTGAAGGAAAGGGATGAAAAGGGAGTTGCAGGAGGCAGCTAAATATGTAGTTGACCAGTGAGTTTTGTGGGATATTGTGGCCATTGAGAAATCCCAAGTTGGTGAGATGGCTGAAATAACTTTTCGGAACATTTCAGAAATGTGATTGAAGACTGTTTGCTAAGTGATGTAACCTCTCCCCTGGGATCCACAAACCTTCACTGAAAGTTCTGCTGCATGTTATAGCCTCATTTTTGTGGTTTAGGGGTGGGATTTGGAAAGAGAATGGGCTGATGTGACAGCAAGAGCTAAAGAAACAGTCATAAGGCTGGAATAGTGAATAACATTTCAGATTAGGCAACCAACTAGAGCCAGAGGTGACCATGAAAACCTAAGTCCCCACAGTAATTCACAGAAATCCTGGGGATAACATTGTACTTTCCACAGGACATAGGAACTGGAGCCAATGTCATTTGAATGACTTTCAAAGGACAGATTACTCCAGCTGACACCAGCTTACAAACAGGCTTTCCCTCTCCAAATGAACAAATTCTTGGAAAACATAAATGTGCCACATGCACCTCTGCCATCCAGGGCCTTACATGGGGATTGTGCACAGTAGAATCCAGAAACTTTTGAGAGTGCTACATGGACACCCTGAATGCTCGCTGTGAGCATTAGGGGGAGGCTAATGCCTAGAGAGAGCCCGCAGCAGGAGGATCACTTGGCAGGAGCTTTTTCTCAATCTGCCTCTAGTTCTCTACCCTCTGACCCATCAACCCTATTTTAACGACCTCTTTACATCAGCACTGCGGCCTGAAGGTCTTGTAAACAGACAAGGCCCCGGGAGGAGATAGTGGCGGAGGTCATAAAGGGTTGTGTAGAAACCAGACTGCTCTCAGCTTGTTCTGCCCCCTATGAAGTCAAAAGCAAACACTGTCCCTTGGAAATGGGCTTCTGGTCCAAAGGGTCCGGCCACGGCGTGGGCTGTGAGTAGGCTGTCCCAGGAAGCGCCATAAGATATGTCCTGTGGGACTCTGGCCTATGCTCCCAAGCATCGCTCTTTACAAGTCCCCTCTCCCGCGCCTCGTCCCCGTCCCCCTCCCTACCCCAGGTCTCCTGGGGAATTCGGTAGTCCAAGGCCCCTCAGTCCTGTGGTTTCTTTATAGGCGCCACACACGGCTCCATAGGGCTGATGGCACCACCTGGCGGTGTACCTGCTACAACTCACCCTGGGAAGCTCATCGCCCAGGAGCAGGAGAGAAGGAAGGACCGTTCTCGCGGCTCGGCCCAGCGCGGTGACGTCACCAGAGCGCGCCATTTCTCTCCGCCTCTTTCCCCACCCTCCTTGGGCCTGCCAGTACTTGACGTGGCGCCTCCGCCCTCTACCCTTACTTTGCGTGCGTGCTTGCGTGCGGCGGAGGTGGCTGCGCGGGCAGGTCGGAGCTGCGCGCTGCTGCTTCTGGTTCTTCTGTGGCCGCGGTCCCTGCCCGGCCGTCTGGGGCTGCGGAGCCGGCGAGGCGCGCGGGTCACAGCCCTTCGGAAGCCCAAGCAGCTCGGCGCGGGGCCTGGCGGGAAGGCGGGCGAGCGCGTGGCCGAGGGTGCCGCGCGGACGGGCGGGCGCCCGAGAGGGAAAGAGGCGGGGGCGGCGGGTTAGCCGCGGGCCGGGCCGGCCGGGGGATGTCGATGCCTGACGCGATGCCGCTGCCCGGTGTCGGGGAGGAGCTGAAACAGGCCAAGGAGATCGAGGACGCTGAGAAGTACTCCTTCATGGCCACAGTCACCAAGGCTCCCAAGAAGGTGCGGGGCTCTGGGTGGCGGCCGGGGGCCCTCGCGGAAGGGGCGCGAGCAAGCCCCGGGCCCGGGCTCGGGGTAGTTCGGGACTTGGGGCTAAGGTTTGGGGTGCTCGGGGACCACTGACACGGTGTAGGGGGTGCCCGGTGAGCGGCCATGGGCCTATCTCGGGCCGAAGAGGCCGCTCTGACCTCGCTTTTCTTTGTCCCTCGGCCGGAGTCCTCCTGGATCTTTCTGAAGCCCGGCAGGGCCAGGCCTTACATTTGCGGCTGACTTCTTCTGGATGGAAGGCCTTGAGGAAGAGCTTGGGAGGGGGTGAACGGCTCATCTGACCCCTGTGACCTCTCCAGGGGATGAGGGTGTGCAGGAAATCTCCCCTTAAGTGAGTGGGGAAATCAGCGCCCTTTCAAGGCATCTCTTGGGGAGCGTTGGCCGTTTAACCAACAACTGCGTGATAGCTTAGAGGCAAGAGGAAGGACTGTATGAACTGGCTTTTTTTATGCAGCTGAAGGCAACACGAGATTGAGAGTCAAAATGATTTTCGCCTTCCAGGCTTCCAATTGCTTGGAAGTATGCGAGAAAGGGAAATTTAGGGGTTGGTGACAGTAGACACTGTCAGAGATGCAGGTTGATCCCAGTCATGCGAATAGATCATTTAGACATCCCTCCAGAAAGAAGCTTGGGTGGGTTGGAGAGGTGGGTGGTAAGAAATGATTGCTCATTCTTTACTGCACTTACTGAAGCAGAATAAGGTCGGCCTATTGTGCTGTGGGTTGAGCTCAAAAGACATCCTTCTCTTGCTCTTGGAAAAGGTGATCTATGGAGGGCTGAGTCGAGCTCTCTCGGTGGTGGGATTGAGATCCCCAGTGCTTTCTGTCAAACACTCCTTGACCTTCCACTTATCTGGCACTCAATTAACAGTAGACCAAAGAAACCTTTGCAAAGAGGTGACCTTTCTGAAGCCAGTGAAAATCAGGACAAATATTGCCCTCTTGTATAAAGTCATTTCAAAGCTGGCCCTGCCTACGGTATCTGTTGGGATTCAGGGCTGGTATAAATTCAGTAGAGCAAGGTTTGCAGGGGTAGTTAATCCCCGAGGTTCCTGCACCTGAACTAGTTAAGCTGTTCTAAGTGCCTGAGAGGGCTTTTCCCCCTCCTCCAGGAAACTGATTAACAGACAGGTTTTAAAAAAAGAGAAGTCACCACTTTTCAGCTTCAGCTCTGTTTTCTCACAAAATTGGGATCATTACCAGTAGTGCCTTTAAAAGGTGGTGGAAGATCCCTCGATCCTAAGGGATCCATTTGACCTCATTTTCAGTGCTCTCGTTCCTCTGACTGCTTTGTTGGAGAAGTGACCTTTTACAATCTGCACTGTTTGGATATGCAGTTAGAGTTCTTACAAGCAAAATGCTTAAGCATAGTACCTCAGATGAGTTCAGGGAAAGAGTAGGCAAACCCTGACAGCCCAGTCTCTCTGACTCTTCTCTCTGACCATAAGCCCACCTTCTTTTGTCTAGGTACTTGAAATTATTCTTATTGTTCCTTTCCTTTATTTCAGTGTAACTATATTTTTGCAAGCCAATACTGATAAGCCAAAATCTGTATTATACATTATAAACTCCTCAGGGCAAGGACTTGTATTTACCATTATATCTATGGAACCTAGCTCTATACCTTGCATTAGTACTCAATTGTTAATTGCCAGTCTAGCTAACCAGTAACTGAAATGCTGAATGCCAGGAGCAGAAAAGATCCCTTTTCCTTTCTTTTTCCTGTAAGGAATATCACAAATGAGTATTATTGTGAAGCCAAGTGCTAATGACTTTAGAGACTCCCATTAGCTAAAATAAGCAAGTCTGCCAGGAGTGTGGGAAGACCCTGTTGTAAGTTTCCATTTGCTAGGATATGTGTCTCCAGGTTATTAATCTTGTTCTTTGAACTTTATTGTGTGGCATTTACGTTGTACTTGTATTAAAATGCATTACGATGACTAATTACCCTTCCCTTAATGATGATAAGGGCATTTATTTAGTTAATGGACCAGTTAAGGACTAGTCAAGGTCATGTAGTAAATTCTAGGTAATCTGGTTTTGGATTTTTTTTTATTCCCCCTGAGAATTTCAGCTGGACTTAACAACTTAGGTCACTTTTGTACCTCTACTGTGTGATAATGTGACAAAGTATGGGAAAGGTTAGGGTGGAAGAGAGCTTGGCATGGTACTGAATTTGTGAGAAAAAGGCCTCTTTCAAATGGTGTAATCCTTCACCCATGAGGATTCCAGCTTGACTCTAAACCAAGTAACCCTTGGATCACTCCCATTCCTGAGGCCCCTCTGGAATTGAGGACATTCCTGGGGCCAAAGAAGATAGGGGACTTCAGTGCTTCTCAATAAGATCAGACCCTACTGGACTTTCCTTGCCAGCTTTTATTTATTGTTTGCTTTGTTTGAGATACAGCTTATGCCCATCAAGTAAAAGCATATGTATCTTATTCTTCAACTATAATGATACCCAGTTTGTATCCTTGAGTGTCTACCCCAGTGCTGTGGATATTACAGGACTTGTTGGCTTAAGACTTGAAATAGTTGGTGGTCAAGAAGCCAAGTACAGTTAATTGTATTGCCTTAAGTGAATAACTTGTGTGCCTCAATTTCCTCATTTGCCTAAAAAGTGCCTGTTTGGAATAGGTGAAGCTAGAGACATTTGGAAGTTAAGATAGCAACAGTAATTTTTTAAAGTATATTTTATTCCCTCTTTAAAATTTTTTTACTACATTAATTTATGGAGAGAGGACACGCGTGCCACAGCATGTAGGGGAGTCAGAGGATAATTTACAGGAGTCTGTTCTCTTCTCCTTCTACCTTGTGGGTGCCGGGGATCAAACTCAAGTTGTCCGGCTTAGCAGCAGATGTCTTTACCTGCTGAGCATCTTCTTGGGCCTTTTCCCGCTTTTCAGTGAGCATTTGAGGTAGCCTGGAGGGAGTCATAAATATGATACAATAAGGAAGACAGAACTTCAGGAATGATGGGAAAAATTGTTAACCTTGAAGGCTAAGATAATTAATGTGATTGATTATCACAAGCAACTCCATATAAACATCCTAACATCCCTAAGAACATGTCCTTCAGTAGACATGAGAAATAATGGAAGATATTTTCCCCCGACCCAGAATGACAAAGGCAGTTTTCATGGGACCACATTGATTGCTATGGTATAACTCACATGGTAAAACTTACTCACAACTTACAGTGTTTTCAGGTAGTATGTCCAGGAAAGCATGAAGTGAGAAAGGAGTCCTTGAGTTGTAAGAAGTGGTAGCAGTTATTCAAATTTAATAAATCTGCTACATTGTTGCAGAGACAGTAACTGTTTTCCGACCTTCAGAAATTGACTTTCTGCCAGGTTGTTGTTTTTCCATAGAATAAACCCAAATCTCCAATTTATTGATGACAGCTCCTTTGATGGATATGTTTCTCTAAATACCTCTCAGAATATTAATCATTCTCTGCATTTCTGAAATCTGAGGAAGAAGGACACAGGTTTCTGCTGAGTGATGTGTTAAACTACTTTTGTGCAGAGTTGTTGATCTGGGTAAAGTGTATGTAGTGCTAGTGCATCAGGAGCCATGAGAAAGAAGCACACCAGGCAGAGCCCAGTGAGTACTGCTTAGGAATAAACGTAAGAGGGAAAGTCCAGGTGCTCCTTTTCGCTTTAATTATCTCATGGTACAGTCTTCATGCTGTTCTGTAGATTTTTATACCAGTGCCTCAAAGTCATCAAGAAGAAATTAGATGGGTTGCCATTTCTCAGCTTTATGGTTTGTTGGTTTGTTTTATTTTGTTGTTGTTTTGTGTTTTGAGATAGAGTTTCCCTTTGTAGTTCTGGCTATTATCTCTAGACCAGGCTGGCCTCGAACTCAGAGCTCTGCCTACCTCTGCCTCCAGAGTGCAGGGATTAAATCTCATCTTCATGTTGTTAAGTGTCTCTATTCTCTTTAAAGCAGCTGCTTTGTTAGTAGCAGTCTTTGAATAGGAGTCAGGGGAATAAGATTTTTTATTTTTATATTTGAAGTCTAAGGGCTCGAACCCAGGACCTTAGATATGCTAAGCAAGTGCCCTGCCACAGAGCTATCACCCAAAATACTTTCCCCTCCCCCCAGTTTCTCCTCAGGCGATGATTCCTCCTCTTACTTGGTTTGATTTCCTTAGATACACTCTAATTTCTAAATGAATTTGTTCTGACCTTTAGACATTTAACTTCTAATAGGTTCATTGTTTACATCTTTGGCTGGCAAAATTATAAATATGGTTGAGTGTACACTTATAATCCTAGCACTCAAAAGGCTAAGAGAGGATCATAAATTCAGGGCCAGTCTGCATGGACTGCAGAGAGGTCCTGTCTCTAAAAACAAAAGCAAATAGAAAGTAAATGTGCTTTGGATCCGCCAGAAGGGTGTCACCTGGATCCAATATGTTACCCATTATATATTCTTGTCCAGTTATCTAAAAAAAGATGTTTGAACCATAATCACGGCAGGCATGTTAAACCCATCTGTGGTAGCTATGAATGCCGTACAACTTGTGATTCTCAATATATACACTTTGTGCAAGCACTGGCTAGCAAGGGTCTGGGAGGGGGTCTTTTTCTTTTATTTTTCTTTTTTTAATTGTAATGATTTGGGGGTCTTTCCGAAGTAGAATCCTTTTGAATCACATGAAACAGAAAGACGTTTGAACTGTAATTTTGAGTTTTTCCACAGAAATGTGTGCCCTTCACTCCACAGCACCTACAGAACTAGGTGGAACACCCACACTTCTGTTGAGACTCAGACTGATTTGTTTGTTTCTATCTCTGGTCAGTTTTTCTAAAGATAGAAGCTCAATACTTGAATCTCAGGATGCATGCAAGTTATTGGTACTGTCTAGTGGTATATAGTGGGACTCAATCACTTACTACCCAAAGCAGACACAAAGTTAAAAGTGTAATAGACGACTAGTAATAGGTGGTATTTGGGATTCTAGAGCAGAGATTAGGAAAAGAACTTTCACAAAACCATGTTTGTGGAACTCTCCAGGTACACTTCTGCCTTCTTGCCATGAAAAGTCTCCAACACCTGTTAATGTGACTATGTATGTAATTTGTGGAACTTTCTGGGTTGAATGTGCTCCCTTCTGCACAAGCCAGTTTTCCTCTTTTAAAATGGACAGCTAGTACTCACTTTGGTTATCCTAAGGTAGCTTCATATATAGGAGGGGTGGAATGGCTTGCTGTTTATTTACACTGTTGTCTTGGACCTGCCTCAGGCTTAATTCTTTACTGTCTGAAGGATGATGGTGTAGTCAGGAAAGCATGCTCTGTTACCTGCCTTTCTCTCCTGTCCTGTACCTGCAAGGCTACGGTGGTGTAGGCATTGACATCCCAACAAGCCTGTGGTTCTCAAAGTGCCAAGGAGAATGCTCTTGTGCTAACCCACAGTGGTGCACTGTTGTTTGTGACCTAAATGTGAAATGGCAGAGTAAAGGCATTGAAGGACTGGAGGAGATCACAGTAACTTCCATTGACTTTGACCTGAATGAAGCTTTTCATACTAGATTTGGGGCAATGACAAGATTTATGAAGTTCTGTTTTTAATAATTGACTCTAACTCTTCTAGTATTTACTAATTGCATTACAATGTACCTTCAAGGCACAGGTTTCCATAGGCATTATGGGAATTACTTTATCCTTACTCCCACAACTGGCTTGACCTTAAGTCCAAGCTTTTGGGCTGTGACCTGTTTTTCTTATAGCCCTAGGAGCCCAAATGTAATATATATCCTTCCCCACCCCACCCCCCACCAGCCATACCTCATCTCCTTCCTTAGCAAACCATAGGGAAAACTCATTTGGACTCACTTGTTAACGTTATCTTGAAGATGTAGAAGAGAAGTCTATTTTGTATTTTCAGAATGGACACCCTCACCTCTGTTTCTAAGTCTAGAAGAGGTAACATCATACAGAGTGTAGACAGCAGAGAATTGAAACCGGTCTGTCTCACTTTGGCCTGTCTGAGGAATTGCCTTTAGTAGTCGCTGCATTAGCGATTGTGCATAATTGTTGTTAATCTTGTGAGTTTTAATCTTTGAAGAATTTCATGAAATCGTAATTTCTGACCTTAGGAAAGTTCAGAGGAGCACAGAAACATGTGTTTGCTTCTAGAGGTTTTAATAGGCTGCCTGGAACTCATTCCACTCCTTCACAGACCCTGATTCTAAAACCCTGCTTTAACTAGGCAGGCTTCTCCGCTTAGTTATCTCCTTTCTTTACAGATCTAGAATCTGGTTTTTTAAAAAGGTGTCTAATTTGTGCTTTGTCCTTGTGGTTTGGAATAAAGCTGAGGCTGGTGGTATTGTCACCCTCCTCTTTGGGAGGCTCCTTGCCTTCCCAAGGGACTCAGTGTAACTCAGAGACCTTTACATACAGAAACCAACATTTCAGCAACTTTGGGTGAGTACCATCTCAACCCTACTACTCTTCATATGAAACTGTACTTTTCAAACTATTTTTAAGACTGAGCTGATGAAATCTGAATTTTACCATTTGATTTCTTTAGATAGAGCTTATTGAGAGATCAAGGACCATGTTTTACACATAATGTCTTATGTGTAGTGTTTGAATGTTTATTGAATCAAATACTGTGAAATGATTGAAAGTAAGTGGGACTCCTGTGGTGACTGACTTGCTTTCCCTTTCTTCTGGCCTGACCTTTTTTTTTTTTTTTTTTTCCTCACTAACTTACACCTCCCTTATGAATGGATAAGGCAGTAACTAGGGACAGCAGGAGAGAACTTAATGAGAATTTCCACTCATTTAGTAGAGCTCTTTCTAATGCCAGAAATGGAAGGTAAGGGAGGAGAAAGAGAGTACATAGTACATGGCCTCCTCACTTACTGGCTTAATAGCATGGAAACATATCCTTAGATGTAATGAGGGATGCAATTTGAAATTCTCACCACTTTAAGTCTTTAGCACTGGAGGACCCTCTGCTCAAAGTTCAAACTGGTGTCCTGGATTTAAGGGACAGGGACTTTGGGAGGCCTAAGGAATTACAAGTTTGAAGAATAATGAAGAGTTGAACAGTTGGATTTGGAATGTATGTTAGGCTCTGAAAGTATTAACAGCCTTGCTGGCAATGCTGAGCAAATTTCCCAGCTTTCTTCCTCTACAATGCTGGCTGTCCATTATGCTGAATCAAAGGTGAACTTGATACTTAAGGCCTGATGTGCACTTGTCTTTGAAACACACCTTTAGAATTACAGTCTTCTGGGAATGGAGCCAGTGCTGTCTTAATCATGAGCTCTGGTTCTGGTTGGCATTAAATTTTGTGATGTTTCTAGAGTGTGTGACTTTGGCAAGATTTGGGGGAGAGGGAGACTTTCAAAATTCCTTGTTTTGGAAGATGAAATAAGTGCTTTGTAGAGATGGCAGATATGTGCGGTTGCTCTGGTAACAGATTCAGTTTCCTGTCGGTGTCCAGGTGGCTCCAGCTTCTAATTCAGTACTTGAGGTTTTAGTGCCAGCATCAGTACCGGACTTCTTAGCAAGCAAGACAGGAAGATTCCCAGTGTTGGCTTGTTATGAAGAGAGTGACCCAGCTGGCTTCTTGTACTGGTCTTGATGAACTGTGAATCTTAATTACACTGATCAATACAGTGGCCTTGGTAACAGCCTTGTAGCTGCTGTAGAATCTGTTTGCTTCAGGGTTGTAACAGAAAGAGACTAACTTGGTCGAGGACATTATGTTCCCACTGTAATAAGCTGTAGGCTAAGTCCAAGGAAAAACAAATCCTGGAGGGGCTGACCTCACTACACCCCTTCTCAAGTATTTCCCAGGAGGAAACGTTACTCTGGAGGTAGTTTCTGTTCTTATTTGCTTGCCAGTTAGGAGTAAATTGAGGTTGACAAAGAAGCCTTGGTTTTTAATGTTGTGGGGTAAAGGATGCTTCCAGGTTATAAAGGATACGTGGAAAGCACCTGTGATGAGAAGGCCTCTGTCTGCCTGTTTGTAATAGGGAATGGATGATTGTGGAAATTAATCTCAGCCCTTGTTTTTTTCCTATTTGGAGAATATGGAACTCATAATTATGCACATTCCTTTCTGATTCCATAGAGAGGGGATTAGCAGAGTGCTGGGCATGATTGGAATGAGAGAGCAAATTGCCAGTTTTTACTAAATTTGAACTAAACCATATTTAAAAATAAATAAAAACAAAACAAAACAGTCTCTGTCTTGCTTAGATAGACTGTCATGTTCTCCTAACCTCTTATGGATCCATCAGATGCATTGTTTGTACTGACAAGTATAGTTGTTATTAAAGTAGCTTCTCCAGCCTGGCAGTGGTGGTGCATGCCTTTGATTCCAGCACTCGCGAGGCAGAGGCAGGTGGATCTCTGTGAGTTCGAGGCCAGCCTGGGCTACAGAGCGAGATCCAGGACAGCCAGGACTACACAAAAAAACCTTCTCAAAAACAAATAAATAAACAGAAACAAAAAATAACCTACTGCTGCTTTTCTCACATATCTGGAGCAGAACTCAAGGAACCTGTGGAGTCAACTTTGAGTAACCCCTGTCACCTGTCCTATAGAGTTTAGATCCCCATGAGACTGTTTAGGTCATTGGAATCTACTCTAGGCTCCCTTAACCATTGGAGTTTAGAGCACTCTTAGAGCTGTGTACATACTCCAGGCAGAAAAACAAATACAGTAAACAGAACAATTTGAAGATAGGATATGTGTCAACCTGAAGCCTGTCCGTGGACCCAGGCTAAGCACCTGGAATGATTGCTTATCTAGAATTAAGGATGTGTTAGGTCAAAGGAAGCCCTGAGCTGTGCTCTTTGGACTTTTATCTCCTAAAAAGTCTTCATCAAAACAGAAAGACCATTTACAAGAGTGCTAGGAGGTAGCTATGGAAAAACGGAACACCAGTCTTCTCTAAGCCAGTACCATTTCTTCAGTCTAAATTCTTTTTGAAATGCTAAGATAATTCTAACACTTTGTACATACCTTCACCTCTAGTTTCTGCATAGTCAAGTCAGAATATGAGAATTTAAACTTGTTAGTTTATATTATGAATTCCTAGACTGAAAACAATAGTATTTTAAAGATTTTGAGAAACATTTTGGTGAAATTCTGACTTAAGAAGAAAAGCACAGAAAGATGTAATTGATTATTGAGGAGATGCAGAGATAAGAAGGAAGATGAGAAGCGTGTGCTAGGGAGAAAAGGCAGACTAGTAAGCCATGAGCCATGGTACCAGCTAAGCCATCGTTAATATGCCCCGGTGTTTGACCTGAGCGAATGACCAGGCCTCCCTCAGGATAAGTGCTGCAGGAGCAAGGGTGGAACTCCTTTGGGGCACTGAGAAAGAACACAGTAGGAAGACATGTCCAGTTGAGGCTGCGGCTTTTCCTGCCTCCTCTTCTCTGAAAGCTGACCTTAGTGTCACCACAGCCCATGATGTCCTTCACTTGAGGGGTCCTTACAGGATTTTTTTTTCTTTATGATCTTGAGAACTTTCCACGCCCATATTGAAAGACTACTGAATAAGGGGGTATTATCAGGGTGTTCGAAGCTAACTTTGTATATAGACTCAGGTCACATTAACAGAGTCCCATTTCTCCCCAGAGAAGTCAGGTGGCTCTACCTGGTACCAGTTCTAAATAAATGCTTTTCTGTGGGAAAACAGGAAGCCTGCTGTTAACACAAGGCTATTTCATGGTTTGCTTAGTGATGGATGCATTAAAGCTGAGGGGGTTAATCAGCTACCGGTTGTCTTTCCTTACCAGCTGGAGTGGTGGCTCAGCAGTCGTGAGCAAACATTTCCTGTTCTCCAGAGGACAGGAGTTCCATTCCCAGTGCCTAGGTCAGGCAGCTCGTAACCACCAGTGACTCCAGCTCCAGGGGATCCAAGGCCCACATCTGTTCATACACATAAAAATAAATCTTCTTTTTTCGTGACCAAAGGATTTTTAAGCCTCACTTCCTAGGGCTTTAAAAATCTATTTTACACTTCTATTCAGCCTGTAAAGGTATATAGTTAAACCTTACATTTAGTTTTATTTTTCTTCATCAAATTTTTTCAGCTTTTTAAAGATAAAATTGACAAAATTATATGTACCGAAGGGCTATAATGTGATACTTTGATATTTGTACACATTGTCAAGAGATTACTATGATCAAGCCAGTTTACATAACCATTTCCTCAGTTACCTTTTGTGAACATTTCCAGCACACTGCTTATCTGTTTTGTTGAGACAGTACAGCCGAGCACTCTCCAGGAAGTGCTCCTAGAACTGGGGCAAACCCCCTTTGGGGGTCAAATGACCCTTTCACAGAGGTCGCCTATGACCATCAGAAAACACAGATATTTACATTACGATCACAACAGTAGCAAAATTACAGTTTTGAAGTAGCAACAAAAATAATTTTATGGTTGGGGTCACCACAACATGAGGAACTACAGTGCTATTTTATTTTATTCATTTTCCAAGACAAGTTTTCTCTATATAATAGTCCTGGCTGTCCTGCAACTCTCTGTAGACCAGGCTGGCCTCAGACTCACGGAGATCTGCCTGCCTCTGCCTCTGCCTCTGCCTCTGCCTCTGCCTCTGCCTTCCGAGTGCTGGGATTAACAACATGCACCACCACTGCCTGCTGGATAGTTCTTTGTTTAAAAACTACATTTGAAATATACATCTGATGCATATTTTGAAGTATGGTACCTCCTCCTGGAAAATACTCAGGTAAACCCCCTTCCATACACACACAAATCAGTAGTCAGTTTTAACCATACCAAATTGGAATCCTCCCTGTACAAAGACCGGTGGTTGTGATATAAATATGAAATTATTTAGTAAGTAGTCAGTATTGGATTACCCATCTATTGTCCTTCACTCTGTAACAATAAATGAAAGGAAGCGGGAATCAGAGCAGAGCTTTTTGCCTCTCTAGAGTTTAAACCCTGCTGTTCTACACAGTAGCGTCTCAACAGCAGGGCATTAACAACTTAGAACATCATATATATTTTGTCCCTATCCTTTCATTTATTTCAAAAGGTGGGTCCTGAAAGAACTGTTTACCTTCTGCAGAGGTCACAATTGTTCTTTATTATTCACCACAATCCTTCCTGAAACCACAGTCTTGAGTAGACTAGCCCCTGAGACAGCAGGAGGCTGCTTTCTGTACCCAGTTCCAAAGGCAGGGAAGTGGGCTTGTGGCTTGGTTGGGGGGTTTGTTTTTGTTTGTGTGTATGTGAGTGACTGTGCATGTAGAAGTTAAAGGACAACTTGCAAGAATTGGTTCCGACCTCCATCTTTGTCCCAGGATTGAACTTAGCTGTCAGTCGTGGTGGCAATCACCATTACCCAACTGAACCATCTCACCAGCCCAATATTCAGGATTTTATTGTTTAACATACTAGTCCATGTAGATTTTAAACTTCCTTTCTCATCAGTTTTTAAGTAAAAATTCTAATCTAATGTTCTAGCTAGTGTTCTTTGTGTTTCAAGAGTTTTGGTTTTTAATGAAAATTATTCAGATTATTGATACCCTGGCAGTGTTGCTTATTGAAAAAATAGCTCTTCTTAAGCAAAATCTAATTTTGATTTTGTTTTGCTGTGTGGTGTTAGCAAGAGAACTTGATCAAACAGTGCCCTTCACTGGTTTGAAATGACTACAGAAAGCCAGGGCTCAGGAAATCCCAAACTTGCATATGCTGATTTTGAAGGTAGACTGGGTGGAAAATGCACATTATTCATCCTGGAGTGACAGGTAACTCTTGTTTAAACAACTCCAGAGAAGCCACAACTGACAATGCTTTTCAACTCTCTCCGTTTTGGGAGCCACATAGGTAGTAGTTTCATGCTAAGATTTTTATGTAAACTTAAAAAATGGAAACTAAAATCGCAGGAAGCTGATTTTGTAGACAGAGTTTCACTTTATCCTTTCAACTTAAAAACATGTAACCCAGCTACAGGATAGATTGTGAAAGGTCCCATTGACTCCTTTAGAAATAATTGCTGTTGCTACATAGTTACTATTTAACTTGGGATCCTGGAAGTCAGATTTATCTTGTTTTGATAGCTTTTTCCTCTCTTGAGCCTATGAGCTTATGGGAAGCAACTTTAAAAAAAAAAAAAAAAGTGATGTAGGTCCTGTCTGTTAGCCCAGGATTTAAAACACCAGTTCTCATCGAATTGCCTGCCACATGTTGGTAGCTGCTTATAGTTCTGTACTTGGCAAAGACTTTGCATTTCTTTCTTCTCCAGTTAGACATAGTCTAGCCTTCCCAAATGCTGAGCTTACTCACAGCGTGATTCATTTATTCACTGAACAAATGCATAAATTTAAAATGTAATTGTTTTTAAACCTCACATAAGCTGTACTTCCAGACCAAGGAAGGAAAATTTGTTTTTAGGTATTACTTATCTTCTTGTTAAGTTGCCACGTCACCCGAAGGTGCCAGAGAACTACGTGGGCAATCCTTTCCATCTACCCACTAGTTGTTTCGTGTTCAGTTGTCTTCCATAGACATTTGTCTGAAGGTACAGATAGGCCTGTTTGTAAGCAGTTGACAGGTTTTCCTCCTCTTAAAACAAAAGAGCATCTCCACATACCTTGCAGTTTAACTTTTGAGAAAGTAAGGGAAGGAAAATAAGAATGTAAATATGTATTTGCTGGAAGAAAGCCAACATGAAAACATACAGAAGCCACTGAAAATAGTGTGGACGGAGGCGAGACTACACATGTAAAGCTTGAGTTATGTCTGTTTTATACACCAGTAAGATTAAATGGAAGAGGAAAGAAATGAAACATTACAAATCTTTAGAAACACAAATGAGCCCAACTAAAACAGCACATCTAAACTCGTGTATCCAATTGGTTGTGCAGGCTCCCAGTAAACAGTACTTGGACTGTACATCCTTCATGAAATGTACTGTAAGGACAAAAAGAATTGCAAGAAGATCTCTTTACCTTTGTGTGTGTTTGCGTGCACTGTGGCACGGGTGTGGAAGTCACTGGACAGCCACAGGTGTCAGTCCTCACTGTGCACCTTGTTTGAGACAATGGTATTTGTTCACTGCTGTATGTGCCAAGCTACTTGGCCTGCTAGCTTTACCTACCCCCAACTCTCTCATAGGTGAAAGGAGAAAAATGAGCTCCATAAGTATCCACTGTGCTCTATGGCATAGGACTGTGCCCGCTCCCCATGCACATCATAAACAATAGTAATAAATAAAATGTTTCTAAATTTGTAGAATTGCTATTAATATTCTTTTGGGGTTTTGTTTTGTTTTGTTGAGACAAGGTCTCACTATATAGCTCTGACTGGTCTGAAACTCACTGTGTAGATCAGGCTGAAACCCATAGAGATCCATCTGCCTCAGCCTCTCAAGTGCCTGAATTAAGGATGGGCGCCACTACATCTGGCTTATTATTCTTAAGTTTTATAATGACATTGAGATTTGGTAGGAGAGTGTCTTTAATCTTTATTCTTGAATGAATTCCAAAGAACTTACTGGAATTTTCGTGTTTGTAACCTTTTTTTGTTTTTACTTTAGTATGTGAAAGTATGCATGTGAATGTGTGTGTGTGTGTGTGTGTGTATGTATGTATGTGTATATACATATATGTGTATATATATGTATGTGGTATATACATATATATGTATATGCCACATGAAAAATTTAAAGATCCATTCTAGGTCAAGAGTATTTAAATATTTATTATACTGTTCTTTTGACTTTTTTTCTGTGTTAAAAATGGTAACAAATTTGGGGAAATAAAAGATACAGCAGTGGTGCTGGGAGAGGTGAGTAAACAGAGCTTTTTAACATGTTACTTAAGTAATGGGTATGTTCTAAGGAACCAGGATTCTTCAGTCACCTGTGCTAATTTTCCCTTAAAATATAGAAGTGCCAGTAGTTGAGAGTGAGGAGAGGGTAGGGTAGCATGATATGTGGGTAAGGCAGTTAGGCAGTAACAGGCTAAGTATACATGGAAACATGTGTTTTACAGTGTGTTGTAAATTGTGTTTTTAGAAGATTGGGAAGCCTGGCCCTGTGCTACTTATGATCTCCTTCAAAAACACAAAATAAAAAGCCATCGACTTGCTACTTTGATCTCCGGTTGGCAAGTCCTTGGTTGACTGCAGCTCTTAGGGAGATAGTAGAGGCCAGTGGAGAAAAGAGGTAGTGGCCAGTGGTGAAACCACTTACGCTCTGGGACTTTTTCCAGTTGTCTTTATGGTTTCAGCGACTTGGCTGTATGAGCCTGCTAGTACCTCCTCCTTCCTTACACCAGCCAGCCTTGACAGCATCCCTTTGAGGCCCGTTTGGAATGGGATATTTTGTCTGACTGTGGAATTAGCTTCTAGTAGTGTGTGTTGTTGGCGACGGTTGAGACACAAAAGGGTAAGTGGAGGAAGGAGATGTGTATTGTGATTAGTCAGCCTGCCCACCCACTCCCTCCTAGAAACTCAGACCCCATCTGGGGAGACTGAGAACTTAAGAAACTTGAGACAGAAGGAAGACTGGGAACAGCAAAAAACCTGCTGAGTCTCAGAAAACTGGTTTCAGCAGCAGGAAATCAAAGAAGAGGCTGGAGGTATCTAGTTTGGCTCTGTGGCCCAAGATAATCTTTTTTAGATCCTTACTCTCTGTCAGGTGTGTTTGAGGGCAGGGTTGGAAAGAAAAGACCCTTCTTTAGGAGACTACTCTTACCTAATTGAAGTAGATTTGGGTGCTTCTTGTTTCACAATATTGATGTTTATTGTTGTTTCTTTGGATGCATCTACAGTGGGGATCAGACTGATCTCTGCTAAGAAAACGTGCTGCATCTGTCTGGGCTGACTGTCATGATCTCTTGTCTTTGCTCTGAGAAGGCAGAGGCTGGGAGTAGAATCTTAAAGAATTAGTAAGAGGATGTGGAAAGGGGCTTAGAAAAGATGTAGGAGACTTAGAAGGTGTTTTAATGCACATCTTAGTAATTACCTTGTTAAATTTTCTAGTTTCTGATTAGTCTTTTTGGCTCAGTGCTGTTACCTAAGAAATATGTTATCCATAATTTCTAAACAGCAAAATTCTGTGCACAATATGCCAGAGAAGACAATGGGATAGAATATATGTTTTTAAATGTCTCAGAAAACCGGAAGAGGATACTGCCCTCTCAAATAATCTCAGTAGTAAGAAAGACTGGTCCTTCCATGCACATCTCAGGTATGCTTCTTTCTTCCTTCCTTTCTTCCTTCCTTCCTTCCTTCCTTCCTTCCTTCCTTCCTTCCTTCCTTCCTTCCTTCCTTCCTTCCTTTTTTTCTTTGTTTTATTTTGTTATGTTTTTCGAGATGGTTTCTCTATGTAGCTTTGCACCTTTCCTGGAACTTACTTTGTAGACCAGGCTGGCCTCGAACTCACAGAGATCTGCCTGCCTCTCCCTCCTGAGTGCTGGGATTAAAGGTGTGCGCCACCACCGCCCAATTCAGGTATGCATTCTTAATGATTTGTTTTCCTAGTATTTGTTGTTTACCTTTGAGTCTAGTTCTTTGCCCTTAGGAGGGAACCTTTCTGAGGAAATTAAAAGCTGTTAGATAGGCATGTGAAATAACAAGGTTAATAAGGAATCTGGCCTGACCTCTAATTTTTGGAGGACCCACATTAAACAATATGACATAGAAGAGAATCATCATTCCTACTAAGCTATTTGAAAAGCTGCTTTAAAGTAGCACCTCAAACTAGCCTGAAATTGAATTGGATTTTTTTTCCCCCAGAGCTGAGGACTGAACCCAGGGCCTTGTGCTTGCTAGGCAAGCGCTTTACCACTGAGCTAAATCCCCAACCCCTTGAATTGGATTTTAAAGATACAACAAATAGGCTTCAGTCTTTGTGTGTATTACAGTAGCCAGCATGTTCCTAGAGGAGTAGCGAAAGTTCATGACACAGCCATCTGTCAGCACTGCATGGTGAGTCAGAGCCATCTACAGATTTTAGAGGGCCTTATTTCTTACATAGATAGCTCTCTCCTAGGGTGACGCAGGTACTTCGTGACAAGCGAATATGTTGACTAAAAGAATATAATGCACTATGTATATTGTCCTGATCATTGTCACTTAACCATAGGGTCATAGTAGGGTTCTGGTAGCTTAATTTCTTTTAATTCAACAGAGAGAAGGAAAATTTGAGTAAGGTATGGGAAGGTAGGTGATCTATTTGCTCGAGTGTTACAATTATTTTTCTCTTGAGGTTCATAACTTTGGGGGTTGCCTGTGTTCCCTTTGTCTTGGTACGTTCTGTACCATTCTTACTTTGTCACCACACCCCACTCTAAGTGGAATACGTAAAGTACCCACATTATTAGGTCAAGCTTTTCCTAAACGAGCCTCAGTATTAGACAGAAGTCAGTCAGCCATCATATTTTTTCCATTTAAATATCTTGAGTTTAGCCCAAACAGAAAGCTGCTATTGGATCTGGTTTCGCTAGAAATTATGACATTCAGAAATGGCTTTTGGCAGTAGTATCCTTATTTACAGTATAAAGGTGAGCAGCATGGGAGGCTTCTTTCCACCAAGGGAAAGAGCTGCTAGCTGGAAAGAATCTGTAGAGTTAAGACTCCTGGATGGAACCGGCAGAGCCACCGCCCTCTGGAGCAGCTGCTGGAAGCAAGTCTGCAGCTTGTAGTTCGGGGTAGCAGAGAGGACAGGGCTAACGTGAATCTGCGTGCCTCTGGGCCACCGTATAGACCGCTGTCCACCGTGCCATGGCTTAAGCTAACACTGCCCACTTCGGATGTGGGTCCTCTCCAGTATTGGAGAGGCGGGTGTTAGGAGCACTGCACAGAGTAGTGAGCTGCTTGCCACAGTCTAATATCTTCAGATGGGAAAGATCTTGCTAAGCTGTAGGCTGCTGAGAAGCTTTATTAATACCAGGCGAGATTATGCCTATTAATTCAGTTCTTAGGTTGCTGAAGAAATATTTCTAGCTTGCTACACTGCTTCTCTATATTCTTTATCTAAAAATCTGCAAATGTTACCGAAGTTCCCTCCTCCATCTCACCACCATGTAGGTGGTATCTGGAACCATGCCCAGAACCTTTGAAAAAAGATGAGCAGGAGAGGGACTCTACCAGCCTAGAGAAGGGAGCGCTTCCCAACAGGCTGCCCTGCCAGCCACAGGAGGCTGGTGCAGGCAGTGCTGCCGCTGGAAGCTGTTAAGAGCGAGCCCTGATGGGCTCTTGACTGTATCTTACTCCTGCCAAAGGACTGCAGATGAGGCTGAAATTCACTGCTGTGGTCTACTCTCCTTGCCTTGCGTCCTGCTGACTGGAGAAGTCATGTGAACACGTAATTGGAAATCCTATTTAGAAGGCAAATGCTGACTGTGGCCATCTCAGCGAGTTGAGGGTTTAGTTTTTTTGTTTGTTTTTCTTTTTGAAAAGCAGTTGTGCATTTGATATTTAAAGTACTTAAAATTAAGGTTTTAACACAAAAGTAAAAAATGTCTTGGGCTGCAGATACTTGTCAATCATATTCTGGCATAGTATATTTGGCTCGGCTTGATTTGTGATTGTCATTTATCTTTGAAGCTTGATTTGATATTACATGAGAAAGGAGTTTTAAAGATTCACTCACTCTGCAGATGTTCATTAAATGCCTTCCATGTGTGTGGGGCCCTGACTTGTTCTGGTTGTGTAGCTCTTACACCTTCAGTATCTTTTTAGGCTTAGAAAGCAGACTGTGTACTCTCCTTTCCTTGTGTCAGAGTTACCTGAAGAAAACACTTCCCCCATTAGATGTTGAACCAAGATGAGTTCTAAACAAATACACCCAGGTTTTTGTCTCTGGCCTGCTGTTTGATTCTGTTTTTTTGCATTCATTCTGGGTGGGAATCATGCTAGTTAGAAAACACACACACACACACACACACACACACACACACACACACACACACACACACACACACAAAAGAAAGGAAGGAAGAGAGAGAAAGAAAGAAAAAGAAAGGAAAGAAGAAAGAAAGAGAAAGAAAGAAAGGGAGAAGGAAAGAAAAAGAAAGTTGAAAACACAAACCTTTGTTTGCTACCTTGTGACTGTAGAGTCCTACCAGTTCTGTTTTCCAATTGTTCATACTAACTGCCTGTGCCAAGGCCAAAGACCAAAGTTTGGTTCTTTTTTTTAAGATCTATTTATTTATTTTGTATTCAGTGTTCTGCCAGCATGTATGCCTGCAGGCCAGAAGAGGGCACCAGATCTCATGGTTGTGAGCCACCATGTGGTTGCTGGGAATTGAACTCAGGACCTTTGGAAGAACAGTCAGTGTTCTTAACCTCTGAGCCATCTCTCCAGCCCCAAAGTTTGGTTCTTACACTGCAGCTACCCCAGCTGAGAATGGATGTGTCAGGAGAGAAAGGTTGTGCAGCTTTAACTAATGTAGATGTTACTCTTTTAAATTTATTATTTTGTGTATATGAGTGTTTTGCCTGTCTGCATGTATGAACATGAGGTGAGTTCAGTGCCTTCAGAGGCCAGAAAGGGGAGTCAGATCACCTTAGGTGGAGTTGTGAGCTGCCATGCGGGTGCTGGGGATCGAACCAGGTCCTCTGGAAGAGCAGCCAGTGCTTTGAACTACCAACTCATTGCTCTAGTTCTTGGTTTAGTCTTTCTAGCTTAAAAGTGGTGATGTGATGATCAGACTGTTTATTTTGTGTAGGAAAGATTTTCACCTATAATAGTATACATTTCCTGCCAGGCAGTGGTGGCTCATGCCTTTAATCCCAGCATTCTGGAGTCAGAAGCAGGTTGTAGCATTAGGAAGGTTGAGAGCCACTGGTTTAAGCCATATAATTCCATATTTTCATACATTGTTTGTTTATAAATAATACTGATTGCAAACTATTTTCAATTTATTAAAGCCAGTGGTCCATGTGTTCTACAGTGTTGATATGCTGACACATACATATAACCCTAACCAGGCTAATGGCTGATGCAGAATTGTGAGTTCTGAGATAGCCTAGGTCTTTTAAAAGACCCTGTCTTTAAAAAAAAAAAGTACCCTGAAATCTTCTAGTTCTGATTTATTCTATTTACAGAGACCTTTAAAACTTGCCATTCTTTTCTTCCTTTAAATTGATCCTGATTAGTTAGAATTTAATTAATAGAGGATTTAGTATTTGTTTTTAAACTTCTCTCTCTCTCTCTCTCTCTCTCTCTCTTTCTTTCTTTGGTTTTGGTTTTTTTGTTGTTGTTTTTGTTTTGTTTTGTTTTGTTTTTTGAGACAGGGTCTCTCTGTGAAACAGTCCTGGCTGTCCGGGAACTCACTCTGTAGCCCAGGCTGGCCTCGAACTCACAAAGATCCGCCTGGCTCTGCCTCCCAAGTGCTGGGATTAAAGGCATGCGCCACCACTGCCCAGCTCAAACTTCTCTTTCATCAGTACACTCTGATATTTTAAATTTTTACTGGGTTTAGAAAACTCTGGCAATATTACATTGATTCTGTGGAATACAGATACATAGCTGGGCTGCAATGTTAACACTGTAATGTGTTTTGCCATTGCTAGGCTTTATATCCAAAAGCAAGGCCACTGCCAAATTCGAAAGAAGAATATGCTACAAGAGAGTATGCTACAAGTTTTGGAGCAAAAAACAGATACAGGATTGTGTTTGCTTTCTGATAGGATTGGGCGGAAGGGTAGAGTTTAGTGTGTTAAACAGGTTATATAAAAGGGAAGGGAGCAACTTGGTGAAATGAAGAAAATTTGGTAAACTTGTATAGTTACTAAAATAAATTGGCTTTCCAGAATTACTCTCCCCCTCTTCCATCCCAAGTCTTACTGAAATGATTGGGAAGCGACAGTAGCTGGTCTTTTAAAGGGGGTCAGAGAGCAGCCTCTTCCCCACCTCCTTTCCGATGAGAATTACTGCTATTGTAGGAACGACATGGTAGCATTGACTTCTGAGAAATTAGGGTATGGCCTTGAAAATGAAATACGATAGACTAACAGGATGGCTCAGAGGGTAAAGATGCCTGCCATCAAACCTGACAACTTAAGTTCTATCCCCAGGACCTACATGGTGGAAGGAAAGAACTGACTCCCACAGTTTGTCTTCTGATTCCACGTGTGTGCACACACATGATAAATAAAATCCATAGAATTTCCTTGTACTAAGTTTTCGGCTGTTTACTTTTCTCTTCTAGCAAATCCAGTTTGCTGATGACATGCAGGAGTTCACCAAATTCCCAACTAAGACTGGCCGGAGATCTTTGTCTCGCTCCATCTCACAGTCCTCCACAGACAGCTACAGTTCGGGTAGGTATGAACTTCATATCCTCTCTTACCTCTTCGTGTTCACTACCTAGTGCTCTTCACTTACCTAGAATGTGAAAATCCATTATAGTAAGACTTGTAGCTAAGGATGCTTTTGTTGAGACTTTCTTTCCCAGGCAGTTTCTGTGTGGTCTGTGACCATTATCCAGTTGGTGGTATTGGGAAGTTCCTGTGTCCACATTAGCAAGGGGGAGAATCAGTGGAATTTTGACTTTCAAAACCAGCATTTAAAAAGAAATACACTTTTAAACGTAATTGTATAAAATATATTCTTCCACTTGGGTTTTTCTTCTTGTCACTAAGACTGCTTGAATTATGACAATAAAACTAGTATTTTGTCTCCTTTTATTTACAAGATTACCCTTTATGTTGACATGTCTTCCCCTGTTAACTCCTGGAGTGGAGATATAAATAAAGTACTGTGATGTGGTTCCAGCTGTTTCCCTCCCCTCCTGTCTTAGCCATCTGGAGAAAGTCTTCATTCTGGTCTAACTATGCCTGTCTCAGCTACAGAGAAAGTATTAGAAAGTAACTGGAAAGGCTGATGAGAGGCTGGGGAGATGGCGCAATGAAAGACTTACTGTGCAGGTGTGAGGACCTGAGTTCAACCCTCAGCACCCACCTAAAAAGCCAGGTGTGGTGATGCATTCTTGTAATCATGGGCTGGCCAGGTGCCTGTCCTAACCTAATCAGTGAGCTCCAGTTCCCAGTGAGGGACCCTTAAAAAAAAAAAGGTGAGTGGCACTGTGATGAAATAACTGAGGTTGACATCTCTGTACACACATACATTCCCAAAAGCTTTTGAATTGCAGAAAGTGAGTCTGGAGGAGACATTAAAGGCATCTAATACCACTTCTTCATCATTCAACAAAAGAAAGAGTTAAAAGATTAGGAGACCTGCCCAAGGTTCAGATTGCTATTAGAGTTAATGAAGGATTTGTATGAAAAGCCCTTCATTGTCTGTTACCAGTATTGCTTGCATTGTATTATTAACTTTAAGGCTGGATGTGAGGTTTAAGAAATGTAAAAAAGCAACTATCAAAGAAAATTTATCTCTTCACTGTGCCACTGAGAACCCAACCAGTATAGTCAGGACAGGCAAAGAAGAACAAATAAATGTAGGTATACAGGGTATACTGTTGTAATATGGTTGGGTGGATCCTGTGGGGACTAAAACACAAGAAACAATCCCAAATATAATGGCTGTCCTAAATGAAAAGGTATCTTGAAGTGACAGACAAAATTAATGTGGTAAGCAGAGCAGGTGCAGCTAAACAGACAAGAAAATCTGACATGGAAAAATGGAGTTCTGGAAGGAATAGAGATGGAATGAGTGACATTTTCAGAGGTCTTGATGGTCATCTTATAGAAACCCATTGGAACAGAGCTGAATTTATAGGGTGGAGAAAATGGCCTTTAGTAGTGTTTGGGTTGCCTGGACTTCTGTCCATAAGAGAGCATTATTAGTCCAGTGGCCAGAATGTTGACCAGGAAAACATTCAGTTTTATGTGAAGCTTTTATCTCGGATTTATCTTCTTGACAGACTTTTTCTCAAAGCTGTCAGATCTGCTTGTTTTCCGTCATTATCTGTATTCCATGAGCACAACCTGGTATAAAATCCCTTAAGAATTGCTGTCATCTACATCAGTAGTTCTCAGAAGCAGCACCTAGGAACTTGATGGGAATGCTGTTTCCTGAGCACCTCCCAAAACCTACCAATGGAAACATTGGCCAGGAAACTGGCAATCTAGACTTTTAAGAAGCAGGTCATTCTGATAGATGTGTGAGAACCAGTGACCTAGAGAAATAGCATGCTTTATTCCTGTTACCCCATTTTTGTGGGATCTGGTTGCAGTCACTGTTATGTGGGGTCACCACAGGCGGTATAGGATTAGGCTCTGTAGTTCTTTATCACAGACACGGTGGCACACTGTCATTGGGATGGGTGGGAGAACTGCAGTGCTAAGAGATGCAGTTTCATTCACACCAGCTGTTAGAGCCTGGAGGAGCAGAACTGATGACGTGAGAGGACTTGCAATTAAAAATGTTCTCTTCACTTAATGAGAGTCCCTGGGGGGCTGCACTCAGTGGAATTTGGACCAATAGGTTTTTCTCTCCCTGTGTCTTTGCTGGCTCTAGCTGCATCCTACACAGACAGCTCTGATGATGAGGTTTCCCCCCGAGAGAAGCAGCAAACCAACTCGAAGGGCAGCAGCAATTTCTGTGTGAAGAACATCAAGCAGGCAGAGTTTGGACGCCGGGAGATTGAGATTGCAGAGCAAGGTAAAGAAGGGAGTGAGTGGAGGACCAGAAGCACCCTTCGTACCTCTTCTCAGGACCTGGGCAGTAAGTGCCCTGGAGAAGATGGTTTCCCAGCCTTCGGGTAAACACTTCTCCCTATGTGGGAACCGAGCCTTAGGATTCTTACGTTTGTTTTCCTTTTTCCCTTTTCCCAGTGTACGGTAATTATAGAGTGGTTTCTGTTTTCCTCATCATGACACCATATTCACAGATCTACAGTGCGTAGTCAGCAAATGTTGGACCACAACATAGTGGTTAGTTATGTGGGATATTCTTGTAGCTGCCAATACCAGAGAACCAGCTTTCCCAGAAGTTGCTGATGTGGCAGGGTTCTAAGCTAAGGTTGTGGTAGCCTGGGGTCTCCTTAAGTCCTAGGCACCCTCTACTGGAACAAAGTAAAAGGCACTGGCAGTCAGCTGAATCTTGGTTTCTCTATTCCACTACACTACTCCCAAGAGTCTCTGCTCTTTTTTTTTAATGTTGAAAGTGTGTTTCGTACTGCGAGCTTGACAGGCTAGGGTAAGACAGCAGAGAAAAATAGTTGCGAGTGTCTCCCACTGAAGTCACAGTCATTCCTCATGGTTTTATGAGGACATTCGGAAGTCTGTCCATAACTGCTTCCCTCTCCTCTTAATGACTGGGGAGACTCACTGTGTCTACTTTGGCCAGTTTTGAAAGTTTAGTCCATTCTCTGCTCAGTCCTTTGTATAGATGAAGCAGAAACAAGACCTGCCAGTTACTTACATTGTAGCTCTCCAGTTACTCCATCGGTGAAGCCTCTTGTCATCAGGGAAATGCACTTGGCGTGTTCTACCCCATCTCACCATGTCTCAGCAGACCCAGCCCTGACTGTGGCTGGGCAGGATCGAATGATGTTGGTAGTGTGGACCTGGCTCAGATCCTTTGTTCTTCCACAGACATGTCTGCTCTGATTTCACTCAGGAAACGTGCTCAGGGAGAGAAGCCTTTGGCTGGTGCTAAAATAGTGGGCTGTACACACATCACGGCCCAGACAGCGGTGAGTTTGTTGGAAGAAAACAGAGGGACTTCTGGTATAAAAGGGAAGAAATTTTTTTTTTTATTAAAAATAAATACGCTTTTTCTTCCTACCTAGCCAATCCAAATGCTATTACATAGAAGAGGATCTCCCTGTCCAATGATGTAGCATGTTTTACTTTTGTTCATATACTAAACCCATTTTTAGCATACCCGACTTAGGAGGATGTAAAATGATTGATATAAAAATGTTTTAAGACTTTGAGGAACATAACTTTTCGGATATAGTTAAGTAATGTTGTGCCACACAGCTGAATTGTGCCTTTGTGTAACTCTGCAGTGTAGGGCCAACTGCTGTGAGTTACAGATACTGTGTTCTTGCTGAGGTTTGGCCCCTGCTCCTGGGTAGCCCCGCTCTTCCTCACCCAGTCTTTCTGTACATCCACATAGGTCTTGATTGAGACACTTTGTGCCCTGGGGGCCCAGTGCCGCTGGTCTGCTTGCAACATCTATTCAACTCAAAATGAAGTAGCTGCAGCACTGGCTGAAGCTGGTAAGTTCCACTTTTTGGAAAAAAAAAAAAAAAAAAAAAAAAACAGTTTGGCATCAGGTAATTAATACATGCCAAAATTGTCATACCATGTGTGCCTGAGAACTATACATTTGGGCACCCTTTTTTTTTTTTTCCTTTTGGTTGTTTTTTTATTTTTATTTTTCCAAGACAGGGTTTCTCTGTAGCTGTGGAGCCTGTCCTGGAACTCGCTCTGTAGACCAGGCTGGCTTGGAACTCACAGAGATCCACCTGCCTCTGCCTCCCAGAGTGCTGGGATTAAAGGTGTGTGCCACTGCTGCCCAGCTAAATTTGGGCAGTCTTAAAATAATAGAGCTGGAGATGAAGCTCAGTGATGGACTATTTCCCTGGCATGCAGTAAGTACAACAGTGAATTACATCCCAACACCACCAGCAGGGTGGAGAGAACAAGAAGAAATTTATGCTAAAATCAAGGTGTACTTTAAAAAAAAAACACAAGGAAATGCTTGATTCTAATGTGAAATGGATGAGGGAAAAAATATTAAACTTGTGAGTTTAGCTGGTCTCTTCTCCCCAAAAGTTTTATCAATTTTGAGAGAACACTGTAAACATTGTCTTTTATATTGATAGTTAATTATTTATTTGGTATTCAGTAGTGTACTAAAATGTATGTGCTGGTGAGTTTAATTAATTAAAAATAAAAATTTTTATTCTAAAAATATTCAGAAAAACATCACCATGAAGTTTGTATGAGGAATTTCCACCTTCCTAGGATCTTTAGAAACTCACATTATAGGACTTTGTCTAATTTTTTTCTGTGATAAGTGTTTATTGTAGAAGATTTAGGAAATTCAAAATAACAAGATTTGACAAGCTGCTCCCTATGCATTATATTGGTGAACCAAATCTTAGTATGTTTACATTTTTATAACCTAAACATTGCATTTTCAGAAGTGATTTTTTTCGTACTACTAAAAACTGACCACATCATTCATTTATATGGTCACATGATTTTAGTTCCTCATTTCCCTAGAATTGAGCATTTAAATTATTTTGAGATGTCTGCTGATGTACAGTGCTCTAGAAGGAGCTTTTTCATATTTCATTTTACCTCCTTAAGATGCAATGTAAAGTGCAAAATTGGCCTTTATGGCTTCAGATACTTTTAAAACAAAAATCTCTTAATTTCTCAGCTAAAGTAATTTCTGAACTGAAAGTCCTATTTGACTTTTACTTTTAAGTTTTCCCTCTTCAGAATTGTTCCTTTTGCCTTCCGTTCTCACGTGGATCTTAGAAAGTGGTATGATGGATGTAAGATACCTCAAAGGAAAATGAGCTGATTTCTCTCTGTCTCCGTAGGAGTTGCAGTGTTTGCTTGGAAGGGCGAGTCCGAAGATGATTTCTGGTGGTGCATTGACCGCTGTGTCAACATGGATGGGTGGCAAGCCAACATGGTAATGATTCATGTCCATCCCATACTTTTGACTATGGATTTATTTGCTTTTCTCCCTTAAAGCATGGTTCCCTACATATATTTTTGTATGTTTGGTCTTATTTACTGATTCTGTTGCTAAAGTGTTTATAGCACAATACCTACTCAGTATGAGGCTGAGACGCACAAGGCCCTGGATTCAATCTCCAGCACCAAGAGAAACAAAAAAGAAAGAAAGGAAAAAAGGCTCTGAGTACTGAATGGAAAGGTGGGGGAAGGGTAAGCTTAGGTGGACACATGGCTCGAAACACAGCAAAATGAACAGGAGGAAGTGATGTGGCCCCTCTTTGGAGAAGGAGTTGTGTTTCTTACCTTCCTGCTCCGGCTCTCCTTTTGGATTCAGAGGAGCTGTATATTTCAACTAGACTGAAAATGAGTCCATGATTTGTAAAATTTGTTCACTGTAGCTGGGCGTGGTTGTGCATGCCTGTAATCCCAGCATTTGAGAGGCTGAAGCAGGAGGAGAGTATTTGATCGCTCAGGAGTTTTAGACCAGCCTGAGCAACATAGCAAAAATCAGTCTTTAAAAAAAACAAAAACAAAAAACAAAAAAACACCTTTCCACTGTAGCCTAGAACACATTTAGGAATTCTTTTAACCACTTTACACCAACAGATTTAACTCTGTTTCCACTGTCTAAGCCTACTCTGTGGAGCTTTAAGAAGTGCTCTTCCAAAACATGCAGGGCTCTCTCACTAGTGTAGAAAGTGGGCTCAAAGTTCCCCCTAGCTCTAGCAGCCTGAATGCCCATAGAAGTCTTCTGGCTGTTCTGTAGATCCTGGATGATGGGGGAGACTTAACCCACTGGGTTTATAAGAAGTATCCAAACGTGTTTAAGAAGATCCGAGGCATTGTGGAAGAGAGCGTGACTGGTGTTCACAGGTAACAGATTCTGGAGTAGCTGCCCCTTGTGTCCTTGCCTCATCAGATTCTTCTGGTCTCTCTAGGCTTCAGGGCTGTGTTTCAGACTTAGAAGAACTAAGTGGGAGTGTCTTCCTTAGATAAAACTGAGTTTTCACCTTTGAAAATCAAAGTGACCTTAGGAACTTTTTCCAGATTCTAATTCACATGTTTTTATCTCCCATTTACTCCACTGAGTAATTAATTATTAATTACTTGGGGAAAGGGGTGTAGGGAGGATTGTGTCTTGGAAAAATTGTACTCAATGTTGTATTATAATCTTATATTTTAAATATGGAGGGAAAGCCTATTGAAAAACCACATGTGATGCAACAAAGTAAAACTGGAGACATACTCTTGGCTTGGTGGAAATAACTAAGTGATGTCTAGGAGTATTCCTCTGCTGGGGGCACATTGCACGTGATTGCTCTCACAGACACAGTAAACCACATCAAAATCATCGTAATCTTTGTTTACCAGAAGTAGGCATGAGTGTTTCAAGTTAGAAAAATGCTGGCCTAAGGATATCATGTTCTCTTTGTGGAAGTGCAGTAAATTAAATTACTTCAACTGAAAAATGTTTACTTTCCTTCCAAAATTAAAGGATAAAGATAGAAGAAAATGAGTTGAGGAGAGATGACAAGAAAATAATCATGTTTCCAAATCAGACTTGGGCGATAAATAACACTAAGGAGGGAGGGCAGCGTGGCACTTGAAGCAGATTTTGCTGTGTACTGTTTTGTCACCTAACTTGGCGTGTGTTTGTTTTTGTGGCTTCTTCTCCCTTTAGGCTGTATCAGCTCTCCAAAGCTGGGAAGCTCTGTGTTCCAGCCATGAATGTCAATGATTCTGTTACCAAACAGAAGTTTGATAACTTGTACTGCTGCCGAGAGTCCATTTTGGATGGGTATGTTGATACATGTATATACAGACCTACAGGGGACCAGTGGGTTTTGTTTGACATAGTCTGATACCTACAGCTTGCCTCTGTGGTCTCCCTCCTTTACATGTTATTGAAGTGGCCCGTTTCTGACTGACCTCAGCCATCTTCCAAATGAATTTCTCCTGGGCATTGCCCTACACTTTAATTTGTTACAAAGGGATTGAGTTGAGCCGTTGTCTGTTTCCACAGCCTGAAGAGGACCACAGATGTGATGTTTGGTGGGAAACAAGTGGTGGTGTGTGGTTACGGTGAGGTAAATAGCTGGGCCCCCGTGTCTCTTGTTTTTTCTTATTAAAAGGGCTTAGTCTAGAAACATTGATGAATTGGTCAAAGTATGTTTTTCGATACTGTGCTTGAAAATAGTGTCAGAAGTCAATTTTGTATTCATGAATTAAAGGTATAGCATGTATTGAATTTTCATATTTCACCAGTTTGTCTTGACTGATGCCAGCATTATTGCCCCCCTACTTATAACTTTTTTTGAAATACAATTCAAGTGAATAAGTAGCATTATTTTATCCCCATTTTCTGACTTGTATTAGAATGGAGAAACTGACATGACCTTGTAGTTGAATGTCTCTAAACTGGAATAGGTTCTAGGAAGTCTTATTGTCTTCAGCAGTGATCCCCTCAAGTTCTTGTGCTGCTGGCTGTCAGTGGACACATTGCAAGCAAGTTTCCCAGGTTTTTGTGGAGCAAGAACTCAGAGTTGTTCTTGTTTGGTCTTGTTTCCATAATGGTAACTGTTACCCAAAGCCTCCCTCTCCCCAGCTCTTGTTACAGCATGTCTTTTAAATTACCCCTAATTGAAGTTGACAACCTGCTTTGGGGTTCTCTCTGCTCCAGCTGGGCTTGAAGTGTTCACTAAATGATGAGTAATTTAAAGGAGGCTAATTCCTACCTCCTCGAGAGCTTGTCTGCCCCATGACCAAGTCTTGTTAGACCTGGCAGCTTTGCCTTTCCTGTGTTCTGCAGGTAGGAAAGGGCTGCTGTGCCGCTCTCAAGGCCCTTGGAGCAATTGTCTACATCACAGAAATTGACCCCATCTGTGCTCTGCAGGCCTGGTAAGGACAGAGTAATGACAGTCTGGTAGATTGATTTGGGTGCTTGACATTTCTGAGGGTTGGTTTTTGTAGAAGTCTCCCAGGAAGAGAAGAGTAATATGGCTTTGTTCCCTTCACACTTATTCTAGGGCCTTCGTGCTTTTCTAGGGCCTCTTGACATCTTTTTCTTCTTATGTAGACTCTTGGGACTCGGCAGAAGCCAGTGTGTAGTTTAGTATAGCTTATCACCACTTCTGGGAGATAGCATTAGCTTTTGCTTCAGAAGGGGATTTTGTTGTCTAATTTTGTGACTGTTTCAGAAAGTTTTCACACACACACAGACACACACACACACTTACTTTTCTTTGCTTACAGTGTTGCTTTCTTTCCTTCCAGCATGGATGGCTTCAGGGTGGTGAAGCTAAATGAGGTCATCCGGCAGGTGGATGTTGTAATAACTTGCACAGGTGAGTAGCAGTGCTTTGGTATATGTAGAGAGAGCAATGTTAACTCTCAAGCTAAATCTCAAAAGGGACACAGAAGGTAAGACCTGTGCTCAGTGTGTGAAGTCTCAGAGTAAGTTCTCAGAACTTTTAACATTTTCCAAAAGAAAGAGCTTTTTCCCTTGGTGATTTTTCATATTACTTGGTCTTAAATCCAAATAATTGCACTCAAGCTTTTGCTGTACACGTTTTTCTCACAGTGTGTGCAAGCTCTTTGATGGTAGCAAATGTCTCCCTGGTTTTAGTTGGAAATAGCTGGTACTGTCGTGCCAGCATCGTTTTCTTCAGCCGTTCTTCTTTACTTTAGGAAACAAGAATGTAGTGACACGGGAGCACTTGGACCGAATGAAAAATAGTTGCATCGTATGCAACATGGGCCACTCCAACACGGAAATCGATGTGGTGAGGTTCTCTCCATTAGAGTTACGCTTCCCTCTGCACTTCACTAGAGTCACAACAAACTGTCTGTTCTTCCTTCCAGACCAGCCTCCGCACTCCAGAGCTAACATGGGAGCGAGTACGTTCTCAGGTGGACCATGTCATTTGGCCTGATGGCAAACGGGTCGTCCTTCTTGCAGAGGTAATACACACCAGAGACTATGGCAGGATACTAGATCCACAGAGTAAGGAAGGGGAGGCAGTGGGAAGTACTAGGGCCTGTGTTCCCCTGAATTTGTCTTCAGATAGGGGTGTATTTCCCCAATTGTCTGTCCCCTGAAAGAGAAGCACTCCAGGAAAAACTCCTTTTTGCTAAGTACACACACTGTTTCCTGCCCTTGGCTGAGTTCAGCCTTCACGCAGATATAAAGCCTGTAACTCCTGGAGTCGTGATCTGAAACTGGAATTCTTCCTCTCAAGTGGAGTGCATAGAGGTGTAAAGCCTTTCCTGTGTCTGCTTGACACAGGGACCATGAGAACCCGAGAGAAGGGCAGCAGCTCATCCCGGCTCTCTCTTCCCTCCCAGGGTCGTTTACTCAATTTGAGCTGCTCCACCGTTCCCACCTTTGTTCTCTCCATCACAGCTACAACACAGGTACGTGACAAGATGCCCGCTTCTCCACAGAGACGTGTGCAGCTGGGCACAGCACAGGTCAGGGTTCTCGTGGGTGTACTGTACGTTCTTACCGGCCTGTTACCTTTTTCTGTATCCTAAGTTGTTGATGCTTACACTTTCTCCTCTGAAGAGCATTAGTGATTGTGTCGGAATTGACTGCTCAATGGAAATTTTAGTGTTCCAGCTTAGTTATGTTTAGTTTGCTCTTTGGTTAGAAGCTAAACAAAAACATCACCAAAAACATCACTTCCTTTTACTTCAGCTAGCCTGTATCTCAGGCAGAGTCGTGGGTGCTCTCAGGATGATCAATTACTGTCATGCTTATCCTAAAGCACTGTTAAACCTAGCTTTACATTATGTCCCTTCTAAGAAGTGCTGTGTCCTCTGTCCCTTCCCCACCTTAGGCTTTGGCACTCATAGAACTCTATAATGCACCGGAGGGACGCTACAAACAGGATGTGTACTTACTTCCTAAGAAAATGGGTGAGTGAAAAACTGACACCTGCATTGATCCTGGTTGGCTGCGTGGTTTGTAAAATGACTTTCCTAAAAAGATGTAGAGTCGGGGTTCTGATTGCTCTTCTAGTGCTTACTAGATGTTTGGCCTCGGAAGATGTTCTGTTAGCACCAGGAGCCTCCATGAGTAATAGCATGAGAATAATATTGTGTATTTTATAGAATTTAGTAAGAATCTGAGCTAAATAAGGAAGATGTTCTTATCCTCAGGTACCCTTCCAAAGCTCAGCAGACTTCCCAGTGCAACTAAGTACAACCTAGACCAAAGTGAGAGAAACAGAAACAAGTTGTATTACCCATCCTCTTTCTCAACCTTCTGCACCCCCATAGGAGCACTTACACTTTGCTCATGTGGCGTGAACCATCTCTAGTCCTTTGCCTTTCTGCGTAGTGGTACCCAACCCATAACTTACAGCCAGTCCAAATGCCTGGCTTTAAGCTAAAAAACAACTTGCTGGCTGGAGAGATGCTGGTGATTAAGAGCACTTGCTACTTTTGCAGAGGACCCAGGCTCAGGTCCCAGCACCCACATGGTGGCTCTCAACCATCTGTAACTTCAGTTCCAACAGACCCAGTGCCCTCTTCTGGGCTTGATGAGCACCAGGCACACATGTGGTCCAAACATGCAGGTAAAGATGGATACACATAAAAAAAAAAATTTAAATTCTTACTCTGTTTTCTTCAAATGGCTTACCTCAAATTGCTTTTGGATTTGTTGTTATCATTTAATTTTTTTTATGTGTATGGGTATTTTGCCTATATGTATATCTGACCACAGGCATGACTGTTGCTTGTCAAAGCCAAAAATGGGTATCAGCTTGCCTAGAACTGGAGTTACAGATGGTTTGAGCTGCCACATGGATGATGCTGGGAATCGAACCTGAGTCTAGAAAGAACAGCCAGTGCCTTAACTGCTGAGCCATCTCTCTAGCCTCTAGATTTATTTATTTTTTTAAGAAATTGTATTCATAAAAGTTAGGAAAGTTCATCTATGAAACAGTACTAAACATGTGCCTTAGAAATCCATGAACCTAAAATTTGTGGCTTTAGGACTCCTATCCTAAATAAATGTCAGTGACAGTAGGCTCTTTTGAGCCTCCTGGAATCATCTTTGTGACTCATGATTTTATAGTTTAATCTAGTTAAGGAAGTTGCCACAGGAAGCTGAGTGCAGTATATGACTTGGTAACCTCTCAGGTGAAGCCAAAATCTGACAGAGAAAGATGGGGAAGTATAAGACACCCCATTTACTGACCTGGTAGATGGTGCTAAAGTAATTTCCCAGAAATGCAGCTTTGAAAGTTTTCTTAATTAAGCAAATATTTCAAGTTGTGAATTTTTTCAGGGTTATTTCATCCTGCCCTCTTCCTAAGTAGCTATAAGAACTGAAAATAGAGGGAGGCTCTATCCTAGGAGGCGCATCTGACAAGTCTCCTGCCCCCGCTGCTTCCTTCCCTAGATGAGTATGTTGCCAGCCTGCACCTGCCGTCATTCGATGCCCACCTGACAGAGCTGACAGATGACCAAGCCAAGTATCTGGGACTCAACAAAAATGGGCCATTCAAACCTAATTATTACAGGTAACTTGGGAGAAAGCAGTGAAAAGCCCTTGTCCCCAATGTTAGATCAGCCAGTATAGCCACCTTTCTTCAGTAAAGATGGGTCGTGCCTGATAATGAAGAGAATGAGGCCACCGCTGCAGATTAGCAGGTAATGAATGGCCCGGTGGTTCCATATTGGCATGTTTGCCTAGCCCAGGGAGATGCTCCCTGGCTTCCGTCCCCAGCCCTGCAGAATACCAAATTAACAAGGTAGAGAAGTTATGTATCTACCAATAAGTGTAAAGAACTAAGAGGATTCTACAGTTTTAGAAGGGGAGCCCCATCCCAGGAGGAACCCATGTAGGAACCCCCCAGTCTGGGCTGGGAGGAAGCTTGGAGAAGATGCTGTAGCCAATCTCTTGGTTCTCATATAGAAAGCATGTTAACTAGTCTGTCTCTCTCTTTTCAGATACTAATGGATGTATTACAGTGACCAGTCCACATGAACCACCCAACTCAAATAGAATATTTTTTAAGATAACTTTTCTTTTCTTCTTATTACTTTCCTTTTGATTTTTTTTTTCTATAATTTCATTTTTGTTTTCTCATCTGTCATTCAAGTTTTGCAGACCACACAGGAACTTGCCCCATGGCTCTGTAGGTGAAACTGAGGTTGAAGGTTTCTCACCCTAGTCACTAAAGAAGGGTAACTCTGCAGCCCAGAAAGTTGATTCTTGAACCACTTCTGGGGACTTTGGTTATATTTAATTACCACATTAACAAAAGATGCCAAGGTGTCTTCTATGTGGAACAGTCTGCAGTGTCTAAATTGCCTTAAAGGAGCCAGTGTCCTAGCTGCTGGAACTGGTGCTCTTTCAGCCCTTCAGAAGAGCCAGGACGGTACTTCCCAGCCAGGTGGGTTAGATGTAGGTGGTGCATGTCAACTTCCCCAGACACTCTCAGCCCCGTTTCCTGTGTGAGGTGGCATGTCTGGCGCAGAGCTGTGCTGTTGAACTCAGTAGGGTCACTAGGATTTGTAGTTCAGCCCTGCCTTCTTCCACCTTCCTTCTCTCATGTTCTAGTTCTTAACTAAACTGCATCTGTCAAGTTGAATTTTGTCCCTTAGCATTTATTTCTGTTGTATTTCTTTTAATTAAGGAAAAATTTTAGTGTTAACACTGAGGAACAGCTCAGGTGGTTATCAATATCTCTTTGAACCTTTGAAACAAAGTGTGAAGAGTTGAGGCTAGAAAAATACTAGTCTCAGACTCTGATGCGCCCCTCATGTTTCCAGCCCATAGTTTATAGCATCAGTGAACTGGAGCCATAAGCAGAATTTCTTAGCTCTGCCTCATGCAGCTTATGCTGACGGCCAATTTCTTGAGCCATTACTCAGTATAAAACACTGAGCCCTGTCTTTAGGGTTTATCCTTTAAGAGCAAACTTGTGGGCAGCTGTGCTTCTGCAACCTGAACATTTGAAGGGAAATCTGTACAGATGGGGAGAAAGAATGATATATTGGGCCAAGGTGAAACAAATACAACTATATAATCTGTCCAGAGCTGTAGGCCTTGTCTTGTGTTAATTTTATAGACATGGTGCCACTTTTGATTGACACTTGCCACAAAAAATAAATAAAAAAATTGTAAGCTGAGATCTTAAGGAAGAGTCGGTAGAGAAAGTACAATCCTGATTCATGCTCCAAGATAATTCCAGGAGGCCCTCTAAACATCAGGGAGATTGATTCCCAGGCCACTCACCCCGCTTGCCAGCATCTCTGCATGGTCAAATGAGCTATATATAATTATCCAGGATGTTAAGTCCTCAACGTGTTCTAGCCTGTGATCCTTTAAAGATGGGTTATTCGTCAATTCTAGGTACTAGAAATATTTACTTCTTTTCACTGATCAGAGAAACAGGCATCAAAGACAGAAATACAAGAAAGGAAAGCTTTTACCCTGTACCTTTCTATCAGGGAACAATTAGCTTGCCAAAACTTCTTTGCCTTTCCTCTCCCGTTCCTCCCTACCCAGTCCCTTCCCACTCCTTGCCAATGTGATCATGCTTTCTTCTCTATGTATGCTAACGTTTAAAGACCCTTTCCTAGGGCACTTAACCAGCCAGTCAGAACACCACATTCAGTAGGGACTTATCTTGGCCAACAACAGTATATCCATCTGGTCAGCTCTGCTGGAGGGAAGGGGCCCAGTTCTTGCTGCCCTCTGGTCCTGTGTCTATTACTGTGTCCATAGGAATAATAGGTAAGGGCTCGTCTCTGTCAAGCCATGTAACAAAGGACACTGGAAAATGTCTGGCATCAGAGGGAACATGTGGAGACCAACTTGGGAGGAAAATATTCATTTTGTATTGAATGATTTTTAATGAATGCAATATTAATCCTTGCAGATGAGCAATAATCATTAAAGTCAATTAAAAATATAAGATTTACTGGTAGTCTTGTGCCTTTTTTGGTTAAATAGCAAAATCTCATTAGACCCTGTTTCCTAAGATGAGACAAGCCATTTGAAGACAAGGTCTGTCTTACATAAGCTGGTCTTAGACTTCTTGGCTCAAGTCATCCTGACTCAGTCTTCCCAGTAGCTGGAACTATAGGTTTAAACCACCACACCCTACTGTCATTAATGTCTTAAGTTGCTATGACCTAGATGTTGAATATCTTCCTAAAAGTCTGTGCATTAAGACAGATGTCACTATTGAGAGGTGCACTGGAACCTTTAGGAGGTAGGTCGTAATGGAAGGTGCTTGGGTTATTGGAAGGATCCAGGTGTGCCCTTGGAAGGAATGGGTATGACATCACCCATTCTTTTTGCTTCCTGGCTAGTGAGATGAGCAGTTTTATTTCCACCTTAAAATTTTCATCTTACTGTTAGACCCAAAGCAATGTGGCCAGTCAGTCATGATCTCAAACCTACTTTCAGAACTTGTAAGCCAAAATAATGTTTTGGTTTTAGTAATTTATTTTTATTTTATGTGCATTGGTGTTTTGCCTGCATATGTGTCTGTGTGAGGGTGTCAGATTCCCTGGCACTGGAGTTACAGACAGTTGTGAAGCTGGAGAGATGGGTGCTAGGAATTGAACCCAGGTCCTGGAGAGCAGTCAGTGCTCTTAAATGTTGAGCCATCTCTCCAGCTTCAAAAAAAAAACTTTTTAAAAGTTGGTTATCTCAGGTATTCACAATAGTGATAAAAAGCTAACTAATGCACATGGATATCTACCTTAGTTCTTGCTACTGTAAAAGAACATGTGATAACTCAGTTGGTAAAGTTCTTGCCTTACAGGTATGAGGGTCTGTGGCTTGTGCTGCCACATATTTGTAATCCCAGCACAGAAGACAGAGGAGAATTCCTGGGGCTCACTAGCCAGGCAATCTAGCCCAATTGTTGAGTTTCTGGCCAACAAATGCACACATGTGCATATAGACCTTCACACATACACACATAACAATTTGTGAAACTTGGTGTTCTGTAAAGGATAGAAATTTACTCTCAGCATTTCTGGAGGCTCAGATGTCCAGGATGAAGCAAGCGGCAGACTGGTGTCAGAAACAGGCTGTTCTCTGCTTCCAAGATGGTGCCTCTTGCATCCTCACAGTAAAAATCCAAACAGGACCTAACAGTTTCCCTCCAGTCGGTTCATATGGTCTCTGACCCAAATAGTGTAATCACTATGTAAAAGCCCCACCCATAATATCACATTGGTGAATCAGTTTCAACTGTTGAATTTAAGGGCATGTATTCAGGCCACAGAATTCTGCCCCAGCCTCCAGGGGAAAACTTTTTTTTCTTACCTAGAAAATAATCTAATAGCTCCAAAATTCTTACTCCAGCACCAGTTCAAAAGTCTAAATTCAGAGGCTCGTGTAAGTCAGATACAAGTGATAAAATAGAATTCATCCTGAGACCAGTGGCTGTCCATGTATGAGCCTGCAAAACTAAACAAATTATATTTCCAAAATGCAAAGATAGTATAGGTATTGAATATTCTTTCTTCAAAAGAAATGCAAAAAATAGTAACAGGTCCTAACTAAACCCTATCTCCTGAAGGAACCTCCCTAATTTAAACATCCTTCACCTTGTGTTGCTAAGAGGCAAGGGATTGCCCTCATCATGCCAACCCCCAAACTGGAAGACGGTGGGCTGTGGCATGTTTCTGTAGCAGCCTTCCACTTCTAGTTGAAAGGCTTCTAAGCTGACCTTGGGACAGCCTCTGCAGTTTCAGACCCCTCATCAAATATAAGGGATCTTAGAGGTTGAAGACCAGCAGTGACTGACTGGAGAATGCCTCGCCAGACGTCAGGCTCTAGGGGCCTGACTCCCAGAAGTTATCCTTAGAATCTGTCAGATCTTAACTCTGTCTAGCCTCATGCCTGCCCAGGACAACAACAGATTAGCTCACCCATGTAGAAACAAGATGTTACTTAAAGAGATGAGCTGTTAGAAGAGGAATGGGGTTTGTTTTTTGTTTTGTTGGTTTGGTTTTTTGATACAGGTTTCTCTGTGTAGCCCTCGCTGCCCTGGAACATGCTCAAACAGAGTTCCACCTGGCTCTGCCTCCTGAGTGCTGGGATTAAAGGCGTGCACCACCATCACCACCACCCCACCATGGAAGAATGGTTTATTAACAGTAGCAGCTTTATAAAAGATGACACCCTACCTGACATTTAAAGGAATCTTTTTTTTTTTTTTTTTTTTGAGTAGTAGCAGGCCTTCCTTTACAGCAAAGTAACCCAGCAGGTCTCTTCTGTACTGGAGAATCACCAATCACTTTCATGTAATATATGCTATCATATCAAAAATGCTAATCATAGGGGCTGGCAAAATGGCTCATCAGTTAAGAGCAGTGGCTGCTCTTCCAAAGGACTCAGGTTCAATTCCCAACACTCACAGGGTAGCTCACAACTGTCTGTAACTCCAGTTCCAGGGAATACGACACCTTCACACAGACATACAGGCAAAACACCAATGCACATAAAAATAAATTTTTTAAATGTTAATCATAGACAAAAATATCCTGGTTCATTTATTTCAGAGAACTCAGTCCTGACTAGAACTGCTACCCACATGCCTTCTTGGGATATGAAGAGCTCCTAATTCCTTAAAATGTAGTTCTTATGAGCTGCTTTACAGTTGTTCTTGTTTATGGATATCTTACCAGCTCCTGAGCCATAGCTCTCTACTTAGTTAGTCCTAGGAGATACAGCCCTGCCAAAACCTTGAAGGATCACCCCCTGATCAGTCTAAACGGAAGGGTGGCCCACGCCCTATTCACTATTGTGAATCTCTTCAGGGCTCACAGGAAACAAAGGTGGCAGACTATAACTGGACCTGCAACTCTAGGGAAGGCTTCTCTTCAAAAGGGCCTGTAAAAGCCAATTGTCAGTTTTAAGTAATATGATTAAAGGCTTCTGCCTAGGAGTCCCTCTTAGAGTAGGTTTCTTACTAATAGTTTTTCTGCAAATTGAAAGTTTTCTGTTAATAGTTTTTTCCTATAAGTCCCTGTGTGTTTCCAGAGGGGGCTTTTCTGTTGCAGGTCGTCCTAGCCCACTTCACTCCTATTGTTCAGCTAATGTCTTTCCAAGTCGTGTTATCCCAATTCTCCCTAACACACAGATAATGGAATAATAATCCTTATATCCTCCTAACAAACAGATAATGAAATAATACTTAAATCCCCCTCACCTGTTTCAGTGGGTTTGTATTGTCCCCACAGGCTTCTGTGTCTGAACACTCGGTCTCCATCTGGTGGCACTGTTGAGAGGTTGTGGGATCTTTGGGGACTTGAGCTCTGCCGTTGTCAGTGGGTCACTGGGGGCCAGCTAAGATGGCGGGCGTTCCTGTCGAGTGCTCCCGTCGCGTGTGTTCCGACATGCCTCCAGCAGTGCTGGGCTGAACTGTGAATCGGCCCTTCCTCTCGTGTGCTCCCGTCGCGTGTGTTCCGACATGCCTCCAGCAGTGCTGGGCTGAACTGTGAATCGGCCCTTCCTTCCTCCCGTGTGCTCCCGTCGCGTGTGTTCCGACATGCCTCCAGCAGTGCTGGCCTGAACTGTGAATCGGCCCTTCCTCTCGTGTTGCTGCTGTCCGTGTTTAGTCACAGAATGGAGAGAAAAGTAAACAATGAATCACATAAGCTTTAGGGGCCAAAGTCTGGCCAGTTGCTGGATTTTTCACCACCAACCACATCTGGAAATTAGGCTCTTTTTACTTGGAATCCCTCCAAACATAAAAGATGTCTCTAGACAGATTCTTCTGAGCAAAGTTTACAAACCACCCTAACCCTACACTTGCCCCTAGCTAGCCAAACAAAAGAAATTCATTTTCTTTCATTTCCTTTTTTTTCTGGGGGGGGGGGGGAGGCGTTTCTAGACAGGGTTTCTCCAGAAAAAAACTTTGGAGCCTGTCCATGAACTCACTCTGTAGACCAACGTGGCCTCGAACTCACAGAGACCCACCCGCCTCTGCCTCCCGAGTGCTGGGATTAAAGGCGTGCACCACTGCCCAGCCTCTTTCATTTCTAATCCAAATCTGTGGTCTGGCTTACTAATATTGTGACAGACGTCAGTTTTATCAGAGGCCCCTCCTTATGTGAAGTAACTCATGCCATGAGAAGGAGCCCAGGAGATCCCCAAGCCATGTTATCAAGTTCTCAGGGATGGAATTTTATTTGCTCTTACAATCAATCCTCTGAGGGACAGAAAGAAGAAAACATAGGACCCTCCAGCTTGTGCTGCTTCCTTCACATGGCCTCAGATAAAGACAGTCACCACCGAGCCTGATGACCTGCGTTCTGTCCCTGGAACCCACGTGGTAGGAGGAGAGAACCAACTCCCCAAAATTGTCAATTGACCTCCATAAGCATGCTATGTCATACACACTAAACAAATGCAGTTTTTAAAGAGGTTTTTGGAACCACAGCAGAAAGGCAAGTAACAGGTGATTCACTAGACTAAGGACACAATGCCTGAAGTACTCTCAGCAGCTGATGTCCTGGATGGGGCTCTCTCCCCTCCACTCTTCCCCTCTCAGAATCCTACCTTAGAAAAGCCCTAACGTACACCAGAGAAGAATAGCCTTCTTTCCCTTGGCTCTGGCATGATGTTTCTTGCCCAATTCCAGGATAAGGGTTATTGTAGGCTATGTGTCAGCTGAAACCAAATAGCAGAACATTGATTTCAGACAAAACTAACTGTCTCTAACCACGCCTTTCCCCTGAATACTACTTTTTCATCCTCTGACCATCAGGGAATAATTGCCAAAGGAATTCTATTATTATGAAAGACATTGTTTTACCTCTAGTATTTGGTCCCTGTATTTTTAGCCTTGGGTCCTATTTGGCCTTCTGTTGTTACAATAAACGCAATGACCAAAAGTGACCTGGGGAGGAGAGGATTTATCTAGCTTATATACCATATACCCTGATCATGGTCTATCTCTGAAGGAAGAACCTAGAGGCAGAAACTGAAGCTGCAGCCTTGGAGGATTGCTGCTTACTGGTTTGTTCCTCATGGCTTGCTCAGCCTGTTTCCTCCAGCCCAGGACCACCCAGGTTGGCCTGGGCTCTCCCACATCAGTCATTAAACAAGAAAATGCTGCATACACTTGCCCACAGGCCAATCTGATGAAGCGTTTTCTCAGTTGAGACCCCCTCTTCCCAGACGACTCCAGCCTCTGTTAAGTCGACAAAAAAAGACCTAACCGGCACACCTTGTAAAGTTGGAACCTTGGAAGGTTCAACATTTCAGTGCTAAAATAATGATTCTGCCAAGTTTTGAGATCATCCCACCGTGAAAACTGTCTGTGGTGCTTCTGGCTATCCTAGACAACCAGAAATTTCTACTCTCAACAGCAAGCGAAGTCAGCCACCTTAACTTCGGCAGGAAGAAGTTCCGAGTGCCAGATGTCTGCCCTTCTACAGCCTTTAAATCTGAAGGGGTGGAAGTTGCTGAAGCAGCAGTTTTCAACCTGGGGGTTAACGACCCTTTCACAGGGGTCACCTAAGACCACTGAAAAACCCAGATGTTTACATTACAATTCCTAACAGTAGCAAAATTACCGTTATGAAGTAGCAAGAAAAATAATTGTGTGGTTGGGGGCCACCAATTGTATTAAAGCGTCACGGCATTTGGAAGGTTGGGAATCACCACTCTGAAGTGAGATGAGACAGTTAGGATGTCATAATCAAAGCAACTTCCAAATGCCTGAAAGCTATGCAACAGCAAAGACCATCACATCAGGGCATCGTGTGACTGCTTAGTGAAAAAACAAGACTTTGCCAGAACCAGCCAAGAGAGACCAACTAGGTCAACAGACAAGCTCTAGCCGTTCTTTACTTTTTTATGACATTTCCATATTACTAGCACTGTAGTTTTAACCATTCCCATCATACATCTAATGCCATGACACATCTAAAAACCACACATAAGCAACAGAAAAGCGGGAGGGGGAATGGGGGGGGACCTCCTATTCTGGTAAAATTACAGCCCATTCTGGAAACTCACCATCTTAGTCCATGAATAATCCTTCCCTTTGTTGTCCATAAAATGCATTGTCCAGGGGCTGGAGAGATGGCTCAGTGATTAAGAGCATTTGTTACTCTTGGAAGAGGACCTGGATTTGGTTCCCAGCACCCACATGCTCGCTCACAACTGCCTGTAACTCCAGTTCCAGTGGACCTGATGCCTCTTCTGAACTCCACAAGCTCCTGCACACACACACACACACACACACACACACACACACACACGATGCACATAATACAGTTGGGGCATACCTATACACACAAAATAAGTACTTTAAAAATGTATTATCTAGGGCCAGCAAGATTGCTCAGATGGTAAGGGCACCTGCCACCATGCCTAACAACATGGGTTTGATCAATGGAACCCACATGGGTGAAAGGAGGGAACCAACTCTTGGAAGTTGTCCTCTGACCTCCACATGCACATGCCACGCTACATAAATACCCAATTTTTTTTAAATGTACTATCTGTAGTCCTTGAGTGTGTGTTCTGTTTTTGTGGTGCTGGTGATGGACCCCGAGCCTTCATACAGGCTGAGCAAACTTGTGATTTATTTTTGTATCAGTGTGACTAAAATACCTGATGGAAACAGCTCCAGGAGGAGTCTGTTTTGTCTCAGTTTCCGAGGTGTTGGTCCATACTCTGGGGAAGGCATGCTGACATGGTCGGTCCTTGGCATCAGGAGCGTGTGGCAGCAGCTGTTTACAGGGGAGAGAACCAGGAGACAGTGAACAGCTGGAGCCAGGGGCTTAGGTGGAGCTTGGGAGTAGAGTGCTTGCCTAAAATGCCCAGGATCCTGTGCTTGAGTCTCAGTTCCACTGTGGGAGTCTGTGGGAGTCTAGCGCCAACCTGATCCCATCTTTTGAAGAGTTCTTGGGTGGAAGAGAGATGAATTAGGAAGTATTAGGTAGAAAGAAGGCGAGGAGAAAGACAGGCACAGGATGGCTTTGGGAGGGCCCTGGATCAATACCCAACGGCCCAGAGCTTTATTCAAAATGCCTTTTTATAATAGGCCAAGGGGAGAGGCAAAAGATCTCACCCTTGCAAGATCAAAGCATACCATACAGCCAAGTGTAGACCCTTCCAAACACCTGATAACCTCTCCCATGGTCAAATCATCCCATTATGCAGCCCTGCTGGGTAAAGCAAGCTAAGATTCTCTGACCTTCAATAAGGTCTCACTAGAGAGCATCTGTGGGCCGCCACATTCCATGAAAATGACATGAACTCCTAGAGCCTATTCCAGGCCTACTAAAACAATATTTGTTTAGTTTTTTTTTGTTTTTGTTTGTTTGTTTGTTTGTTTTGAGACAGTGTTTCTCTGTGTAGCCCTGGCTGTCTTGGAACTCACTATGTCCACCAGGCTGGCCTTCCTCTGAGTTCTGGGATTAAAGGCATGCACTACCACTACCCAGCATCTGAAACAAATTTTCAAAGCCATGAAATTTTTAGAGGCAATATCTCTTCAGATTGAACATGTGTTTGATGGGGAGAGCTAGGATTTAACCCCTATCTATCTCTTGGGCCCCCCCTGACCTTTCTCATGCTGCTTTGTATCTGTGAAACTATCCCCTACTCCCTTTGGTATGAGACCTGTGTTCTGTATTGACAGTTTGGGTGTCCAATATGGGACCCCAAGAATGATCCATGTTCACCAGATGAGTCACCCAGATTGGTACCAAGTACCAACATGAGTCTGTGTGCCCAACCACCCATGTTGTCTTGTCAGGCAAATGGGTCTCTAAACTATTTGTTAAAACCTGGTATTTGGGCCGGGCTGTAGTGGCGCACACCTTTAATCCCAGCACTCAGGAGGCAGAGCCAGGCAGATCTCTGTGAGTTCCAGGCCAGCCTGGGCTACAGAGTGAGTTACAGGACAGACACTAAAGCTACACAGAGAAACCCTGTCTCAAAACAAACAAACAAACAAACAAACAAACAAACAAACAAACAAAAAACCCTGGTATTTGCCTCAGAACATTTGTTTACTTCAAGGCGTTTTGGTCAAGGCATTTCTTTGATGACATTGCCCCTCCCCCCTTTTTTCCCCATGCCGCACCTGTCACATTTAACTTCATGGTTTTCCTACATCCTTTCATGCTTATTGCAAATGCCCCTTTTAGTTTAGAAATTCTACGGCGAGGAATCATAAAGTTGATGATGATGACAATAAGAGGCACATGTAGGTCAGTGTCAGGGGAAACTCCTCAGGACATACAGCGCCCTCACAGGGAAAGCCGAGACAACATACAGTATTCCTGCATTGGCAGAAACCTTATTTCCTTAGCTAGGAAGACACAAGCGTTGCTTAGCCAGTGCCTTGAGCTTTCGTGTCCCCATAACTGTGAGGGATAAACCCAAAGTGCAACGGAGAGGCCAACCTTGTAGCAGCACCACCTATGGGAGCTACATGAACAGTCTATAAATCCCACCCAAAACACAAATCTCCATAGCTGACAAGGCTGCAATTTTCAGGAGAAAAAACAAAAACACATTAGAACAGGAAACAGAAGTGCAGGGAAGAAAGAAATGTTTGGGGAAAAACTGCCATTTTGTTCTTCAGCTGGTTTTATTTCTGATAATTATGGTAACTTAACTTGCAAGTATTTGAACAAAAATGGGGAACATTCCCAGATTGTGTGTGTGTGTGTGTGTCTATACATATGCATGCACATGTGTATGTGCAAGTGTTTGCGCGCGCACGCGCACACACACACACACACACACACACACACACACACTTGCACTAAATTAGAAGTCCTGGGCAACAGAATTAAATATTATGAAAGGGTAGCCTACTCAAATAACATCTAAGAAGACCATAATAAAATTGCTAATTTGTGAGGAATTTTGAGAGACAGAGACAAGAGGAGGACTGCCATGTGTTCCAGGTCATCGAAGGCTCCATGTTATGACCTTATGACAGAAACAAAACCAAATGAACAAAGACAAACTTGGAAATTGTATCAAGTGTTTTAAAGAGGGCTGTTAAAGAATAACAAATTAACAACAACAAAAAAAAAAATGTTAGAGACTGTGTTCTAACTAAAAACGACTTCTGAGGAACCTTCTCTCCTCTGGTCCTGTCTCCCCTCCTTCTGCTCTATGCTTTAACATCCTGGGGAGAATGAAGCACTGTGTCAAAGAGAAAAGTCGTGGGGCTGGTGAGACGACCGACCGAGCCGGCAAAGGCTCCACCAAGCCTGATGACCCGAATCCAATCCCCAGGACCCACGTGATAGAAGACAAGAACTGACGTCTGCAGGCTGTCCTCAGACGTCATAACGTGGGCATGTGTGTGCACACGTGGACTCATAAATACACAAATGCCATTTTTAAAAGGGAAACATGTTGTAGCATTTTTATAGTTCAATCCTGGAGGGACTGGAGAGATGACTCATTGGATAAGAGCACTGGCTGCTCTTCCAGAGAACCAGGTTCAATTCCCAGCACCCACTCAATACCCTGTAACTGGTTTTGAGGTATCAGGTGCCTCTCTTCTGGCTTCTGTGGATACCAGGCATACATACGGTGCTCAGACATACATACGGTGCTCAGACATACATACGGTACTCAGACATACATGTAGGCAAAACACTTGTCATAGGGCTTCTATTGCTGTGATGAAACACCATGACCAAAAATAGCTTGAGTGGAAAGAGTTTATTTGACTCACACTTCTGGGTAATAATCCATCACCTGAGGGAAGTCAGGACAGGAACTCAAACAGGGCAGGAACCTGGAGGCAGGAGCTGATGCAGAGGCCATGGAGGGTGCTGCTTACTGGCTTGCTCAGCCTGCTTTCTTATAAAACCCAGGACCACCAGCCCAGGAATTGGCACCACCCACAATGGGCTGGGCCCTCCCCCATCAATCATTAATTAAGAAAACGCCCTACAGGTTTTCTACAGCCAGATCTTATGGAGGCATTTCCTCACTCAAGATTCCTTCCTCTCTGGTGACTCACACTTGTGTCAAGTTGACATAAAACTAGCTAGTACAACACCCATATGTGCATAATATAAAATTTAAATTAAAAATTTTTCATAGGATTAGGTATGGAGTGAGAAAGGTGATCCTGATACTATTTATGCACTTGGGTTATATTATCTACATGCCAAGTTCTAGATAAGTTTTTTATGTAGTATGCTTATATAATAAAAGTCTTCCCCAAAAAAGCTTCAGTTAAAAATGGCTCGTATGCAATCAGTCATGTAAATTCAGTACAAATGCCTTTTTAATTGATTGGACTTGTGACGGTTTATATCAGTCGTCACCTTGGTAGACTATAGAACCGCCTGAGAGATGAGCCTGTGGACGATATCTTGATGGCATTGATAAGGACAGGAAGAGCTGCCTACTATAGGTGTCCCCCTTGCCTGACTGGGCTCCTGACTGATATTAGGGAGGAGGGGTGCCGAGAGGCAGCATCCTCTCACCCTCTCCGTTCTCTGGTTGTGACTAGGATCTGACAAGACTACAAGCCCTTGCCTCCTTGACTTCCTGCCATGGCAGGCTGTGCCTTGAACTGTGAGCCGGAATAAGCCCTTGCTCCCTCAGGCGACCTTTGTCAAAGCATTTTATCAGAGCATCAGAAAAAGAAATTAAGACAGGACTTAAACAAATCTAAAAATTAGTTCACTAGCATTCATTGATAAGAAAAAGTAGGCATTGATAAGATAAAAGAAAAAGTAGACTCAGACAAAACTAAAAGTTTATAGTATGTCATAAGAAAGTTTGTAAAAGATAAAACATTTACATATAATCATTATAATTAAAGTTATTATAATTACTGTGGCTGGAGAAGTGACTCGGTGGTTAAGAGTGCTTCCTGTTCTTCCAGAGGACCCACATTCGATTCCCAGCACATGTTCTGAGTGACTCAGAACATCCTGTAACTCCAGCTCCATGGGGATGCAGCGCCCTCTTGTGGCCTCTATGGGTATCTGCACACTCATGGCATCTACTCACACAGACACATCAACAAATTTTTTTTTAATATTTTTAAAGTTAGCATTTTCTGCTTTAAAAAAATCTTAAGCTCAAAGTTAAACACAGATATAAAACTAAAACCTAATTTTCAACTTAAAGCAATAAGTCTTTACACTTACAAAAACCTACACAAAGAACAGGGATTTTATGTTTTATCTTTTTATTGAATGGGCCATTTAAAGCCTAGCAATTAGATTTTAATCCAGATTTCTCTGAAATGAGGATATCAATATGTGTGTGTTTTCTCATTGGGTTGAATCTTCCCTTGTCAGAAGGCCACTACCTGAGAAGTATGAAAAACAATTTACTAGAAATAATTGTTCCTACTTGGGACATTTCTGCTAAATTATGTAAGTATGGGACTCATTTTACTGGGCAAATGTTTAAATCTTTTTTGTAAAGTTTGGGCTGTTGTACAATATTGTCATTATGTCTACAGTGGTCTTCAGTCCTCTGGATTGGTGGTTAAATGAACATGTGGCAGCATAAAAAATCAGTTGCTAAAATTACTTTAAGCTCTCATCTTCCTTAGCCAAAACATTCCCATTAATTCTAAATCTAATATTTACTTATTTTGGAAAAACACCAATTATCTCCTTGTAAAACCATTAATGGGTGTACTGGTTAGTTTTTATTGTCAACTTGACATGAAGTAGAGACACCTGGAAGAGAGAACCTCAATTGAAGAATTGCATGAATCAGAATGTCCTGTGGACAGGTCTATGCGGCATTTTTCTTGACTGCTAATGGATGTAGGAGGGTCCAGCCCACTGCAGGCGGTACCATCCCTAGGCAAGTAGATCTGAGAGTATAAGAAAACTAGTAGAGCATAAGCCAGAGAGCCAGCCAGTAAGTAGCACTCCTCTGTGGTCTCTGCTTCAGTGCTGACTTCCCTGACATCCCTGGTTGTAACTGGCAGAATAAGATGAAATAAACCCCTTCCTCCCTGAAGTTGCTCTTGGTGATGGTGTTTATCAAAGAAGCAGAAAGAACAATGGACAAAGGACTGAATCATTACCCAAAGAGAAGCATTTCACGCTATTGTAAGAGACTTTTAAAATAATAACTATGGGCTGAAGAGATGGTTCAGTTATTAAGAGCACTGGCTGCTCTTCCAGAGGTCCTGAGTTCAATTCCCAGCAACCACATGGTAGTTCATAACCATCTATAATAGGATCTAATGCCTTCTTCTGACATGGAGGTATATATGCAGATATATGTATATGTATTTATACACATAAAATACATAAATAAATAGTCTTTAAAATAATAGCTACAATTCAAAATTGGTTATAGAGTCTTTCCACAGCGAGCTCCCAGTAGGTGACCATCTATAGGAAAGAACTAAAGCCAGATGATGTTGCCAGTTTAAAAAGACACCACATCCAAGACTCCAGTCAGCCAGAATAGAAAGGACCCTACTGGGCACTCCTTACAGTCTTGGTGACCTAAAACTTCAGGTTTTGTATAACTCACTTCTAACTTGTGCCAACCTCTTCTAAGGACATATCCAGGTGGACTTGAGAAAAGCTGGCACATCTTCAACCACCTTAGCAATTAAGTGTCCCAAGAACCAAATCCAAAAGTCCCCAACAGCTCTACCAAGTCTCTCCTTTACAGCGTAGTTCTTAAGCACTCTCACATTTAGATCTTCTTTATAAAAGATTTATTATTTTATCTTATGTGTATAGATGTTTGCCTGCATGCATATCTGTGCACCTTGTGCCTGTAGTGCCCTTGAAGTCCGCAGGGTGTTGGATACCCTGGAACTGGAGTCAGTTGTGAGCCACCATGTGGGTGCTGGGAATGGAACCCAGGTCCTGTGGAAGGGCATCAATTGCTCTTAACCACTGAGCCATCCCTTTAGCCTCCTAGAGTGCCTCTATTTTAGATGCAAATTCCTAGAGCCAAAGCAATAAACTCTTTCCACACCCTACAAAACAAAAACAAAACAAGCAAACAGCAACAAAACCCCTTTCAAACAGAAGGGGTTTATTATTAATTGGATCTAATCTATGCTGTTATTGACATGAAAAATGTTAAGATACAACAAATTCCTATTGGTCAGTGTGTTATAGCTTGCATGTCACAGCATGTAAAAGTAGCTACATACCCCATAGTACGGGTCCTAACTTTACCTATCAACCACACAAACTCTAATTTATAAGAGTGATTTGGTGAACTCAAATTCTAGATGCTCTACATACTACCACCAGGCTTGGTAGGTTCTGGAAGCCCCCTGCCATACTAGACTTTTTGGTTGGTTAGGACGCCTGCTTCCTTCATCTGCTGCCTTTACTTCCTTAGACCATAGAACATTCTTAATGATTTTTAACTTTAGGTATAACTCCTATCACATATCCACGTACATGTTAAGCCAGATACAAAGGACAGAAGAAAAAAAAATGGGACCCAGATCATGGTGACTAATGGTGTTAAGACAATTCAGCCGCTTTAGGCTTTACACCTCCTTAAGGCTTTAACACTATTTCCTTTTCCTAAAGGCCTCCTTCTTGCCTACTCTACATGATTTTTGTCAGAGCCCAGGAAGGGGTCTTCGGAGCTCTGTAGGGTGTAAAAAAACAAACAAACAATGGGCTTCTGCAAGTACCCAGGAACTGACTGACCCCTGCCCCCAGTCCCTCCAGCAAGCCCAAACGATGCTGAAAATCCTAGAGGGAGATTGAATGATTCCAACTTTGTTATAGATGGTTAAAATGTTACAGATCCTGAGCCAATTTGTCTTAGACTGTCTTTAGCTCCTTTAACCCTCAGGTGACTCCACATTCAGGTGAAACCTGTTGTAGAATATTTCTTTACACTGTGTGAAGACATGTTACTGTGATTAGTTTAATAAAAAGCAAAACGGCCAATAGCTAGGCAGGATTTTCTAGGCAGAAAGAATTCTGGGAAGAAGGTCAGAGAAGCCAGACAGACATGGAACAAGTTGGACACAGAAAATGAGATAGTGGTAAAAGTCACTATGTGGTAGAATGCAGATCAATAAAAATATAGGTTAAGTTATAAGAGCTAGTTAGGAACAAGCCTAAGCTATTGGCCGAGCTTTCATAGTTGATAAAAAGTCTCCATGTGGTTATTTGGGAGCTGGCAGGCAGGACAGAAAAAGGCACCTACAGGAACCTATCAGGTGAAACCTGTAACATATACTACCTCAAAAGACCACCAACTTGCACTAATCCAAAAGCTAAGAACATCAGGTAGCATCTGAGACCTATGGCAGGGGTTTCCCCATTTTCTTTTCTTTTTTTTTTTTTTTTCTTTTTTCTTTTTTTTGGTTTTTCGAGACAGGGTTTCTCTGTGTAGCTTTGCGCCTTTTCTGGAACTCACTTGGTAGCCCAGGCTGGCCTCGAACTCACAGAAATCCGCCTGCCTCTGCCTCCCGAGTGCTGGGATTAAAGGCGTGCGCCACCACCGCCCAGCGGGTTTCCCCATTTTCTATAACCTGTCTGCCTACTGTCTCTGCTCATATATTCAGTCAATTCCTTAATTTATGGCTTTCTTACTAACTGTTTTCTCTCAGATGTAGAACCAGACTTGAAAGTGATCTGTGTATGCATATACATATGTTTAAGTTATGCCTTTATTTTGTTCTATGACTATAAAAAGTTCACGTAACCAGAGCCAGAGAAGGTAAGGGGTCATACTGCTCTTGGAGACAATCCGAGTCTGATTCCCAGCACCTCTGTCAGGCTGCACACAACTGCCTGGAACTCCAGATCCCAGGGATCCAACACCCTCTTCTGGACCTAGCAGTCTCTGCATCACATGCACAATGCCTTCCCCACCCCTCCACATCATTTTAAAAATATTCACGTAACCATTTTTACCACAGGGCGCATTTTCAAGACAAGCTGGATCTGAGTTTCCAGACAGTGAGAACTCATATTTGGCTGAGAATAAACTCCCTCTTATTTGGGGTGGCAGCTGTGTTTTCCATTGGTACTGGATTCAGAATGGAGCCGGCACTCTCTCTCTGGAAGTGGTGTTAGTTATGCCCCGGCGTTGCCCCTCCTGGCTGGTCGCCGCCTGCAGCGACCATGCCGTCAGAGCAGTGTGCTGATTAAAAGAATCATAGCCATGGTTACCTTTTAAAGCTTTATTGGGGGAGAGAGAGAGAGAGAGAGAGAGAGAGAGAGAGAGAGAGAGAGAGAGAGAGAGAGAGAGAAAGGGGGGAGGGAGAGAGGGGAGCCGACGGGAGGAAGGAGCGGAGAGGAGAGGGGACAGAGAGAGCCCACAGAGGGCTCACCCTCTTTTTAGGCTGGGAAGCCAGTGAAGGCTGATGACGTAATTAAGGATCAAATCCTTACAAGTGGCAGCAGTCTTTCTCACCTGTTGCAACTGTCCTTAATGTCTTCCTTATGGTTGTGACACATGGAACAAGTGTCAGCATGTTTTCCATCAAGAAGGTTGAGTTATGAGTTAGAGGCATCCCAACAAGACATCCTCAGATTCTTGACTAATAGAAACTATGAGGTAATGTTTGTTGTTTTAACATGTTAGGGTTATTGACTTCTTCTTCTTCTTTTTTTTTTTTGGTTGTTTTTTTTTCGAGACAGGATTTCTCAGTGTACTTTGGTGCCTGTCCTGGATCTCACTCTGTAGACCAGGCTGGCCTCGAACTCACAGAGATGCACCTGGCTCTGCCTCCTGAGTGCTGGGATTAAAGGCGTGCGCCACCGCCGCCCTGCGCTTACTGACCTCTTACTGACAGCAGAGGTTAGGGTATCAGTTAAAAAGTCAGGGTGTGCTGGCTGGTGGGCCCATGGCCAAGCTCCCCTCCAGCACTGCGGCCGCTCTCCTGCTGCCGGGACTAACTTGCAGTCTTTCTTCAGTTACTGGCTCTCGTAAAGGAGCTACCCAACCCCTCCTCCAAGGACTTCTACCAAGGACAAGTCCATGCAGGAGAATAAAGACCCCCACTTAACTTGTGGTGTGGGCAGATCTGAGGATCATTTCATTGCAGCACTGTCATGGTTTGGCCCATCTTCCCTCCACCGTTGTACCGTTGGCATGACTGCTGAGGACAATCCCAACACACCTACTAAACACAGATGTCTGCCCCTGAGCCTGCTGCTCTCTGGGAAACCTGACCGAGACAGTGGTGTGACAGGAAGCAAGTACTTCATGTCTTAGTTCCTTCTGTCTGCAAAGGGAGACACGCCAGGGCCCAGCTCATCACTTCGTTGTGAGGACTGAGTGAGTTTAGGTCCTTGGCAGCGTGTCTGCCACGCTGACAGCCTACATCAGTATTCGCCATTGTTACTGTTAATATCTAGAAAATGGCAAGCCAACCCTCCCTGAGCAGCCATCCCCTAAAAGGCAGTGTGGGCAACTTCAGTGAGCATGGCCTGGGAGAAAATGGCCATGGAGTTTCAAGGAGCATGAGGGATGAGTTGACAGGTGTAAGCAGAATCCCTGAAAGGCCCACAGACCATGTGAACTCAGTGCCAGAGTGATTGGCAGATTAGATACGAAGGGCGAAGAACAGCGAGTTACAGAGGCAGCTAAGTTTGGGTTTAGGAAAAATAGGTATTTGACAACATTAGCTGTTGCAATAAGGAAGAGTAGGGTCTTAGTTAAGGTTTCTATTGCTGTGAAGAGACACCATGACCACAGCAACTCCTATCAAGGAAAGCATTTAACTGGGGCTGCCTTACAGATTCAGAGGTTTAGTCCGTTATAATCGTGGTGAGAATCATGGCAGCGTGCAGGCAGACGTGTGCTGGAAAAGGAGCTGTGAGATTCTACAACTTAATCCACAGGCAGCTCAGGAGACTGTGTTCCACACTGGGCCTAGCTTGAGCATATGAGACCTCAAAGCCCACCCCTACAGGGACACGTCCTCCAATAAGGCCACACCTAACAGCACCACTCCCTATGGGCCAAGCATTCAAATATTTGAGTCTATAGGGGTCATTCCTATTCAAACCACCACAAGCAGGTTTGGAATGAGAGCTAGAACTTAGGAAGAAGCCGCATTTGAAATATCCATGACATCTGAGAGACCAAATCAGCCATTGTGGATGTGTATGTAGGTTCCCTTGACAACTTCATGGGGCATGAAAAAAAATCCGGAGGCTATAACTCACTCTGGCCTGGGTTAGGGAAGTAGCTGAGTCGGTGGAGTGTTTACTTAAGTATGCAAGAAGCACTAGTGCAACTCCCAGGGCTGCATAAGACCAGGCCTGGTGGTGCATCCCTGCAATTCCATCACTTGAGAGGTAGATGCAGGGAGGTCAAAGTTCAAGGCCATCTCTCAGCTACATAGCAAGTTTATCTCATTAAAATATTATTATTCTTATTACTCATAACTACTAATGGAAAGATGTAGACGAATTTCTATGCAGTCTTATTAAATAAAGAATACGGAGCCAAATATAGGGGTAAAAAAGCCTTAGAGATCAGGGAAATAGTGAGAGCCACCAACCACTTTACCTCACTAGCTCTGTAGCTTCCAAAATGCGAGCTACTTCCTGTCTAACCTGCGCCTTCATTGGCTTGCTTTTCTGCCCTCTCATTGGCTCTTAGCCCAGCTACCTAACTTCCTTGTCACTGCCTGTCTGTACAGACCTCCAGGTCTCTATGGTTGGTACTGGGATTAAAGGCGTGGGTCACCATGCTTGGCTCTGTTCCCTACTATGACCTTGAATACACAGAGCCCCTGCCTGCCAAGTGATCAGATCAAGGGTGTGTGCTACCACTGCCTGACTTTTGTGTTAATGACTTGCTATTTCCTCTGATCTCCAGGCAAACTTTATTTATTATCATACAAATAAAATATCACCACAGAAAGAATTGCATGTACCACCATGAGAGAGTACAGGACCAGATCCATAGATGCTCCATGGCTCATGACTGTATTGTGTATTTCAGTGAGCAGGAACATCTTAGCCAGGACATAGTGTGGAAATTGCCAGAAACAAGCCTACTCTGTCTTCTGGCATGTACTTAGGCAGCAGTGGCTTTGTAGCATGTTGTCCAGCACCTGGCACCCCATACATTCATAACCCAGGCCGGTGTCCTTCTACAAACCTCAAGTGGGACGACCACCAGGTTTGGGCAGCTTCCACGACGCTGTGAAGGTTCCATTATGAACTTGTACTTCCTCTAGGCTCAAACCAGGACTCCTTGTGCTGCTGGTAAGGCTTCTTGTCTTGGGCATCCTTTCTTCATAACAATAATCACTCTTCCATTTAAAAACAGTGTCTGCCATTTTCAGAATAACTTCAAGGGTCTGTCTGATTTGACCTGTAGCTTCTGAGGGTAGGTGTGATTGTCCTCATGGTTCAGACCAGGCAAAAAGAGAAATACTTGAAGACACTCTGCAGCTTCTGTTCTCCTCTAGGTTGTACCTTCCTGGGAGTTTCCTTACAAATCAGTGACATGAACCCTGCAGATGGTACTGTAACTCCTTCATGACTGCAAGCCTTCACTGGTTTGTATTAGCCTGTTTTCTGATGCTAAAAACAAAACACCACTAACTTAGAAAGGAAATACGTGATTTTTGTCCCATAGTTCTTTCTTGCTGGGTATCCCACAGAAAAACAAACAAAAAACTTGTTACTAAAATGCCATCCTAGAGCTGAGTGTGGCCGTGCATGCCTACAATCCTAGCACTTAGGAGGCTGAGACAGGAGGATTACCACAAGTTCAAGGCCAGGATGGCCTACACAGTGAGTTCTGGTACAGCCAGGCCTGTAAGAACCTGTTTGAAACAAACAAGCATTCATGTTAATATTAAATACAAATGCTAGAAGCTTCTTCATATTCTAGCTTGCATATGTTCCACGTGGCTATTTTCTTCCTGTTTCTCGTATTAGGTATGGCCTTAATGTATACCTTCAAGAATACCCTGCCTAGAACATTTTCATCTTTATGAAAATCCCTGATGTTTCCTTAGGATCCATAATATTACTAGGAAGTGAGTTATTGAGCCAAATCTAGTATATGATAGTACTATAGTGTAGTGGATTCAGAATCTGCTATTCTGACTGTTAATTGAAACAGTTATGTGTGTTTTCAAGGTTTAAGATGTTTTCCCCCATTGATTCAGTCTTAGAAATTGACCAGGAACTGGAGAGATGGCTCAGTGGTTAAGAGCACTGGCTGTTCTTCCAGAGGGCCATGAGTTCAATTCCCAGCAACCACATGGTGGCTAACAGCCATCTATAATGGGATCTGGTGCCCTCTTCTGATGTGCAGCCATACATGCAAATAGAGCACTCATACAACAAACAAACAAACAAACAAAACATTATTTGGGGGGTTGGGGATTTAGCTCAGGTAGAGTGCTTGCCTAGCAAGCACAAGGCCCTGGGTTCAGTCCTCAGCTCTGGAAAAAAAAAAAAAAAAAAAAAAAGACAAAATAACAAAAAAGAAATTGACCAAGCTATGGGCACTAAAATGATGTTGTTTGTGTGTTGGATCCTGTGTGATTTGCTGCTGCTGCTGCTGCTCTTGCTGTTGCTGCTGCTGCTGCTGCTGCTGCGGGGGGGGGGGGGGGGGGGGGGCTCTAGATACTGACACATGTCCTTCAGGTCTCACCTGTTTGGCCTGACCCCGGATGGGTGAAATGTTATTTAGAGATGTATTACTGGGTATGAAGGAGCACGACAAAGTAGAGGACGGACGGCAGGAAGGAGGAAGTGGCAAGTGGCAGCTTGGGATGGATTCATTAATTTACAGCAGAGACTTTAAAAGCTCCTACTACGTGAGACCCTGTGGGAAATCACACAAGAGTTCCATCACAGGAACTTGAAGAGGCTTCAGCCTGTGGTGTGGAGCAGTGAAGAGGCAGCCCTGGGGAGACAAAGACGGATGAGAGGCCTGTGAGGAGTTCACTGCATAGCAAGAGGTGACAGTGGCCGATAAGTATCAGCCAGTTCCTCTATACATGCAATGGCCGCCTCGGCGGCGGGACACTTCCAAAACAGAAGCCTAGCCCTCCCCCGGGACCTGTTCCCTCTCCTCTGCCCTCCTTGTTTGTTAAAGAGAAAGAAGGAATGCATGCGTGCTTACTGCCCAGCTCCCTTTCAGCTCTTGCACAGCTCATGACTCAGACCCAGGGAAGGGTGTCACGGTGTCACCTGTTTTTAAGTCAGGTCAGTCCCCCACAGACTTACCCACAGGCCAGTTTTGATCTAGACAACTCGTAATTGAGACTCTCTTCCCAGGGTGAGTCTAGATTGTGTCGAGTTGACGATTAAAGCTAACCATCATGTTGCCTAGACGGGATAGGAATAGCGTGCCAAGCCAACCTTCCATTCTGGTATGTATGAGTGCCATCCCTCCACCTACAGTCGCCTACCCTCACCCACTGGTGCACGGCCTCTCATGCTTTCTTCCCAAAGCAGCCAGATTGAGTTGTAAATATCAGACCATGATGCTTGCTTAGTTAACACTTAGATTAAAATGAAAGGCCTATCTTTCAGGGCCATGCATGTTACAGTCTCTATATCCTCTGAGCCTCATGAGCCTCGGGGCTACTGCACTCAGCTGGTCCCTCTGCCCATGTTCTCTTCCAGGATCTTGGCAAAGTTCTCCTATAATCTTGCTGCATGCCTGCAAAAATCTCATGCTCAGGCCTGCCTTCTCTGGGCAGCCTACCCTGACCCATAACCACACACACTGCCATTTTCTGATCTCTTACACTGCTTATTTCTTCCGACAAAAATCTCTCTTTTGACCAAAACTTTGTTCCATGTGATGGCTAATCTTGGTTGATAACTTGACTACATCTGGAATCAACTAAAACCCAAGCAGCTGGGTATATCTGTGAGGGATTTTTTTTTTATTAGTTTTTTGTTTTGTTTTGTTTTAGTTTGTTTTGAGACAGGTTCTCTCTTTACAGTCTTAGCTGACCTGGAGCTTGCTATGTAGACCGGACTGTCCTCAGATTCAGATTTCCCCCTGCCTCTGCCTCCTGAGTGCTGGGATTGAAGGTGTGTGCCACCATGGCTGGCTTTTGATTGGATCATTTGAGGTGAGGAGACCCATCCTAGATCTGGACCTTCTGGTGGCAGCCCACATCTGTGTTTTCTCTGCTAGCCCTCACTCTTGGTGGCAAGCTCATCTATCCTCTTCCCGAGGCATTCCTTTGCTGATGTTAGCACCTACTTATTTGGGATTCCAACACAGACTAAAGACTGGCTGCTCTCTAGGACTCTAGTCTCTAGTTCCCTGGGACTCCAGCACCAGATTGAGACATTCGGTCTCATGGACTGAACAAGTGTCGGATCCTTGGTCTTTCCATCAGGAGACAGCCATTGTTGGTCTACTTGAACCACAGCCTGTAGGCCACTCTAATAGATGTTTTAATATACATAAATATAGTCATTCTATCTGTTTGTCCTTTAACGAACCCTGACTGACACAGTCAGGCTCCTCCAAGTCCTCTGCTTGATCAAACCCTTCCTTTCTTTCCTTTAGTCCAATTTGAGTAGTCCATTAAGTATTTTGGGTTTTGTTTGTTCATATTTTTCAGGATTTTGAAATTCATGTTTTTTATTTCACAGAGTCAAATTTTTCATATTTAGAGCACAGACACTAGGAGATGTTTATGCAGTGTGAATAGAGCCAGGAAAGGCAGCATTCAGGTGCAGTAGAAATATTAAGACAGGAGCTGCTATAGGGCAGATGTACGATATGATTCAGATGATGAACAACAATGTCCATGCACACTCATTTTAGAATATTAATGCATACAGAAAGGTTTTGCCTGTGAGACTTTCATGAAATTGTTGGATAGTTTGATACATAGATAAAGACCTGAGTTTTTTTTTAAATTATTTCCTCTATACACTTTTATTGTTATGTGTGTCTCTGTGTTGTGTTGTGTTAATGTGGGTGTGTGCACATGTTTGTGCAAGTATGCATGCACATGTGTTACTCACGCAAGTGGAGGCCAGAAATCAATGTCATGTCTTCCTCTATTACTACCCACTTCTACTTTTTGAGACAGAGTCTCTCCCCGAAGCAAAGCTCATCGATTTTGCTAGGCGGGCTGGCCAATGAGCTTCGGAGACCCACTTGTTGCTCTGTGCCCCAGCTCTGGGGTTACAGGTCCACACTGGCATCTCTGAACTTTTTTTAATTTTATGTGGTGTTTTGACTGCATGTATGTCTGTGTGAGGGTGTTGGGTCCCCTAGAATTGGAGTTACAGACTTTTGTGAGTTGCCATGTGGGTGCTGAGAACCCAGGTCCCCTGGAAGAACAGTCGGTGCTCTTAACCACTGAACCATCTCTCCAGCCCCTTTTTCTTTTTTGAAAGCAGGTGCTGGGGATACAAATTCAGGTCCTCACACTCACACAGCAGGTACTTTATGCTTGAGACAGCTCTTCATCTCCTTTCTTTTTTCTTTTCTTTTCTTTTTATATAGCTTTGTGTAGCTCAAGGCTCACTAGGTAACTGTGGGTGAACTTTAGCTCTCCTGTTTTGACCTCCTGAGTGCCAACATACCCGGTTTATTGCAGTCTTTCAATGTATGCTGCTGATAATAGAATTCTAAAAATGGGTTTGGGAATTTAGCTCAGTGATAGAGCATTTGCCCAGCAAGTGCAAGGTCCTGGGTTCAGTCCTCAGCTCCAGAAGAAAAAAAAAAAGAATTCTAAAAATAAGGAATGCCTTGCTGGGCACTGTGGCCTGGACATGTGATCCTAGTAATTCGAAGGTAGAGGAAGGTGGGGGGGCGGGGATCAGGGGTTCAAGCATAACCTCAGCTGTAGTTGAGACCAACCAGAACTATGTGAGAACCTGTCTCCAAAAAAATGTATGTAGATAACCGTAGTACAGAAATCACTGCTAAATGCCTTAAGAGACAAAGCACTATGGTTGTTAAAGAGAATATTGAGCCCGGCGGTGATTCAATAAAAACAAACAAACAAAAAAAACCAAAAAGAGAATATTGAGAGAAATTCAGCCCATCAGTGAAAATATAGTGTGCCTCTGGTTTTCACAAAAAAACAGTTTGTTTTGCTAAGAATGGCATATACTTATGGGCCTATGTGATTTTATTTATCAGTAATGATACATTTTATAGTTATAGATAATTGAAGTACTGTTGTTGGAAATAAATTATACTATGATATTTTATTTTTTTAAATTTAATTAATTAATTAATTTATTTATTTGGTTTTTCCAGACAGGGTTTCTCTGTGTAGCTTTGTGCCTGTCCTGGAACTCACTCTGTAGCCCAGGCTGGCCTCAAACTCACAGAGATCTGCCTGCCTCTGCCTCCTGAGTGCTGGGATTAAAGGTGTGCGCCACCACTGCCCGGCGAGCTTTTTATTTTTAAATAAAAATAATTAGTAGTGATTGAAAATGAGTCAATGCTGTTAAAGTTTACTGCTTCATGTCTAGAAAAAAGCTAAAGAAAATCAAAATTTTCAGCAGTTGTATTGGGAATATGTTATTGCTATAACAAAAATATGAGTCAAATAATCCTTAACAACATTAAGAAAATCCTGATTTCTATGCACCTGAAAAAATGAAGTCAGGTATGGTAGCTCACACCTGTAATCCTCCCCCTCCAGCATTGGGATACTGAAGCAGAAGGATTTCTGTGAGTTTGAGGTTAGCTGGGCTACAATAAACTAACAGAAACTAACAAACAAATGCTTTATTTTAAAAAGGAACATGTTTTAAAAATGCTTTATTCAGAAGCTTTTAGGATTTTCTGAAACTGTAATCTTGGGAAAAAATAAAGAACAACTTTGTGATTCACAGAAGTCTCAGGAAAAAACAACCCATGGAGACATTATCGTATCCTAACTGTGGGCCATTGAGAGAAAGTGCATTAGACTGTGTCCTAGCTTTCTATTGCTGTGATAAAAACACCAGGACCAAGGGCAACTTGAAGAGGACAGGGTTTATTTGGCGTTCACTTCCACATCGCGGTCCATCATCAAAGGAAGTCGGGGCGGAAACTGCCGCGGAGACCACTGCTACGGGCTTGCTCCCCGTGTCTAACTCAGCCTGCTTCCTTACACACCCTGGACCACCTGCCCAAAGATGGCACTGCCAGCAGTGGGCTGGCCCCTCCCACACCAATCCTTAATAAAGAAAATGGCTCACAGACATGCCTATAAGCCAATCTAATGGAGACATTTCCTCAGTCGGGACTCATCTTCCCAGACAGCTAGCTCTTGCTATTATTATTTTGTCAAGCTGACAAAAAACTAACCAGGACAGACTGCCACATGCTATTTGTAGGTATCTTGTCAGCCTCAATCTATTAGCACCCTGGCTGCTACCTGTCATAAACTGCAAACACTGAATAATCTTATCAATCACATCATTCAGAAATCCCTATCCTTGATGTTCCCACTGATCGCCACACTGAGCCTTCATCAGAGATCCCCACTTCTCTTTTTTTGGACTCAGAGTTAAGTCCATTCTCCCTCTCCCTCCATGGCAAAACACAATCACAGTGACTCCTACATGTACTATTGCCATGACCCCACCTTGAATAAAATCTCTTGCCATTTTCTTGAATTTTAAAAATAATTTTTAAAAACTTTGAAATTATACTTTATCATTTCCTTCTTCCCTTTCTTTCCTCCAAACCCTCTCATGCTTCCCTTTCAAATTCATAGCCTCTTTTTAATTGTTACACGTGTATATAAATATATATGTATATATATATTCCTAAATATGTAACTACAACCTACTCAGTTCATATCCTGTTACTTTTATGTATATGTTTTCAAAGCTGACCATTTGGTATTGAAGAGCTGATTGGTGTGCTCTTCCCTAGGGAAAACTATTCTGTTCTTAGCATCCCTTTGTTGCCTGAAGTTCTTTGTCTAGGGTTAGCTTGTCTATTGCTGTTGTTCTTGTCCAGGCGGTCGTGTTGGTGAGACTTCATAGGTGCAGTTTCTGACATTTCTAGGAGACACAATCTCACCGCAAACTGTTCTGGCTCTTACAATCTTCCCACCCCCTCTTCTACAGAGATCCCTGGCCCTTGGTTGGAGAAGTTGTGTGTAGATGTATCAGTTTCGACTGCTGCTTGTCATCTTTGAAAAAATTCTTTGGTAATTTCATACATGTATACAATGTATTTCGATCAGATCCTTCACCACCTCTGTGGCTTACCGTCTTTAACAAGTGACATAGATAATTTTTAACGATTACGTTGCTATGGCTTAGACAAGATCTGATTTATCATTTGATCCCAGGACCCCAACTGTGAGAGTTTGAAGTCTTTGTCTTGTTCCTGATGGATTGATTGGTGTAATGGTTCACTTACTCGACTGAACTTAGGATCACTTGGGAGGCACCCCCCTGGACATGTCTGTCAAGGCATTTCCAGAGAGGATTAACTGACACAGGAAGACCTTCCTCAAATTGGGCAGTGCCATCCTGGAGACAGGGGCGAGGGGCTGGGGGAGAGCCAGCTAAGTTCCAGGAGTCCTTTGTCTCTGTTTGACTGTTGACGTAATATGACCAGTTGACACACCCCTGTCACCAAATCACTGCTGCCCTAGACTGTACCCTCTGACTGTGAATCAAAATACATTCTTCTTTCCTTAAGTTGATTCTGTTAGGTATTTGTCACAGCGGTAAGAAGAGTGGCGATCAAGAATTTAACGAGGAGCCAAGCTCCGGCACATCATCAGATTATGAGTCTTAAGATTCTGAGCACATTTTCTGAAGCAGCGGTGGGGTACCAAGCTTCCTGTGAGAGGCACCTGCAGGTTGGGCGGTCTTCCTGAGTGGGAATTACTCCCTGCCGCCCTGGGCTGGAAGTCCTTCCTGGCTCCATGGGAGGTCTTTCTGTTCTCTCCATTATCCTTCAGCTCCCACGGGAACTTCTCGGTTGGCTGAATGACCTTCTTGGATCCCTTCATGTTCAGTTCTTCTGTGCACTGCCAGACTTCTCCCTTTCCCAGTCCAGAACTCACTGCTTTTGAAAGACACAGGAATCCCCAGGAGACCAATTACAAATGGAATGACTCTTTTATCTGTTCAACAATGCTTTGGAAACACTCAAAACAGCCACTGCTTCACTCCAGCCACTCACCTAAATCCAAAGCCTCCAATGAACTCACCTCTAAAAGACAAGCATGACTTAAAACTGCTTCCTAAAAACAAAACTCCAAAACTGAAAAATAAATTTACAAAGCAAGTGAACAAAATAAAACACAAGTTTAGAAAGCAAACAGGGGTTCTCAGAATGTACCTCAGCTGGGCATGAATGAAGCCCTTAGCTTCGTCTTCAATACCTCAAGACAAACCAACAAGGAGCATAAAAACCAATGAAACCACACACACACACACACACACACACACACACACACACACACCAGAGCAAAAAAAAAAAAAAAAAAAAAAAAAAAAAAAAAAAAAAAAAAAAAACTTATTTCTGTGTTTCCAGACATGAATCTTGTACTTCGCCATCTCTAGGACCCGAGAGACAGCCTCAAGAACTGAGAGAGAGTTCAGGAAGAGCAGAAGGGGTCAAAAAGAGGGCCTTCCCACACAGAGCAAACGTTTTTAAATCTTTAAAGTTCTCCCCACAGATCCTGGTAAGAAAACTGTCTTCTGTGGCGTAGATAACTTACTCCACCAATCAGGAGCGTGGCTTTGATCTACCTGTAGATCTCGTAGTGAGTTTGGTACAATTACTCCTGCCAAAAGGCTGAAGTTTTTGAGTAAGCGCTTTAGGACTTCCGTTTGCATCTGTCAATACGCTTGTATCCGCCAGATGTGTCATTGTACGATATCTTCCTATCTCCAAACATAACTTATAAAAGAGATCTACTTAATTAGCTTAAGACAAATAAGCTCTTATGTAATTGAGTATTACTAAAATTCACAGGAAACAAGAACTGATCCAGACACTTAAGATTTTGAGTGTCTTCGTTAAATAAAAAACACTGTTGGATTAGGGAAGAGATTTTGAGGTTGGGTGTGGTAGTGCATTCCTGGTCCCAGCTCTCAGGAGACTAAAATGAGAGAATCACAAGTTCAAGTGTAGCCTGGAGCACATAGTGAATTCCAAGCCAACCTGAACTACCAGCAGGATCTTATCTCCAAAACCAAACAACAAACAAACAAACAAACAAACAGTAAAACGGGGGAAAAAGGATGACCTCTCAGCTGTCAGCATTACAATAATCCAGACATATGACTTTGACTGCGCGTAGGTTTACCAAGTAAGCTCATGTGATCTCTGTCACAAAGTTTATAAGAAAAATATGACATTTAAGTGACTAATATCTCATGAGATTTTTATTAGTAAACCAACTGCAATCATTACAAACAAATGAATTATTAGACAAAAACAACATAAATAAATAAATTGCTCAACTCTGATGGTTTTGTATTATGTATGTATTATAAATACTTAAAATAACTTCCTAAGCTGGGTGTGGTGGTTCACTCTACAGGCTGTTTTCATAATGAAAAGGAGGCTGAAAGGCACAAACTAAAAAACAAACAAACAAACCCTAAAATGACGTAGGAAGCTGTAGGGAGAAAAAAGATAAGTCAACTTGTCTAAACTTGAATACTTTTATTATAATGTTTTTAAGTAAGCTGTAATATAAAAACACGTTGATACAAATGTAGACTTTTGTCTCATCTCTGTTAAGATGGCAACGTTTCCCTGGAGATTGAAGGTACGAAGCTTGCATAATATCAGACAAAAATAGCCTGATACTTTGCTTTAAAATGTTCCCAGCTGCTGGGCGGTGGTGGCACACTCCTTTAATCCCAGTACTTGGGAGGCAGAGGCAGGCGGATCTCTGTGAGTTAGAGGCCAGCCTGGGCTACCAAGTGAGTTCCAAGACAGCCAGGAACCAGGGCTGTTATACAGAGAAACCCTGTCTTGAGAAAAAAAAAAAAAAAAAAAAGTTCCCAGCCTTACATACAAATGTTTGGGAAATTCCCAAAGTAGAAGAATAAACCAAATCAAAGTCTAACATGGAGGTTGGCCTTTCTATCCTTCAGATCAAGGGGGCTTTAAAAGTACCTTCTGTGATGTGGGAGATTGCTCAGTTAAAAGAGACTTTGTCTTGCCCGACAATGCCCTGAATTCACACACACACACACACACACACACACACACACACACACACACACACACGCACGCACGCACGCAGGCACGCAGGCACGAGAGCGCATACACACACCCTTCATATGAAGAGTTCCAGCAAAGAATACTTAAAATGAACCCATGTGTGGGTTGCTATTCTTGATGCACTTCTGTAAACAATCAGGCCACATTTGGCCTTACTCTGATTATCTTCAGTAGAAGTGACTGTAGAGAGAAAGCTTGTGTTTTAGTAGAAAACTAAAGCATAACCATTTAGCACGTTCATTGTCCCCAAGCTTTTGTTACCTGCATGTAGGTAGCTGATACCTGAGTCCTGTCAGCTTCCCCCAAACCTGGCCAGGAAGACCTTCAAACTGTCTCCAGTTTTGCTCTTGTCCTCCTGACTTTCTATCACTGGAAAATAAATCTTCTTGAAAACTGGTGCTAAGACTTGATATAATCTTTTAAAAACTCACCGTAATAGGTCAAGCATGCACCACCTCACAGCACTATGATATGGGTTGTTCAGAAAGCTCACCTAAATACCCAATGCCATAACCAGAGACATTCACAGTGCAAACCAGGAAAATCAGCAGAGTGCAGCTGCCATCCGCATCCCACTAATTAAAGACGCTTAGTGCTCATTCTAGAAATCCTGACTGTCTTCTGGATCCAGAGACTTTGTTGTAACTGTTAAACTTCCCCTTTTTATTTTCATAGAAATCCCCCTCATCAAATGCCTGGCTGCTTCTACAATCAAGAAAACACTCACTTTTACCAAACAACTAACTAAGCGAGTCCTTACGGAACAGCATGGCTGTTTAAAGGAGATCACCTCTCCCTTCAGTGACTCAGGAAACTAGTGACTGAGCTGCTTTGGATATCACTCTATATAAATAAAACACTGATGGCCAGTGACCAGGAAGTATAGGTGGAACAAAGAGAGAGGAGAATTGGGTAAACAGGAAGAAGGAGGAGAGACACTGCAGCCACCACCAGGACAAGCAGCATGTAAAGACGCCGGTAAGCCACCAGCCATGTGGCAAGGTATAGATTTATAAAAATGGGTTAATTTAAGATAAAAGAACAGTTAGCAAGAAGCCTGCCACGGCCATACAGTTTATAAGTATTATAAGCGTCTGAGTGATTATTTTATATGTGGATTGTGGGACTGTGGGGCTTGGTGGAAGCTGGAGAGAAGCCCTCCAGCAACACTAAGCTTTGACTTTCCTTGGTGAGGCTTCCTTCAATTCCCTCCTTGACCAGGTTCAGCTGTGGTGTTCTTTCTCTGTCCTCATTGAATCTGATTTGAGCAAGAATCCCAATAAAGTCAGGCATAATACCTCATGCCTGCAATCCCAGCACTTGGGAAGCTGAGACAGGAGAATTGCTACAGGTATGAGACCAACCTTGACTACATTGCAAAATCTATGCCCTCTGCCCTTGGTGCCCTGGCTTATTTTGGGAACAATCCTGCGAACAGTTCAGCCTGAAACCCTTATCTTCAATGTCACTGACCAGCAATTTTCCACCCACAGTCCCCACCCAACTACTGCTGTCAGCACTGCCTTACCCCCACCCCACCATGCTGAAAAAGAGTTAGGTCCAGTCTCTCTCCTACCAAAGACCTGGTTGGAATACTTCCTATACCAGTTGCCATGGCTCCTTTTGAATAAAGTACACTTTGCCATCTTTAACAAGTATCATTAAAAGTCCAATTTTTTCTTTAATGATTCTGAATGTGTATCAGCATTTTACATAACGAATGCATTTTAAATTAATGTATATTTGTAGATGTAACCGTCTTGTTAAATAAGAAACACAGAGCCAATGCAGAGATGAAAGCCCAAGAGGTCAGAGCTAAGAGCTAAAAACCTTACCCTTCACTGCTGCTGCTGTCCTCTTCAGCCAAGAGACCTACATCCTGTGTATTTGTCTTTTTATTGACTTTCTATTCTGCCTTCTCATTGGTTGTAAACCCAACCACATGACCTCTTTATCACTGCCCATCTATACAGACCTCCAGGTCTTCTATGGTTGGTATTGAGATTAAAGGTGTGTGTCTCCATGCTGGCTGTATCCTTGAACACAGAGATTTGCCTAGCTCTGCCTCCCAAGTGCTGGGATTAAAGTCGTGCACCACCACTGCCCAGCTTCTGCTATGGCTTGCTATTAGCTCTGACCCCCAGGCAACTTTATTTATTAATATACAAATAAAATCACACTTCAGTACAAATAAAATATCACCATATACATTGTACATATTTACAATGTGGTATTTCAATAGATGTATGCTTTGTGTGATGATCAAATCAAATTAATTTGCTTATCTATCATTTTAGATATTTATCATTTCCTGGCATTAAGAACACTCAAAATTCTTTCTATAAATCTACTTGAAATACGTTGTCAACCACAGTTATCCTACTGTGTTAAAGAAAACACTAGAAGTAACTCTGTTCTGAAGTCACAGCTTCATGGTAGGGCCCTTGCTAAGCATGTACATGGCTCTGGATTCAATTTCACTTCCCAGTAACACACACAAAATTATTCCATCAAACTGCACTCCTGTACTCGTAACCAAAGTTTTAGGGCCAAAGTGCTGGCAATTCAAGCTCCATCACTGTCCCCAAATGCCCACTAAAAAAAAAAAAAAAAAACAAATGCTGGAGAAAAGCAGAGATTTTATCAATGTGCACATTGGAAAGAGGAACCTATAAAGGGTCTATTGACCCCAAATCTGTCTTTGGGGAACTTACAACTTTAGATTTAGAGGAAGAATTGAGGTTCGGGGCAAGAGACCTGGTCAAGTGTGGTCTTGTTGATCATTGTCTCGGTGCTGGTTCTACTTTTAGGTGCCTCTTGGAGAGAAAGGTTTCTGGAGGGACACTGTAAACAGTGACAGTACAATGTCTTGGTTACTGCTCTGTGTTTGACATTTGGACTTGAAGGAAAATGAGGTTAGACACCAGAGGTTTTAGACAGCTGTTCCTCGAGTAATAGACCTCAGCACAGAGGTAAGCAGGTAACCCAAAGTAAATGGGACAGCTGCGAGATGAAGACAGAGGGGCCAGGCTTTTCTGCTTTTGGTTACCTTCGGGCCCACATAAGGAGTTAAGGCTTTTTAGCAAGAGCAGTTTCTAAGAGACTGTAACATACATCTCCCCTTCCCCACGATTTCTCTACTGTTACATATATTTTCATTTTCTGTTTTATTTACTCATTTGTTTATCTCCCCCATGTGAATGTAAACTCCACGAAGATCGGAATTCTAGCTATTTTGTTCACTTTTATAGTCCTAAAGTCCCTGTCAGTGGTTTGGGGACAGAGAGGCAGTTCCACACTATCACCCTCAGCAGCCCAACGAGTTCCCCCAATCTTTCAGGGACATCAACTCAGGCCAATGCAGGATTGCGATTTTTTTTTTTAAATGTGTATGGGTTTTTTGCCTGCATGTGTGTCTTTGCACCACGTGGAGGCCTCAAACCAGAATTTCTGTCTTCAATGCAGAAAAGAATTTCAAGATTACCCAGCATGAAGCAGAGTTGGGGCTTTTTAGTAAAGATAATCTAATATAGACTTTAGGCATGAGGGTTAGGAGAAAGGTGTAAAGGAAAGGAAGTTAAGACATACCCAAATGTGGGCGTGTCTTCCTCAAGGAAGAGTTTTCATTGGGTGTCTTAGTATTAGCCATAGGTACCATTTTGGTGGCTCTCAAGTTACAAGGCTAAGAAATCCCCCACTCCAAGCCAGGTTGTGGTGTCGGAGCACTCCTATAATTCCAGCACTCTGGAGGCAGGGGCAGGTGGATCTCTGAGTTCAAGGCCAGCCTGTTCTACAGAGTGAATTCCAAGATAGCCAGAGCAACACAGAAACCCTGTCTTAAACAAGAAAACAAAAAAGAGACCCTCCACCCCTGTGCATTTCCCCCTCTTTTGATAAGATTATAACGAGGCTCCGGAGGTGCCTTGGGTAGATAGTCTGACAAAGAAAAACCAGGAGTCCTTAGGGTCGCACAAGGGGTTTCTTGCAGAGTCCTACAAACTTGCAGGTTTTCCAGCTTGGGCTGGGGAGCCATAACCAGTTGTTGAACTGAAATTCCTCTCTGCTAGTAAGAGGCTTCAACTAGACCCATGGGTAGGGGATTCCTTTGTTCACTGATGTCTCCCTAATTTTCCCTTTCATCATGCAGAAAGGAAGAGACAACTAAATTAACTGAAGATGTTAAACCTCACGGATCAAGGGATTCCTGCGAGCCCAATGGCACGGCTCTTAGTTCCAGTGGAAGGAGGGAAGAGAAACTAAAAGACGAAGAGAAAGACCTGAAGATGATTGACAGTTACGGCTTTCCACACACGCCGCCACACTGAATATGGCGACTGGGGAAATTTCCTGGAGGAAATCACGCGAGAGTTGCCTGACGGAGCCCGTCCGAGAATTGAGCCGGGGGTGTGGAGCAGCCAAGATGGAGCCGGCCGCCGCCGGTCCCGGCCCTCTGATTGTGAACAACAAGCAGCCCCAGCCGCCACCTCCGCCGCCGCCCACCACCGCACAGCCTCCTCCCGGGGCGCCGAGGGCCGCTGCGGGACTCCTGCCGGGGGGCAAAGCTCGCGAGTTTAACCGCAACCAGCGCAAAGACTCGGAGGTCAGAGCTGCAGGGGGGCGAGGCTGCCCCTGGGCGGGTGGCAGAGGGGGTCGCGGGGCCGGGGCAGCTTCCGGGCCCAGCCGGGCTTCCGGGTGGCTTGACAGGCGGGCTCGGGGGGAGGCTGTCACTTTACCGAGGACCGTGCTGCTGGGGACACTGGAAGCCCGGAGCCCTGCCACCAACTCCTCTGCGGCCCGGGGGAAGGTCCTGGGGACAGCCGGTCTGCGCCTGGGGGTGCGGCCCGAGGCACAGCCCCGGGGTACCGAGTAGGTGGTCTGCGTGAGTTCTCAGCCCCTCATCATTTCCGGCCGCTAATCTTGGCCGGGCGGTGGGCGACGCCAGTTGTCAGCGAAGGGACCCAGGAGAGTTTTGTGGGCGCTTAGAACAGAGCTTGTATCTCTAGTGCTGCGTGGCCCCCAGGTTGTGAGAGTAGCAGAGAGGGAGCTTACCAAGTTCCCTCCGAACTTTAGTCTGTGCAGGATCAGGCCATGGGCAGACACTGACAAGTAGTTTTGGATGCCCAGTGAACCCACTGAATGCCGAACTGTTAAGGATCAGAAGTACACAAAGGGCGCAGGATTCTCCTTGCTAGTGAGCTGTGCTTCCCTGTGCCTGAGCAGTATCGAGCTATTCACCTCACCCCAAGTTAAAATTCCTCCCACTGCTTCCGTTTGCAGAATTCATGAATGAACACACACCCATGGCAGCATTTTAGGGCTTCTTAATCAGCACATTCATTCCCAGAGCACTTACTATGCAATCTCCACCTGAGACAACTCCCAATGTGATGAGCAGTCAGGCACTTACCGAGAGGGAATCCCTCATTATCCAAATCTGATGCTCCAGCTCGAACCAGAGACTAATGATACTGTCTTCAGAGCTCTGAAATCAGTTCCTCTCAAACATTTTTGTTGCAAGCTCAAACCCTGCTAAAACACGTTGTAAATGAACAAGCTCAGAGTAGAGAGGTTGAGCTTTGAGTGGCCTTTTTGAAAAGAACAGAGATGGACCCTTCAGGAATCTTTTATTGTGGAACAATGGGTCATCAGTGGCAACTTCTCCGTGATCTTTCAAGTATGAAGGAGTATGAAAGTTTTAAGTTTGGAGCCTACTTTTTTTGGGGGGTTGGGGTGGGTTTTGAGACAGAATTTCTCTGTGTAGCTTTGGAACCTGTCCTGGAACTCACTCAGGAGCCCAGGCTGGCCTCGAACTCACAGAGATCTGACTGCCTCTGCCTCCCCAGTGCTGGGGTTAAAGGCGTGTGCCACCAACACTCAACAAGAGCACACCTTCTTTAATGACCAGACTTGTTCAGTTTTTCTGAAGAGGATGCTGAGAATCGAACTATACTCCCAGACTTTCTTTTCTTTTAATGTTTTAAGGGGCTGGAGAGATGGTTCAGTGGTTAAAAGCAGTTGCTGCTCTCTCAGAGGACCTGAGTTTGGATTCCAGCACCCATATTGGGCGGCTCACAACTCTAGCTCCTAGGGATCCAGTACCCTCCTTCTAACCCATATGGGAACTTGCATGCACACATGCACTTTACACATACAGATAGACGCATAAATAAAATCAATCTTTTTAAGAAATATTTTAGGGCTGGCAAGATGGCTCAGCAGGTAAAGAAGTTTTACATTTTCCTAACTAGCTGAAAAATAGATAAATATACTTTTATGCATTTTTTTATTATTCTGTGATGCTGAGAATCAAATTCTGAGCCTTGTGCAAGCTAGGCCAACACTATCCTGCCATGCTACATTCTCAACCTCTATTATACATTTTAATTCCTCTTTCTGTCCTTTAATTTCACCAGAGTCAACATCTGGAAGGCCCATCAAATAGAGAGATCTGTCTCCTTGCATTAGAGATGTTGATGCTGCACACTTCCTCTAGTGACAGCTGAAATCAGTAGTTTGGGAGTCTGATCAGTGTCTAGAGGACAGGGAGGCTGTCATCGGAGGAGAGCTCTAATGTGTGCTACGTAAATTTTATTAGTCCTCAAAAATAGCCAAGGCAGCCAAGCATGCTTCTAGTCTCAACACACAGGAAGCTGAGAAAGGAGGATCAGAGTTCAAGGCCAGCCTGGGCTGCACAGTAAAACCTTGTCTCTACATAAGTACATTGGGAGGGGATAAGAAAGAATAATGAATTTGGTGGTGAATGTGATCACAATGCATTATGTATACAACATGTATGAAATTGTCAAAAAAAAAAGTCATAAGAAAAGTTCCAAGCAGATTTTTGTCATTCCTGTTATGTAAATGAAAAACTCAACCTCAGTAATGTGTGCTGCTGTCAATTTTAATAGTGTTTTGGTGGTGCTGGGACGTGAACCCAGGACCCTACACATGTTAGGTAATCATTCTACCACTGAACTATATCCCTAGCCTAGAAACTCAGTAGCTTGTGAAAGTGTCCACTATTGTCCATTAATAAGGAGTAGTTATTGTTTGAGGGATGTCATTTTGCCAGTGGTCGTTACCTGTTATAAGGTTCTCCCTGACCCCGCCCTCCATCTCACTTGCTTCTCCCCCCAGCCCCCAGTGCTGAAGATTAAACACAGGGTAGCACATACTAGGTACCCTACACTGAAATGTGCTCTCTGGTCTTCCAAGTACATTTTAATCAAGACTGCCTTCATCCATTTTTTCTTGCTGCTTTTCTCTTCCCAGTACAAGTCTTCCAAGATGGCGCATTCTCAGGAATCACCTATCTCTAACAGATTGTCATTGCATCCTCTCCTGTGTGTAGGAGGGAGGCCAATCTGTTCCATTTCTGCTTTCTCTGTCTGTTAGTTCTCACTAAAAATTGAGATAAGAACTGGGTACTGCGGGTTTCATTACTCATTTTGTCCTTAGCTGTTTATATAGCCCACGGTCCAGAAAGAAGTGAAACTTATAGATATTTAGTACTGTATGGAATGGTCAGTCGTTGCACAAAATAGAAATTTTGTGTTTATGTTGAACAGCTATGTAATGGATATCATTGGTCAGCAAAACAGAGTTTCTGTTTCAAGGAACTTGCGGTCTCATGGAGAGGAAGATGATTAAAAAAGAAATCCAGTGAATGATTATAGTTTATAGTAGGTGCTTTGAAGGTGAAATACGGGGTATTGGAGAGGGCTTAAAGAGGACTTGAGCTAGTCTAGGAGACCAAATACTGTGATAAAACATCAGAAAAAAATAGAGGCAGTGATGTCATGTAGTGCCACAGTGTCTCTGAGGCATTTGTGTGTATCCCTTTGTGAAACACTCAGGAGGATCTTTATGCGAAGTTCTTTCCATTCATCAGGGCTATTCTGAGTCTCCAGACCTGGAGTTTGAGTATGCTGACACAGACAAGTGGGCTGCAGAGCTTGCAGGTAAGGTCTAGACCTTTGTGTCCTTTACAGGAGTTTTGACTGGGGTCTTCAGAAAAGTAAGACTGGATATCATTTTTCCCTAGTTACTCCTATCGATGGTATATAAAACATCGATTAGCTATTTAGCTTGGACACATGTCTTGTAATTTTGAATTGTCCTTTATCTCCCTGAAGGATCTTGTCTGGAGTCAGCTGAATTGGTTATTGCCCAGTCTCTGGGTAAGGCAGTTAAGGTGCTCCTTGCCGTACACCAACTGGACAGTGATCTCTCACACAGTAGTGAGTCACAGGAATGCTGGCAACTGTGCTTGAATCTTTGCACATCTGTCACTGTTACTGTTATTGGTGTATAATATGAGGACAGCATGAGCTGCCTCCCCAGCCTTCATGATCCTTATTCAGGAGGTGACACTAAAGATATATTCAGGGTGATGAGCAGCCTCTGACACAGCAGTCTAAAGCATACCATACTAGAAATGCCCAGATTTATGCTCCACTGACATTCCAGTTCAAAGTGGCCAGTGTTACCTCTGTCGAGTGCCTCAGAACACTAAGGCCTTCCCCACTCAGTAATTAGAAAGAGTAGCCTGAAAATCACTGTGACTTACGAAGGAGTAGAGTAGAATGCCTTACTTCCTCTGCTGTATGTGAGAACTGATGTGGAGTGTGGTAATGGTGAGGAGACTTTGTTCTTTGACAGAGCTTTACAGCTATACAGAAGGACCAGAATTCCTGATGAATCGAAAATGCTTTGAGGAGGACTTCCGGATCCATGGTGAGATCATTTCCCCACTTCTTGGTTCTCTTCACACTGCATCAGGAGAGTGCAGGGTTTCTCTTCATCATCAAACTGATCTAAGATGTACACGAACATGAGAAAATTGTTGAACTAGTTGTTCAAGGCCAGATGTGACATGTAGAATGGGCCTTCTGAGCATTTTCGTGGGAATTCTAATCACCAGACAGCAGTGTGGCCGTACCCTTACGAGGGAGTAACTTGTCTTTCTGGTTCTGTGATTGTCCTGATTTGAAAGATAAACACAGTCCACTTTGTTGTGAGGGTTATGTGGGTTCAGGTATAAGTGTCTCCTGCCCTTCAGTGACAGACAAGAAGTGGACTGAGCTGGATACCAACCAGCACCGCACCCACGCCATGAGGCTTCTGGATGGCTTGGAAGTCACTGCCCGGGAGAAAAGACTTAAGGTGGCCCGTGCAATTCTCTACGTTGCCCAAGGTACTGTGATGATGTCCCCAGGGACCCCCGGTACCCCTGCTAGTGACAGTGCCTAGTTATGTATGCGGGTCTTGGTAAGCTGTGGCCTGTGTCTGCAGGTACCTTTGGAGAATGCAGCTCAGAGGCAGAAGTGCAGTTCTGGATGCGCTACAACATCTTTCTGCTCCTGGAGGTGGGCACGTTCAATGCTTTGGTGGAGCTTCTGAACATGGAAATAGAGTGAGCACTTCTGCTGAAGGGCTTTAATAGGGAAGAAGGGGAGGGCAGGGGAGGAGAGGGGAGGGAGAGAGAGTAGTGGGAAGAGGGCCAGAGCTTACAGAACTAATAACATGGAGACAGGTAGATAGGTCACTGAAGATGAAGGGTCTGTTCTCAGGCTGCTTGAAACATACAGATAATGGAGAAGCTGCTTAATGATTCCTTGGAAAATAATATAATAGAGAGAGGTGAGAAAATATAATAATAGAGAGAGGTGAGAGGTTCCTATGGTAATAGAAAGTGACGGGTTCCTGTGCTGGGTTCACGTGGTCTATAATGCTGGAGCATTGGTACCTAGCAGGTACCAATCTTGAGCTCATCTTGAGCTCCCTCTGTGTTTTCCCTTCAGTAGTACACCAAGCCCAGATCTGACACGTGCGCACAACAAAGCTTGTCCCCTGGACAGGGCAGCTACTGTCGTTTAAGACCAATGGCCATCATAAGCAAGGGAGATTGCTGTCAGTTGGAGTCCAGTTTGGTCTACATAGTGAGTTCCAGGGTAGCCAGAGCTACTTAGAACATATCCAAAAACAAACAACAAAATTAAAATCAATATAGTTGTAACTAAAAACACTCACCAAGGACTACATCTTCAGGCACTGTTCTCAGAACATTATGTTTACTAAATCATGTTAATGACTCAAGTACTGTTGTCACCCTGATTTTGTAGATGAGACAACTAGACACAGAGAAGTCGACTCGACCTTGGCCATGTATACCTAACTAGTAAACATAAGAGCTCCAGCCAGGGTTCATACGTTGAGACTTGACAGTCTGGTCCAGGACTTGAGTTCTTTTTTTTTTTTTTTTTTTTTTTTTTTCCTGGTTTTTCAAGACAGGGTTTTTCTGTATAACAGCCTCAGCTATCCTAGAACTCACTCTGTAGCCCAGGCTGGCCTCAAACTCACAGAGATCCGCCTGCCTCTGCCTCCTGAGTGCTGGGATTAAAGGTGTGCACCACCACTGCCCAGCTCAGGGCTTGAGTTCTTTCTTTTTTTTTTTTAAAGGTACTTTATTGAAATTTTTTTAAAGACTTATTTATTTATTTATTTATTTATTTATTTATTTATTTATTTATTTATTTATTTATTTATTATGTATACAGTGTTCTGCCTGCAGGCCAGAAGAGGGCACCAGATCTCATTATAGATGGTTGTGAACCACCACGTGGTTGCTGGGAATTGAACTCAGGACCTCTGAAAGAGCAGTCAGTGCTCATAACCTCTGAGCCGTCTCTCCAACCCAGGGCTTGAGTTCTTAACTAGTGTGGTGTCCTAAGGTCTCGTGTAGAGCCTAAACATACTGGCATCTTGTTGCCTGGTGGGACAGTACTCGTCAGGGGCTCACTTACCTCCCTTGCCCTGTCAAGCTGATTTCGGTCTCTCCGCAGTAACAGTGCCGCATGCAGCAGTGCAGTGAGGAAGCCTGCCATCTCCCTGGCCGACAGCACAGACCTGAGGTGAGACAAGCGGCAAGCCTGGTACCTGAGAGCCAGAGAGTGAGCTCGGAGCAAGACTGAGCATTTCTTAGCTGTGTGTGCATTCCTTTTGCACACTAATCAGCTCAAGTGATAGGCTCTCTGGGAGTTGTTAGTAGGCCTTGATGAGGTGCCATCTTAAGGGAGAGGAGGGACCTGGAAAATCCAGGGGAAATCAAGGTCAAGCCACTTAATAGAGCTGCTAAGGAGTTGGTTGTAGAGTATTTTTTGTTGTTGGTGGTGGTGGTTTTTTCGAGACAAGGTTTTTCTGTGTAGCCTTGCGTCTTTCCTGGAACTCACTTGGTAGCCCAGGCTGGCCTCGAACTCAGAGATCTGCCTGCCTCTGCCTCCCGAGTGCTGGGATTAAAGGTGTGCGCCACCACTGCCCGGCCGTTTGTAGAGTATTTTATATGTAGACAGAAACCAGGGTGTTGCTCTGGGACTCCCACCACCCGTTGTACACAAATTGATCCCCATCTGTGTTGGGTTATCCTGACAATGCCACCGTGCTTCCCGGCTGCACAGGAATAGCCCCTGCTAAAGAACAGGGTTGTCTTCCCATGCTTTAGGGTTGAAATCTGGTTTTGGAATTGAGTTGTGGTTCTCCTCACTGTAGTCAGGATCTCCACATTTCACCTCCTGTTTTCCACTCTCCTGGTAAACTGTGCCCTCTTTCTGTAATCCTGCCTGCTTTGACCTCAGTCACTTACTGTAGTCAGTTCTGTTTTTCTTTTCAGGAGGCTTAGGGCAGTACATTCTTTAGGCCATTCTTGTTCCTGTTTGGAGATACAGAATGAGTTATAGGCTCTGCCTGAGCAAGAATCCTCAGGTGTCACTTCTCTTCTTGGGTTTTCTCTGTGTGACAGCCTTCTCCTACCACATGCGTGGGTGTTTACATCTTAGCCAGGAAAGTGAGAAAGAAAGCCCAAGGGTTCCTCCTTCACATTTTTGTTTGTTTGAGACTGACTCCATATATGATTTAGGCCAGGCTAGAGCTTACTATCTAGCCCAGGCTGGCCTGAAACTTGAGACCCTCCTGCCTCAGCTTTTCAAGAACTGTTATTACAAGCATACACCACCACTCCCTGCTGAGAGTACCCCTTGGTCCCTGTCTTACTCTCTTATGAACTGGTTCTTGTGCTCAGGGTTCTGCTCAACATCATGTACCTGATTGTGGAGACTGTGCACCAGGATTGTGAGGGTGACAAGGCCGAGTGGAGAACGATGCGACAGACCTTCAGAGCTGAGCTGGGTAGGACCTGGGGTCCCCTGATAAGGCCTTGCCTGGGAGCTGAGACTGGAGGGCTTTGGGTGGGTCCTGTTGCTGCCTGGGGTCCTGATATCTTTGAATCACTTCCAGGCTCCCCTCTGTACAACAACGAGCCATTTGCCATCATGCTATTTGGGATGGTGACCAAATTTTGCAGCGGCCATGCCCCCCACTTCCCCATGAAGAAAGTTCTCTTGCTGCTCTGGAAGACTGTATTGGTGAGCATCTTCTTGGGGGCACTTATATGCTAGGAGACAAGGCAGGAAAGAGGCGTCTTTGTACGGCTGGCCCTCTGTACCTGTGGATTCTCATCCATATATGCATTCAAATACAGGTCATAGAATAAGGTGTGCATCTGTACTGCTGTACAGACTTTGTTGTTATTGTTCCCTAACTAGTATAGCGATGACTTACGTAGTTTTAGGTAGTACAAATAATCTAGGGATGATTTCAAGCCTGCAGAAGGTTATGCACAGGTTGTATGCAAATACCATTCCATCTTCTGAGGGATGTGATATCTTCCTGTGGGAGGGGGTGAGGGGAAATTCCTGGAGCCAGTCTCCCGTGGATAGTGATGAATAACTATGTTTATTTTTGAATACTGAATTATGTGAATATGTAGCTAATTTGTTTAAAAAATATTTGTTTGGTAGTATTACAGATTGAACCTAGGACTTTGTACATGCTAGGCAAACAGACTCCATTGAGTTACACTGGTGTTCTTTTTACTTTTTATTTATTTGCTTATTTCCTGTGCATGTGAGTATGCATTTGGTACATGTATGTAGTACATGAACACGTGTGTATAGCTGCACACACCCATGCTCAAGAGACCAGAGTTTCCTGCTCTGTCATTCTTTGCTGTATTCCCTTATAGCAGGATCTCTACCTGAACCTGGTGCTAAGGTGGCAGCCAGCAAACCCCTTGATTCTGTTGGGTTACAGGCTAATGTGTGACTTCTCCAGCTTTTTAACCTGGGTACTAGGGATTTAAACTCATATCCTCATCTTTTTGAAGCAAGTGCTCTTACCTACTGAGCCATGTCCTCAGCTGTTTACTTATTTTGACACAAGATCTGGCCTTAAACTTGAAATATTCCTGCCTCAGCCTCGTCAGTATAGCTCCCAGGCTCAGTTTTTAAAAAGTTCCAGAAAAGAGATGAAAAAGAAATACAGCGCATGGTGGTGCACAACTTGAATCTTAGCACTCAGGAGGCAGAGGCAGGCGGATCTCTGTGAGTCTGAGGCCAGCCTGGTCCACAGAGTGAGTTCTAGGACAGCAAGGGATACATAGTAAGACCTTGTCTCAAGGGGAAAAAAAGTGCTGAGTAGGGGTAGGCATGACATGGCCTTTGTATCATACTAGATTGGTTCCCGGCTTTTGTTAAAGCCATTTCTAATCGCACAGCAGTGCCATCCTTGAACAAGATGCCTCTTTGGAGACCGCTCCCAAACCTGTGTTTGTAAAAGTGGTTTGAGGCAAAGATGGAACTGATGTAGTTGTAGTCCAGTGGGCAGATGACTTGTTGTTACCTGGGTTGAGCTTAACTTTGAACAGTGGAGCTCTCTCTCCAACCCAGAAAGATGTCTTTTGAAGGAAGCAAGAGCGAGCCTCTAGCTAGCCTATTTCCCGAGGGTGTCTTGTGAAATGGACTGTTTCTGTACGGGGAGGGAGTAGATGCCGGGTGGGCTGGCCATCACACTTAGCATGGGGCATTGTCAGATAGCAAGCCCAGGGCAAGCAGGGAGCCCTCTCTCCAGGAGGAGCACTGTGCTAAGTGGGGTCTTCCCCTTACTCTGCAGCCAGAGTTCAGTGAGTTTCGAGCCTCTCAGGGTCTGTACAAGCTTTATCTTGACCAGACCTGCTGGTTCCTCAGGAAGCCTCACTCAGGCTCAGAGGAAAGCTCAGTTACTCAGACACTGAGTAACCACAGTGACTATGGGGCTGGATCTTGATCTTCTAGTGAATTTAGAGAGGTTTTTATTTTATTTTTTTAGTATATTATTTTATTTGAGCAACACACAGTAGGTTTTAGTTTTGTTTGGAAGACTGACATGCACAGCTTTGAAGCATCAGTCAGCTGACATTTGTAAGAACTGGTTCTACTCTACTTTGGTTGGTTGGTTGGTTGGTTTAAAGACATCGTCTCTCTGTAGCCTTGAGTAGCCTGGAACTTGCTATGTCCACTAGGCTGGACTTCTAATTTTGGTGATCCTCCTGTTTCAGCTTCAGAAGAGTTGGGCTTATCAGTATGTGCCACCACACCCTGCTCAATCTGCTTCTTTTTAAAATTAGAGACTATATCATATGTACAGAATTGTATGTATCCTGCGCCAGCTTCCACCAGCTGGTGTTTCATTCCTTCCTTGCTCTTTTTCTCTTGTTCCTTGTAGAGAGAGCTCTGAATTCTCCTTGGATGGCTTTAGTTTTTTGTCCAAGGGGCTGTGTGGGTCTCTGTAAAGGCTTGGGTTCTGATGGTGTCTTGCACGCTTTTTAGTATAGTGGTATCAACAAGGACATGGTGACCTAGGCTCTGCACCCCCATTTTACACAGTGTACACTGGGTGGCTTTGAGGAGCTGCAGAGCATGAAGGCTGAGAAGCGCACTCTCCTTGGCCTTCCCCCGCTGCCTGAGGACAGCATCAAGGTGATCCGGAACATGAGGGCTGCCTCTCCACCAGCCTCTGCCTCAGACCTGATTGAGCAGCAGCAGAAACGGGGCCGACGGGAGCACAAGGTGAGGCAGCAGAGGGCCCAGGACTCCCGAGAGATCTCAAGTGCACACGGGGTAGGGTGCGAGCAAGCGCATGCTCCCATCAGGCTGATCAGAGGAGTCCACGGCAAGGACAGTCTCCAGCTCCAGGCCCAGTGGATAGTGGATACTTAGGTGGTGGCAGCTCTTGAGGCGCTGGAGCAAGAAGTGACTTGTCATTTCGTTCTAGTCCCAGCTCCTTCTCTGTGTTCCCAGCTCCCTATCTGACAGCTTTTGTTCCTCTGAACTGTTTCCCTCTGCCATCATCTCGTTAGTTGTCCAGCGTTCTCAGCCCCCTTCCCTGTGCTTTCAGGCTCTGATAAAGCAGGACAATTTAGATGCCTTCAATGAACGGGATCCCTATAAGGCTGATGACTCTCGAGAAGAGGAGGAGGAGAATGACGATGACAACAGCCTGGAGGGGGAGACTTTTCCCCTTGAGCGAGATGAGGTGATGCCTCCCCCACTGCAGCACCCTCAGACTGACAGACTTACCTGCCCCAAAGGGCTCCCTTGGGCTCCCAAGGTCAGGTGAGTCTCAGAGTTCCAGAATCGTCTTGAAGTGAGGGCCCTCATATCCTCAGGCCAGTGTGGACCTAAGCTCTTCTGCAAGGCTAAGATAACCTTAAATTGTCCTGTGCTATCCTGGGCATGTCTGGGAGGATGGTTTTGCTGATGTCACACGAAATAACCCTTGTGCAACTCCTGTGTCAGTAATTTGAACTGATCAAACTTGATAATGAAGGGGCTGGAGAGATGGCTCAGTGGTTAAGAGCACAGACTGTTCTTCCAAAGGTCCTGAGTTCAATTCCCAGCAACCACATGGTGGCTCACAACCATCTGTAATGATATCTGGTGCCCTCTTCTGGCCTGCAGGGACACATGCAAGCAGAACACTGCATACATAATAAATATTAAAAAAAAAAAAATTAAAAAAAAAACAAAAAGCAAAAAAAAACTTGATCATGAAGAGAGAAAAGGAAAAAATAAAATGTGTATCTAGGCAAACCTATCCCCACTCATATTGGAGTTGTATATGGCTTTTTATATAAAAATGATAGATGAAGAGTTTCAGAAAACCACTTAAGGCATTGAACAGTATCATTGGGCGTGTCAGTAGATGGGGAGGTAGCTGGAGATGTGTATCTTTATAGGCAGCAGCTTAATGAGTAGCTGTGTATATGAGCTGATGTAAAAGGGGTAAGTCCTCAGCTTTCTGGGGTGTGTGAGAAGAATGTAGAACAGGTCACCCAAAAGCCAAGGCGTTTCTATTGAGACAAGAAAATAAACTATTCGTTTATCTCTTACACTTTTTAGTGTTTGAAAGTCTAAGTATTACTATTGTTTGAATAAACTGTGCTTTTAAGTTTAATATACCTCCCTGATTTTGAGTCATCTGGACATGCATATTATAGAAATATAAACATACTTTAAGTTTATGAACCCGACAAAATTATGTAAAAATCAAAGTAGCTGGAATTCAGACTCTTTCCCCTTATTGTAAGAGATCTTTCCTTGTGTTGGAATCACAGTTTGGAAATGCTTTGTCTGTTAGAACACAGGCCTGAGACAGTTGCACACCTTGAGACAGTACTTGATAAAATCTGTCCCTGCTTCTTTGGTAGAGAGAAAGACATTGAGATGTTCCTTGAATCCAGCCGCAGCAAGTTCATAGGCTACACTCTAGGCAGGTGAGTGTGACCTGAGTTCCTTTTGAAGTCCATTCGCCTGGCCTTGGGGCAGCGGACAGGCGCGTGGACGTCTGGGCTCAGCACAAGGCCTTCTTTATTCCCCAGTGACACCAGCACAGTGGTGGGGCTGCCAAGGCCAATCCATGAAAGCATCAAGACACTGAAACAAGTAAGTGACCCGGAGGGAACTTTTGGCCTTGTTTGGTCCCAGGTGAATAAAGTGAGAAGGGACAAGCTGTTCGGGATTATTGTCTGCCAGCAAGAGCCTGGGAAGCACCTCTTCTTAAGTGTGACCTCTTTAAGATGTGTTAGATAGCAGTCTTAGAGTTAAGGAGCCCGTAAGTAGCCTTCCCTTTTCCTTAGCCAAGCTCTAAGGTTCGAGAGGAGTCGCAGGTGGAGATGACATTGTCAGCTTTGCTGTTTATAGAATGATTGGGCAACGAGGTATGAGCACCATCGTGGTGTGCTAAGAGCATGCTTTAGAAATCAGGCAGGCTCGGTTACCCAGTCCTAGAGGGCTGCAGGCAGACAGGACACAGGCTCTCGGCAGGCAGGCAGGTGGAATCTAAAGATAGGGCTGGGGCCAAGACCAACTTGTTTTCTCCTGTGCTCACTGCTGGGGATGGAGGGTGGGGGCGGAGCTGTGAGGGATCAGGAGGAGTGTGCTTCTAATGTATCTGGACTGTAATATTTTTAAGTCCAGGTTTGAAACTGGTAATGACAAGTGGTCTCAGCAGATAGGCTTTTTGAGTACAGTTTGGCCTCTAATGTCTTTTCTCCTGTCTTTTTTGTTATTGAAAGCCCTTTCCTCCACTTCAGTTTGCTTTTTACTAATTGACTATGGGCTTTTCACAGAGGTTGTCAGAGTAGATGCCTCCTTAGGAAGCTATTAGAAGTATGCAGTTTCATTAGGGAATCTTTGCTGTGACTTAGCCCTCTCTCAGAAGACCAGAGTAATCTTGGGTCTTTGCCAGTGTGTGTGTAGGGGGGAGTGTGGCCAGAGAATTAAGGGTGTTTTTCTCAGCACCTTCTCCTGCCTCTCTTCAGCACAAGTACACATCGATTGCAGAGGTCCAGGCACAGATGGAGGAGGAATTCCTTCGCTCTCCTCTCTCAGGGGTGAGTTATGATGCCTACAGCCATGGAGTCCCCAACTGCTCTCATTCTGAGCGGTGCCTGGCCCACAAAGCTGCTCCAGGGCTTGGCCTCTTCTTGAAGAGATTCTGGTCCATGTCCTACTCTCTCAGTCCCTGAATGGCAACTTGAGCACAGAACTTGACCTCTTGATGCTCTGTTCCCTGCCTGTAAAAGAACAGCAATGATAGACTTGTACCTTCTCTGTTATTTACTTGTTGGTTTGATAGCATCTAGCTATAACCCAGATGGCCTTGCTATATAGCTCAGACTGGCCTCAAACGCCTGTCTTGGCCTAAGCAGTGCTGGGGTTACCAGTGTTTGCTAGCAGCGTGGCTGTGGGGCCTTAGGAAGAGTGTTACAGTAAGAACTGACTACACTGTCCCAAGTGACGCTTCCGGCACGCTGTCATCAGCGTCACCCTTCACCTGGATGCTTAGAGACTCGGGTTCAGGAGAGTATAGCCTGGACATAGGTTTGTGTTTGTGACTTTTGTATTAAAGGGAGAAGAGGAAGTTGAGCAAGTTCCTGCAGAAACCCTCTACCAAGGCTTACTCCCCAGCCTGCCTCAGTATATGGTGAGTGCTCTGGGTCTGGGACCTCTCTTGGGGCCTGTCAGTAGGCACCTGTAGTGAGATACCCCATAGGCTGGTCCCTTTCACCCAACAAGGCTCCTGCCACCTGCAGACCTGCAGGAGTTCCACTTTTCAGGGCTTGCTCCATTATGACCCTGGGCTCTGATGCCCATCTGAATGGTCTGCTTTTCCCAGATTGCCCTCCTGAAGATCCTACTGGCTGCAGCTCCCACATCAAAAGCCAAAACGGACTCAATCAACATCCTGGCAGATGTTCTGCCTGAAGAGATGCCGTGAGTATCAGTGCTATGAATAGGTAGAGGGAAGAGGGCCAGTGTTTTTCAGGTTGGTTTCTTTTGTTGGCCTGGCTTTGCTGCTGGTTAAGTCTAGGGTATTTCTGATTCAGACGAAGGAAACTACTGCATAAGTTTCCCTAGGTGGAGAGATGACTTAGCCAGAATCCCAGCACAGACTGTCACGGAGTGAACTTCTAAGTAAATTAGGAATGCCAGTTTTCCTTTGTAAAATAGATGGGGCAGTAGACTTTCCCAGAGCCCTCCTAGAGCCATGTGGCTGGCACCCCCTGAGCGGGAGGGGTAACTTCTGGTCTGTTTGCTAGCCACCACAGAGCCCGTGCTGGTGGAGTCTCTCCTGGCCAGTGAACTGGCAGGTTGAACCCTGGCAAACATCTCAGAGGAGAGGGTGAAACTCTTAGGGCTTCTTCCTCTCTAGCTAACATGTCTTTTCATGGGAGAGAACAGCCTGAAGTCTATTCTAAGGTCATAGTCTATGTTGAGAAAGGACCCAGGCCCACACCTGATTTGCCTGTCAGGCTAGGACCACCTTGTTCTGAGCGGATCCCGCCCTGGCTGGTGATGGTGGCCAGGTGAGGGAGGAGGCAGGGATTGGCTCATACCAGAGGGAGGTTCACTGAACAGTAGGTCATCTTGATGGTCCTAGGAAATATGATCAAATACTGCATTTCCTCTTCTGAAGATTTGCAGTGAGAAGTCCTGAATTAAGAAACTGATATGACAGCCGGGCGGTGGTGGCGCACGCCTTTAATCCCAGCACTCGGGAGGCAGAGCCAGGCGGATCTCTGTGAGTTCGAGGCCAGCCTGGGCTACCAAGTGAGCTCCAGGAAAGGCGCAAAGCTACACAGAGAAACCCTGTCTCGAAAAACCAAAAAAAAAAAAAAAAAAAAAAGAAACTGATATGACAGTGCTTCCTAAATTTATCTGACTTCAGGGTCCCTCATCACAGCACTGTTGAGTGAAACTTCTCCACATACTGGTTTTCCACAGAACACTGGGGAATTCAGGTTAATAGGGTGGCCAAAGCTTAGGGAGAATTTGGAAAGAAGTTCCTTTTTGGAGGAGAGGCAGAGGAAGGGACTGAGAATGTGTTGGGCAGACCATGGGAAGATGGAAATTGTGCCGCCAAACCGGGTCTCTTGGGAGCTGGGCAGATGGCCTAAGGCTGGCCTCTGAAGTGTTTGCGGGCTGTGGGCCCTTGCCGGAGGGTTCTGGAATCCGTCCCCACTGTGGACACCTGGGAGGAAGGTGACTCACCAGGCACTTGTGTTTCTAGCACCACAGTGTTGCAGAGCATGAAGCTGGGGGTGGACGTGAACCGCCACAAAGAGGTCATCGTCAAGGCCATTTCCGCTGTGCTGCTGCTGCTGCTCAAGCACTTTAAGTTGAACCATGTCTACCAGGTACCCGTGGGTCTGCCCGCCTGCCGGTGCGCTGGGCCAGCGCCTCGGGCCCTGCTGCTCCCCTGGCCCAAGAGAATAGGGCTTGGCTTGTGAGCCCCCTGGAGCTCTGTATGGGCATTCTAATGTGAGGTTCTCCAGCCAAGGCTTTTTTGTAGATGTAACTAACCGTCTTATTAGATAAGAAACACAGAAACAATGTAAAAGAGAAAGCCGAGAGGTCAGAGCTCAGAGCTAAAAATCTCACCCTTCCGCCTGCGGTGTCCCAGCTTCCCGAAAAGAGAGCTACTTCCTGTCTGTACGCCTTTTTTTTTTTTTTTTTTTTTTTTTTTTTTTTTTTTTGGTTTTTTGAGACAGGGTTTCTCTGTGTAGCTTTGCGCCTTTCCTGGAGCTCACTTGGTAGCCCAGGCTGGCCTTGAACTCACAGAGATCCTCCTGGCTCTGCCTCCCGAGTGCTGGGATTAAAGGCGTGCGCCACCACCGCCCGGCCCTGTACGCCTTTTTTATAGTATTATTGTTCTGCCTTCTCATTGGTTGTAAACCCAAACACGTGACTTCCTCGTCACTGTCTGAATGTACAGCCCCCTAGGTCTTAAAGGCGTATGTCTCCACTGCTGGCTGTATCCCTGAACACACAGAGATCTATGGGATTAAAGGCGTGTGCCACCACCGCCACACTCTTGCTATGGCTCTAATAGCTCTGACCCCCGGGCAACTTTATTTATTAACATACAATCAAAATCACATTTCAGTACAATTAGATTACCACCACACTTTTTGTCTCTGGAGAAAAGAGAATACGGTCCCAAGAGGCGTGCTTAGTTTCTTCTGTTGGTTTCAGTTTGAATACATGGCCCAGCACCTGGTCTTCGCCAACTGCATCCCTTTGATCCTGAAGTTCTTCAATCAAAACATCATGTCCTACATCACTGCCAAGAACAGGTGAGGAGGACCGGGGACCAAGAAAGGGTGGTAGAGCCGGATGGCAGGACATCAGCAGGTCTCTTCACTGAGACTGTTCAGCAGACATTTTTCTGAGCATGTGTGAGTCAACACTTGGTTGACATCAGGAGACAAAGTGAAATGACAGTGTGTCAGTTTTGAGGCTAGCTAGTCTAGTGACTTTGTGTTTGACCAGTAGCTCTCATCCTAGGCTCTAGAATCGTCCTCACTACCACTTCTGTCCTTCTTCCCTTTCCCTCCCAGTTCTCTGTAAGGAGCTGGCTTTGTGCACTGTAAAGCTTTGTCTGATACTTAATACCCACCTGTGCCAGCTGTACCTGATGGCACCTGCTTATCCGTGTGAGCCATCGTCACAAGGGAAGCGTCCGCCTAGCTGTGCCTTCTCAGAGGGAGGGCTTGGTCTAAATCAGCTGTCCTGAGCCTCACCTCTAGACTCGTGTAACGGGAAAGCTGCGGTAGTGTCTGCATCCTCCAGTCACTCATTAGACTCACCGGTCCAGTCGCAGGTGGACAGTACATGTATTGTAGCAGACATTTCCTCAGCAGTCAGGGAAACTGAGGCAGAGCAAGCAAGGTAGATTCCAACTTCTGCTTCAAATCAGTCATGGCTACTCTGGCAGACCAAGCCTTTGCTCACGGTGAGCACCTGGGTCTTCTTGCATTCTGCAGCATTTCCGTCCTGGATTACCCTCACTGCGTGGTGAACGAGCTTCCAGAGCTAACTGCAGAGAGTCTGGTGAGTGGCTGGGATCCCCCTGGCTATCCCTTGGGTATGAGGGTTGCCTCCCCCAACACAAAGATAGAGGTGTCTTCCAGAATAGGTCACCTTGACTTTTAAAGTACCAGAAATGGCCATGAAGTGAGGGGGAGGGATGCTGTAGAGCAGAATGGTTGGGGATTGGGCTAGGGTTAGTCAGGGAGCATGTTCTGCAGGCTGCTAACCTAGAACTTGCCTGCTCAAGCTGCCTGCTTCTTCCCACCCAAGTCTGGGGCCGTATCTCCTGCGGGAAAGGTCTGTTGAGTTCCTGTTTCTCTGTCAACTTGTGGGGTGGAGTTTCCCTTGAACTGGCTGTGAGACACGGGGACTTTGCTAGAAACATTGAAGCATGGCCAACTGTGGTGTATTTGTGAAGGCCTCTGCACACTGCTGAGCAGCCAGTGTGAGAGTTGTGATTGTCCCTGGCTTTTCCTGCAGGAAGCTGGCGACAACAACCAGTTCTGCTGGAGGAACCTCTTCTCTTGCATCAATCTGCTTCGGATCTTGAACAAGCTAACGAAGTGGAAACATTCAAGGACCATGGTGAGTCAGTGCTGCAGCAAGCCTGGGACTCACAGAACAGTACCACATGCAGCGCCTCCCTCACCTGGGACAGGGAGACCTCAGGGTGGGGCTTGTGAGGCAGCATTGTCCTCATTCAGTTCTGCAGACTTCTGGTCTTTGCTGAGTAGAACCGGAAGCTGGAAGAGACTCTTAGTCATGCTCTGAAACAAACCCACCCTCACAGATACTTTTCCCTCTTGGTCCTGACTGGGAAATGATAGTCAGGAGTCCGAGAGCCGCCTTAACCCTGGGATGCTTTTGGGACAGGGAAGGTCCATGAATTCTCAGAAATGAGATTACAGAGTGATCCATTATTAGGGTGACTAACCTTTGTGGTTTGCCTGTAGCTCTGCTGGTTTTAGTGATTAAAACTCCGTGTACCAGCAAACCAGTGAGTTCAAGAGAAACTGCATGGCTTGTCGCCCTGTTTCCTACCCCAGAAGTGCTAAGTGACTGTGGTGATGGTACACACACTTACTCCTTTGCTCACCATGGCCGCTGCTGTGCCTGCCCAGATGCTGGTGGTGTTCAAGTCGGCACCCATCCTGAAGCGGGCCCTGAAGGTGAAGCAGGCCATGATGCAGCTCTATGTGCTGAAGCTGCTCAAGGTGCAGACCAAGTACTTGGGGCGACAGTGGCGCAAGAGCAACATGAAGACCATGTCTGCCATCTACCAGAAGGTGCGGCATCGGCTGAACGATGACTGGGCCTATGGCAATGGTGAGGCCACTCGGGAAGCAGGAGTGGGAAAGGGTGGGACAAGGTACACTTTTGACTCCTTGCCTCGAGACCTTAGTTGTCTCTGCCCTGAGGCACAGAAAGGGGCCTGGCTTTAGTTTTTGTGGGAGCTCTAGGCAAGACTTTGGAAAGCTGCTCAATGTCTGGGCTCATCTGCTTCTCTGTCCCTTCACTCTAAAATTATGTCTTTTCTAGAAATTGCCAGAACATTCTGCCCCTCTTCATCCCTACTGCAACTGCCTTCTGGCTGCCTAAATCCAAAGCTCCCCACTGGCTCTGACTGTACTTTAGCCCCTCTGTCTGCCTCTGGTTTGGCTCCTGTAATCTTTTCAGCATACCCACCCTCTACTGTTGCCTCCTGAGTACATTCCTGATTAGCTTCTTACTTCCCTTAGGGATGAAGTCAAACACTAAGAGAAGGGACACTCACTCACCTCCCTGGTCCCATAGTCCACAGCTTTCTTTTAAAGCCCACTGTCTGCTGGCAGCCAGCCTCTGTCACGCCCCGGACTCTGGGACAGAGTGTGATCCCGCAGTACCTGCTAAGGCTTGCTCTGCAGATCCCAGCATACACAGAAGCCTGTGCTCCTCAGTGTGCCCTCTGTCAGAATAGACTGCACAGGTACAGAGGGCAGCTGCACTTGGCCCATGGACCTTAGCATGGCACTTCCTGTGTCTGGGCCTCTGGTGTCTTCTCCTGTCTAACTGGTCTCAGTGTTGCTGTGAGTTACATTGTCACAGTCACAACACTGCAACACTACACCCAGCATCTGGGCTCAAGAGCAGGTGATGTCTTGTCAGGGAGGTGAGAGGGGGCAAATGAGGCAGTCTCAGGCCTCTGTCCCCAGAACCAAGGAGACTTCAGGTTTAGAAAATGCTTTTTCCAGGGGCTCTCCCATCTGGTCTGCAGAGTTTGGGGAGCAAGGTTCTTTCTCAGTGGGTCTGGGTTTTCTCTGTACATTTGCTTATCTTTTGCTTCTGGGAAAGAATTTCTATTCATCTTCCTGAGGATGGTTTGGAGGTGATCTCCTGGCTAAAGATCACACTCTTACTCATGGGGAGCTGCTATAGGGCTGGACTCCTAACTGACTTTTCCTGCTTTGTCCAGATCTTGATGCCCGGCCTTGGGACTTCCAGGCAGAGGAGTGTGCCCTTCGTGCCAACATCGAACGCTTCAATGCCCGGCGCTATGACCGGACCCACAGCAACCCTGACTTCTTGCCAGTGGACAATTGCCTGCAGAGCGTCTTGGGCCAGCGGGTAGATCTACCTGAGGACTTCCAAATGAACTATGACCTGTGGCTAGAAAGGGAGGTCTTCTCTAAGCCCATTTCCTGGGAAGAGTTGCTGCAGTGAGGAAGGAGGACTGAAAGAGACCGTGATCTCATCACACCGAGGGACTGGCCTCATCATTGCTGCAGTGCCCACATTGCCCTCCAGGTGGCAGCACAGCTCCATTGAGTCCTCCATAGCCAGCCTTGGGCCTGTGAGTAAATCTAGGTTGGCCTCTGGTTGATTCCCAGGATCCTACTCAGGAGCAGTCATCTCCATGCTGGGATCTACTCTTCCTCCACTTGCCCAGTTTCTACCCTCCCCTCTTGGATCTGATTGATTGCAACCCGTTTCACAGTTAGCCCTAGGCTGGGAAAAGCTGAGATGGGCCTTGAATCCCTTCTCATTGACAGCTGAATCTCAAGGTCATACTGACTCCTGAGCAGCTTTGGCATGTCAGCTGGTCAAGAAGGAGGGGCTGGTGTGAGGGCCAAGAACAGAAAATTGGCACCTTGGTTGTGCTCTGGGGGTATCGATGCCATTCCAGCATCCTGCTGAGTTTTGTCCAGAAGTGATAGATACCACAGCTTCTGCACCCTGGCTTTGGATATGATCGAAGATAGAGCAAGGCTTCCTGAAGTCAGATATGCCAGTTTCCTCTTATTGCCATGGCCTGTAAATATATAAAACTCTGTGTGTTCTCTTGTGTCATGGTGGGGTTTTTAATGTGTTTGTGTATTCTGTTTACATTAAAAGAAAGCAAAACTATCCCTGTTGCCTTGTCTGTATACAGGCTCTGGAGGCTAGGGATGTAGCTCAGGGGTAGAGTGCTTCCTTAGCAGGTAAGGACCCCTGGGTTTGGTCCCCAGCACCACATCAAACAGCCATGGTGGTCCACACTTGGAATCTCAGCACTTGAGAGGTGGAAGCAGGAGAATCAGAGGTTCTAGGTCATCCTTGTCTACATAGTTCAAGGCTAGCCTAGGCTCCATGAGATTCTCTCTCAGAAACACGGTCTAAAAATCTCCAGTTCTCCAAGTGCCACTTCCCACCAGCATGATAGACCATCCACTTATGTCTTGTCTGCCTGCCTTTCCTATCATAGAGGGAAGGAGAAGTTGATACTTCTGTTATCTGCCCACAGCAGTCTGGGATTGCTTTAGGGTTCTGAGTCCTGGGATTCTGAATTATTGGCCTTGCTGTAGCTTCCGTAGAAACCCCAGGTTTCTCAGGATCACACTCTGGAGCTGTCTTCAGTCAAGCCTGTTAGTGCTAGGTTAAAGGGTTAGCTGATTGGGTCTTCATTGGAACAGAGGTGTTTGGGACAAAGAGGAAAGTTGTGTGCTCTCAGGAGTTTCATGGTGGGAGAATGGTGGAGAGCGTGTGGCTCGTATAGCTAAGGGAGAAACAAGGAAAATGTGTCGGTGTGAGTCCTAGGACCTCACTCAGCTCAGGTACCTGATCATGTCTGTCTCAACCTTCTTTTCCTTCAGATTCATCCTCCTCATGACTTTAGTGACAGAGCTGCTTTTTCATAATTCCTAAACGCTCCCTGTAGACAACATGCAAGAGGTCTTAAATCTCTAATGGGGAGAGTCTTGACTGATAAAGGAAATATTCCAGGGCAAGTCTGTCTTGTTGGTATTTAGATTCAATGCCTGCCAGGCCTGTGGCCTGCTGAGCCTCAGGCTGTGCTTTAATGTGGCTGCATGGTTAGTAATAGTCAGGTGGAAAGGTCAGAACTCAAGGTCACATAGCTTTATGGGATGGAAAGTCCCCATGACTGGCTCTTTTCCCCTAAAGTAACCTGCACAGGACAAAGAAGTCCTGTCATTCTTGTGTGCCTGGCGAATCTGCTGCTGCTTGCTGGAACTTAGAGGAAGCACAGATGCTGAGATTTCAGGCTGGGAAGGTGGGTTTTCACATTCTTACTCCAACATACATCTAGGTCTCTGAAATTGTTTAGCCTGAGGCGTTGACTAGCCCCCCTTCTCTTTGTAGACTTCCCCAGACTCTTTCTGCCTTACAGAAAATCACATGAGGCCATTGAGCCTGGGCACGTGAGTCCCTTCATCTTTAGATTCAGGCCGGGCCCCAAGGAAGGGAGCAAAACAGCTTCTCACAACTGTGGTGTGTTCCTGGCATGTTGGCCCTTAGAACCCAGGTCCTTGTGTGTAAGCGGCTTGGAGACAACCCAGTTTCTGGCTATCATCTCATCTGGGTGATGAGGTGGACATGAAGGCACTCTGAAGATGGTTGAGGAACACAGAAGGGTCCAGTGTTCCTCACTGTACCAAGGGATGGGTTACCCCAAGGCTTGTGTCATTGCAAAGATTCGCTTACTGGAGGCTAAACAGGGACCAGATGCACTGTGAAGTGTCTCGCGATTCACAGAACATCTGTCGAAATAGTCCTGTTGATGGTTGCTCCTCTTTGTCAACTTGGCTGGGTTTAAAATCACCTAAGAAATGCACTTGAGGGTGTGTCTATGGACATTTTAGAGAGGTTTAGCTGAGGAGGGAAGCCTTATCCTAGATGTGGGTGCCACATCATAGTCCGAATAAAGAAGAGGGGAGAAAGTGGCCTGAGCACCATATTCGTCCCTCTGTTTTTCTGACTGTGAACAGACAACGTGTGACCAGACACCTACACTCCTTTCACCACGCCTCCTCCACGGTACCCGTGTCCCCTAAAACTATGAGCCAAAATAAACCCTTCTCGAAGTCGCCTTTGCCAGATATGTTGTTGCCATAGCAACAAGGAAAGTGGCTAATGCACCATGAAAGGTAAATGCTGCCGGAAGCCCAGTTTTGAAGATGTGCAAACTGGCACAGAAGGGGTGAAGAACTTGCCCAAGGGCATCCAAACGTAAGGGAGAGAGCCAGGACTCACACACAGTCTCTGCAGTATCCATGTACTCCCCACCCCCACCCTCTTAATCATTGCCATCCCTTGGCACTGGCTGCCACTGCTCAGTTGTTCATTTGTTTACCATACTCACTTGGTGTTGGCTCTGAGTTGGTCCCCTAGCACAGAAGATTCATGGCAAACGGCCCTTGCTTTAGGCCTTAGCTGGGCCACCCAGGCTTAGCCTTGTTTTAGCTATTGGCTAACCCTGATGTTCCCTCACAGTGACTTGGGTTACTGCTGTGTTTTGGTTTGTTTTGGTTTGACACATTAGGGGTTGAATCCAGGGCCTTATACACGCTAGGTAAGCACTCTGCCACTGAGATACATCCACAGCACTCTCTACTTCTTATTTTGAGGCAAGGTCTCGATAAGTGTACACAGTACACAGTCTGGCCTTGAACTGACTTGTAACCCAGGCAGGCTTTGATCTTGTAATCCTCCTGCCTCAGCCTTCCAAATAATTGGAATTACAGGTCTGTGCCATTTGGTCCAGCCTCGAGCCTCAGTTTATTTCTCTCCTGGTCTCAGAGGACTCGTGTGCTAGCGCCCCGCTGTACTTGTTGGGTTTCTGTCTCTGGAGGCTCTCTTCCTGTCTGCTCTGTAATGAACTGATAACTTAATGGCACAAGAGCGGCTATCATCATTTGGCACTTGGCACAGTTAGCCTTAGACTGCTGCTCTCAAAAGGGGTTCGCTCCCTTAGGAGTCAGACAGCCCTGGCTTTTTTCCCCTTCTGAGGTAAGGGTCTCACTGTGTGGAGGATCTCACTGTGTAATCCTGGTGGCCTGGAACTAACTTCATAGTTTGACTCTGTCTCCGAAGTACTGGATGAAAAGTGGGTGCTGCCATACCCACCTACCCTGTCTTTAATCCAAGCCTTGACCCTTACTCACCAAATATCCGTGAGCTAATGGGGCTCCAAGCCTCATTATCTGTAATGTTTGCCTTAGTGATAGCAGCTGAATGAGTGAGTGCAAAGACTGAATAGGGTAACAGGTAATGGAGTCCCATATACCTGGCTGACAAGGGACAGCTATATTAGGTAACCATTAGCATTGCTGATACCCTTCTAATTCTGACCTGTGGATTTGCATATACTTCCTGTATCTCCTAGAAAACAAGTCCTTTAAGGACAAAACTTCCTTCCATCTTCTGCTCTGGGCAGTGCTGTGCTAGGGTTCTTGAAGGCCCAGGCGAAGAGGGTACCAGTCTACCCTTCTATCCAAAGGCCCCACTGGGGCTCGAGAGTCCGGGTCCGTGCCTTCCTCCTGGACAAGAGACTGGGCTGGGGGCCCTACAGTAGTGACGTGGGAAGGGAGCCACGGAGGCTGGGGTGAGGGTAAGTTATATGCTTCCTCAGCTGGGGCAGGAAAATGTCTACTCAGGTCCTGTCTAGGCTGGGCTCTGTTCCTGTCCGGGGCTGCAGAGAGTCTGCACTTTGGGTTGATAATTCAGATTGATGTGTCCATGGCTGAGGAAGGTGGGGGAAGGACAACTAAATACCTCTGATGGGAAACAGTCTCTCCTGCTGACTGAGGTAGAAGTCTGGAGGTAGTGGCATTTGCTCCACCCATGACCTTGGGCCTGGACTGATGTGTCATCGTGGCTAGGGCCCTGCAATTCTTCTGTGGAGTCAATGCACTCACCACAACCGAGATTTAAAGATGGAATCTGTGACCCTCCTGCCTTTGGCATAGGCTCCTGGTGTGGACCCACCACAACTGGCATAAGCTTGAATCTGCACCTGGCTCTCAGTGGGACCTAGGAGAGCCTCAGCAAAGCCGGTACAAGAACTCTCTTGAAGCTGGGATTCCAGGTAGAACCACTTCCTTTTCCCCACCCAGGAGTGAGCAGAAACCCAGCCTGACCTTGGAAAACCATAGGCTCTAGCTGGGAGTCTCGGCTCACCTCTAGAGTGAGCTTGGAGGCAGAGTATCTGGAGGCCTGGGGGCTGTGTCTTAAAGGCATGGAGGAGGAGGGGTGTATGGCTAATGGGAAGCAGGTGAGGGGCTGTCTGTGCCCCAGCCAGGGGACAGGCTGGCTGGGATGACCCAGTCAGTGGGAGGACCTGTCAGCTCACAGATAATCCCATGAGACAGGCTCCGGGGTGCCCATTCGTATTCATTATGTGTGAAGTGGGCGGTTGTAAAGTTAGCTTTCTCTTCATTTAGTTGTCACTGGACAGAAAAATATGAGCTGTGGGCAGATGCACCTGGATGGGAGCCAGTAGCCAGCATCCGGCCTCCCTGTGCCCTCCCCACAGTCCCTCTAAGCATTGCCCGTGGCCTCTAGAGTCTACCACTCTTGCTGACTTGATCTTGCATGCAAGGTTATTTTCTCCTGTCTGGTCCCGTCGTCCGTATTTCAGCTTCCTTTGCTTGAGCTTCACAGAGTCTACTTCTCGCCTCCCATCTTTCTTTCTAAACTTTCTAAATGAGGAGAAAAGAAGTGTGTGTTTCTTGACCATGGGCTGTCTTTGGCATAGCACAATGCCCAGCACGGGCTAGGACTTCGTCTTTCTGCATCTCTGGTCAGTACCATCATCCCACAGGCTGTGGTCCCAGACTGCGGTAAGGAAAGCGAGCTGAGCAGCAGCACTGCTCTGTGCTTCCTGACTGTGAACGCACACTCCCGCTGCCATGCTTCCTTCCAGCAGAGTGTGAACTGTGCCATAGCCGGGCAGTGGTGGTACACACGTTCAGTTCCAGCAGAGGCAGGCAGATCTCTGGGTTTGAGGCCAGCCTGGTCTACAGAGCGAGTTCTGAGACAGCCAGGGCTACACAGAGAGACCTGTCCCTGAGACAACAACAACAACAACAACAATAAACCTGTGCCGTGAGCCAGAATAAGTTCTTCCTTCCTTAACTTGCTTTGTTGGGATTTTTGTCTCAGCAAGAGAACCAGCTAACAAAAACAGCTCTCTGGTTTTTGTAGGGCCTACGGGCCAAAAATGTCACTGACCATCCCTTGGATAAAGACATTTCTAGTGAAGTGGTATGTACCCTGGAATCAGAAATGGGGACTTGAACCCTGATCCCCTTACTGACCGGTAGGTAGAAGTCTAGGAGGCCCATCCATGAGTGGTAGTTCTGGATAGCCCTCTCTTTAGGCCAGTGTTGGAAGACGGAAGTTACCAGAAGCTTTCTCTGGGAGAGGAAGAGAGAAGGAAGATACTCACTTCTATGGGGATGCATGGCCACCTCATGGTACTGTCTTGGCTAGGAAATTCAGTCTGATGGAAGATTTGTTCCCTCCCTGGAAATAAGCACAGCGTTGATGTGTCTTTGCGTGCTTGGCTTTTTTCTGTGCCTAAAAGATGAGGCATGGGGTGGGGGATGGCTGAGCTGAGCTGAGTGGAATTCTTCTGAGCAATGTGGTTGTGTTTACTGGGAGGGTGGGAGGGCCAGGCCTGCTTTTTTCCTGCCTTCCAGGCTCCAGAGATAAGGCAGGGGATGAGGGATAGAATGGGTAATACTAGAAAACCACAAGAAAGAGTTCTGGCTTTTGTCTCTGCCCCACAGCTCAGACATGCTCTCTGGGGCATCTGGGAGAAGACAGCTGCCCCGCCCCCAGCACTTGGGGTCCCGGCCCACAGGCACTCAAAACCTCCATAAGATCCCTGTCCTTCCATCTTCTCCGTGGTCAGTTCAACCACAAGCTTTCCTCAACTTTCTTACTCCTGTTCCCACTCCCAAATTTCCCTGCCCAATAAAGCCCTGTCACATTAGAGCCTCGGAGATCCTGCCAAAGCCACCTAGCTTCTGTAGGCATGGCATACATTGACCTTGAGGGTTCTGCCACTGACCCTGCACCTTTTATTACTGGCCCCTGGATTCTTGTTGTCCCACAGGAGAGCTTGGCCCAGCCTAGATCATAGACACAGGTTAATCCTAAAGCAACCGAGGACCACACGCTGGGGATAGACAGCCACCTAGAATGAAAAACACCACTGTGTTTATTACTACAAAACAAAAGCATCTTTACAAAAATAGGGATCCGGGTCTCAGGGGCTCAGAGATTGGGGGGAAAAATCTGTTTTATTTTGATGGACATCCAATATAGTTTCTATGGCATAGATAGCTCTGGCCCTGATCCCATGAAATTTAATGTTTGGCGAAATTTCTTCCCCCACTTGGGGAAAATGACTCCACAGTATGTTAGTAGACTGGGCACAGGGCAGAAAGAAGTGAGGGATGCTTGGGGGCAGAGGAGACCCCCACCTTTTATTAAGTTGACCCTAGCCTTCTGGGTACTGTCAGCTCCAGGCGCTGAGCGAACGCCCCCTGGTGGTAGAAAGGCAGAAGTGAGGCGAGCCCTAAGTGCCGTGGAGAGCTCCTCCCTGTTCAATTAGCAGCCTCCTCCCATCCTCCTGGGCTGGATCCCAGGAGTTAGAAACCGTCTTGAGGAAACAGGGCATCGTCTGTCACCTTTTCTCTAGCCCAGTTTGAACGAGGGGACCCAGTTTATAACTAAGAATCGTTCTGCCTGCTTTGAAGTCTCTTTCTCCTAGGCAGCCCCACCTTATCTTAAGAGCTAAGGTCCTGTAGCCTGTTCCCTGAAGGAGGCTGAGGGTCCCAGCTCCTCTCCCAAGCTTCTGGAACCACCCCGGATATGGAGGCAAAAGGGTTTGCTGTCTGGTGTCCAGGTAGAGATGGGTGAGGAGCAGGCGAGAGCAGGAAGAGGAGCGGGCAGCTCAGTCTGTGTCCAGGTAACCCATCACGTGGTCCAGTTCAGCAGGCTGGGGGGCTCTTTGGGCTTCACCCTGAGCGAGACGAGGCTTGGAGACTTGTAGTCACCATCCGGAGAAGGCTCAAAGCTGTGCCCTCCCAGGGCAGGAGGGAAGCCATGGATGGAATAGATGCCAGGGTGGGCTGCCGGGGAGGCTGGCACTCCCATGAAGCCAGCCACATTTCCATGGGAATGGGAGTATGGAGACATGCACGGAGAGGGGATGCCCTCTGGAGACATGAGGCAGGGCCCCCCTGGGCTCCCAGACCCTGGACTGGGCCACAGGGAATTCTGCAGCTGAAAAGAGACAGAAAAAGGAGGGCTATGAGCTGCTTGCCCCAGAAGCTGCCTGCCTTGCCGTGGTGGCTCTCTCCTTGTCCTTGAAACCTCAGAAGCTTTCTAGAAGTCTCCACTAGGTCCAGGGTCATCCCTCCTACTACTCATACTGGCATCCAGGATGTCCCCACCATGGCTTCTCAGAACTATCCTTTCTTCCTTAATTCTTCCATGTTCTGTATGTATCAGAGTCGGCAATGGCCCTGCTCTCAAGAGGAAGAAGTGATTTGCCCACATTTCACAGCACCCAGATGCTGCAGCTCCCCCTCCCCCAGAGCACATGTTCTCACTGGCAACCCCACAGGTCAAGGACCAAAGGTCTCACCTGAGGATGGCTGTCAGTTCGGGGCAGCACAGAGATGTCATAGGCAGTGGTGAAGGGGTTCCGCCCCTCCTGCATCTTCCCATAACGCTCCCGCTTCCGCCACTTGGCTCTACGGTTCTGGAACCAGACCTGGGGACCATTGGGGAGGGTTAAGGGATGCCAGAGCAGCCCTGAGGACTGGAGCCTGATGGGTGAGGGTAATCACTGAGTCCTCTCCTGGGATCTAGAGCCAAGCCAGGAAATCCCAAGTGGTAGGAGCTTAGAGATCCTCACTCTTCCCAGGGCCAGTGGAGCCTGGGAGAGGCCCCATTCCAGAACAGTACTATTGGCCCCCAGGACCCCAGCATTGCCCAGACTGAGTCACTCTCTTCATCTCCAGCCTGGCTAGGTCTTGTCGGTGTTTTAGGGGAAGGGGGCTTGTGGGCTCAGGACACCTCCTAGGTGTGCCAGTGTGTGGCATTAGTCTGGTTGATCCACCTGTAGCATCCAGTGAATCAAGGCATTCCTATTCAGTTAAGGCATTCCTGTTCAGGTCATGGTCCTGTTTAATCCCTCAGTGGCTCCTTGGAAACCCTGACCTAGAGTCCATTTCCTAGCAAGGCTCCTTAGGTCTCTACCCTCTCCAGAGTCTTAGGTCCTGGCAGGCAACAGCACTTCGCTCTTCCTAGATGCCTCCCAAGCTCCCACCCACCTCTCTTTTAAGATACCTGCTGTGGTTCCTTCCCACCAGGGAGTAAGTTTCCCCTTCCTGGACTATCCGTCTCTTCAACATATCCTCCAGGCTGGCTTCTTCTAGAATGTTCTGACCTTTCTCAGTGCACTCGTCACATTTTGTGCCCATGCTTTGTTCGGGAGTCTGCTTCTCGATTATTTATGAGTTCTTGGCAGGTGAGGGGTCCTGTGTCTTATACATACATATCTGAGCATCCGTGTGATGAATACGGCATCCTATTTCGTTTATTTGCATTGGTGGTATAGATAGTTTGACTTATTTCATTGAATGTCGTGTCCGCTATGGGACAGATGTTGGTAATATTGAAACCAAACCAAGGTGGGTGTAATGACACACGCCTGGAATTCCAGAACTTGGAAGTAGAGGCTAGAGGATTAGGTGTTCAAGTCCAGCTTCAGTCACATACTGAGTTTGAAGCCAGTCTAACATACGTGTAGCCCTGGCAAAATATGAACCCAAAACCAAAGCCAAAATGAACCACACACAAACCATCACTGTTTTCTAGGGATCCATCCAGAAATAAAAATAGAAAAAGCTGTGCATGTGTGTACATGTGTGTAAAACCCCACTACCCTGTTTGGGCTGAGGACATCCCTAGCCCTCATATATTCCTTTCTCCATGGTCACCTCTACTCACATAGGCCAGCACCTTGATAACTAAGAGGCTGTGCGTCCCCTGTTCTCCTAGCTTCCAGGTTGTTGGGATGCCCAGGTAGGCCTGGCCAAGGTTAGGAGTGTCCACCGTGAATGCCCTTCTCTCTCCTCGCCCTCCTCTTTATTGGGAATTACTTTCCTGTCTCCACCCACTGCCCCCTGGAGCCTCTCCACTGTGGACCTCTGCCTGGGCTTGGGACTTGCCTCTCCACTGTCACATGTGTGTTCTTAATTAGTCCTCTTCATGGGGTGGGGTGTATGCTGAGTATCATGGTCCTGTCAGAGAAGAACCTCCCTATTCTCCAGGGCCCTGGTGGTAGAGGAGGCTTCTGGACTGGGTTTGGGAGTCCCATGGCTACTCTTGTATTCCTCCAGGGTCCAAAAGGACGAGGAGCTAGGTCTGGTGGCGCATGCCTATAGCGTGTGTTATTGCCAGCACTCAGGAGGATCTTTAGTTTGAGGGCAGCCTGGGCTGCTAAATGACTCCAGAGACAGTCCGGGTTCTAGAGAGAATGAGACCCTGTTTCAAAAACACCCCCAAAAAAAGTTAAAAGAAAAAGAAAAGGAGGAGGAAGAAGAAGGAGAGGGCCTAGGAGAGGAATGAGGGAGGTGTCCCCCCCCCACTATGCATTTCCACAGGGAAAAACAATTCAGACACCACCCCAACACAGCATTCCAGAGCCTCCCTGTTCGGGACTTCCTTAGCTTATAAAATCTGGGGTTGTTCCCATAGCTTGGAGAACTTGGTGAACAGTCATAGAAGACAGTTTTAGCTGCCACCTAGATGGGACAGGAAAGCATGGGGACACAGCAGAGGAGGGGAACCAGCTTTGGCCCCTCTCTGGTTTGGGGTCTGGCTGTCAGGCCTGCTTTTGAATGATGGTGCTGGCTTTGGTCGAGTGGCCTGTGGGGCCCCACAGCCTGTTAGAGCTGGCCCTTAGCATCTTCTCAAGTCTCTGGAAAGGCCCTGTCCTGGGAGGGATAAACAGTTTCACTTCTCTTCCCTCACGGAGGAGAGGCAGACTCCTCTGCCAGGGCGGTGACCTCACCTTTCTCTAGAACCCGGAATATCCCTTCCAGGGTCTCCTTCTCTGGCACTGGGAAGCCTGTTCTAACTAAACCATGGATCAAAGCAAGGCCACAAGTGACCAGTCTTCCTCTTAAGCCAGACTCATAATGAAGGTCCTTCCCATCCCAGTCCTGCTAGTCACCTCCATGTTCTCTATCACTTCTAACATCCACCCACCCTCTCTCCTGCTTCCCCACTGGCTGGGTTCCCCGATGGGACACGGTGGTCATAGCCAAAGGCCCTGAAGGTTGGTTTCTGTACAGAAGAGCCTGTTGGAGTAGGGAAGGGTTCCTGGTCAAGTCCTCCTAACTAGAAGCTGGTTGTTGGCTCATGATGAGCTGACACATCCTTCGGTGACCTTCCCGCTCTTGCCAGCCACCTCAGAAGTAGCACTGATGTATGCTCAGCACTCACTTCTAAAATGCTGCCCAACTGGGGACCCTCAAAGATTCTCTGGCTTGCTACTGGTAATTCCTTTTCTAAAAGTGGGCAACAGAAACACCAAATCATCTGGCTAGCTAGTAAATAATAGAGGACTCCCATACAGATATTTGGACTCCAAGAGACCATCTGCAAATCTATGCCTAAGCCTTGACCCAATGATGTATTTCATTAGAAATAGAGAAGAATCTGTAGTCACAGTAGAGCTGAGCGTGAAGGGTGAGCTCCAAAGGCCGGCCTCCAGGAGGACCTGGCCAGGCTGGCTCTCTGAGACACTCATGCCCACCTCTCCTAGCTCTTCCTTGATCTGGTCCATGGCCCGAGTGGCTGTGGCGGCCAGAGATTCTGGTGCCCACTATGGCCTCACCTGTACCCGGGCCTCAGTCAGGTCCGTGCGTAGAGCCAGCTGCTCCCGGGCATACACATCAGGGTAGTGGGTTTTCTGGAAGACTTTCTCCAGTTCTTCCAGCTGGAACGTGCTGAAGGTCGTGCGGTTTCGGCGCTTCTTGCTCTTGCTCTTGGCCAACTCCATGGAGTCAGGCAGTCCCGGGGAAAGAGGGACGACACGCAGGCTGGCCAGGCAGGGACCCGGGGAACCTTGTACATTAGAGGGCCCGTCTCTGGGACCCCCTCGGCAATCCGCCGGCAGCTGGGGGAAGCTGGCGGCTTTGGAGGCCTTCTCCTCAGCTGCAATGGAAAACACAAAAAGGAGGATGGAAACCTAACAGGGGGGTTTTGTGGGTGAAATAGAGGGAGGGGAAGAGCACTGAAGCCTTAGTCTCCTCCTCCTCCTCCTCCTCCTTCCCCTTGTCTTCCTCCTGGCAGCCACCCTCCCTGGGAGCCTGGCATTCAGAGGCCCTGCCTGCTGAGCCTCCAGCTGGGGAGGGGGCCCTAGGGAACCATGTTCTCTGTGGTCTGGGCAGATCTTCTGGGGCCAGAGGGGGGGTTCATTTCGGGGAAGTGCTCTGTGGTGGTGTCTCCCACAGGGTGTGGAGGTGCCAGGATTGGCGCCACAGCAGGGACTGCCACCGGGGCAGGGCCCAGAGTGGGGGCAGGGGTTAAGGCTGGGGTGGTTGACATCTCCCACCCCTTCTAGAGTGCTCCCTTGTTCTGGCTGGGCCGGCCTTGGTTCCCAGGCCCTGGGGCTCATGCCTCTGCTACCAGAGCCAGGCAGGCGTGGACAGAGATGCATAGACCACCTCTGGCTGGTTTCCCTGTGCCTCATTCTTTGAAGTCCAAGTCTCACATTAATATTAATTTTCCCAACTCTGAGGTATGAAGAGCAAGCTGGGACAATGCTGATTCCATAGGAATTACCTGCCTTCCTTCATCCCTAAGTTGTGGTGTCAGGGCAAGAACTTAAGCTCCAGCTTAAGAAAGGTGGAGGCCAGATAGGCTGTGCTTGGGAGGAGTTCCGAGGGGCCAGTACCACAACTCCCTTTCCCCATTACCCCCAGCAATTCCTGCCCCTCCCACCTCAGGAGCTTCCTCATAACCTCCATGAACAGGCAGTGAGGGAGGGCGCCATCGCCATCCCATTGCAGGCTGGGAACAGTTCCCAGCAGCCTCACTCTGATATGCTCTCCCTCAGGAGCCCCATCTGACTGACCTGGCATGGTGAAAAATAGGTCACCACCATCATCCCCCACCCTTCCCCTCTGGAAAAGACCCCCAGCAGTGTCCCCATAAAGTCCCCCATCAGCAGTCTGCTGGGATGGAAGCCATGACAAAGAGGACGCCACAAAGACGCCCTGCTGACTCAGAGGGCCCCTTCTTTGGCCCCAGGCCCATCTCCAGTGGGGGCCTGGCCCTCAGGAGGCCCTGCTAGCTGGCACCAAGAAGCAGTTCCTTCCTGGAGACTTAATGTCCAGATCAGAGCTGTGAATGTGTGTGTAGAGGAGCACACTGAGTCAGATGAGTCCCTATCTGGAGGGCAACTTGGGTTTAACCCTTTTCAGCTGGAAAGCGGTCGATGACCCCCTCAGGACCACCTAGGCTGTGAAATAAGCTTCCCATGTGTGTCCTGAAGACCTAGGACGGTCACCCAAGGCCTGGCCTCTGGCAGCACCAGCGTGTAGCCACAGTCTCCTCCATGACCCACAGGCAGCACAGGGAGGAACCGTACTCCGGTCCTTACTCACATTCTGCTCCCCATCGTCGCATTTGGCTAGGAAGGAGGAATCAAAGAAGTCGACCTAAATCTTAAGAAATTGTCGGAGGGCGTCAGGAGCTTGGAATGGGCCACCCTGGAGATATCAGGCCCTCAAAATGGCCTGGCAGGGAAGAACCTTGGGGTCTTGGGTTCTCAGGGAGGTGAGGGTGGACTTCAGGCAGGAAATGGGTGAGAGGCGCTCAGGGCAGGAGCTTAGAAGTTCTGACCTCACCACACAGAGCTCCCGAGGTCTTCTCTTCCTTGACTCCAGTGTCTGTTCACATAAGAGCCGGCTCACAGGAAACAGTCCGATCTAGGGCCCAGCCACTTGCTTTCCTGATCTTGAGCCCATTAGCTTATAAAGTCAAGAGATCAAAACCCAGCAGAGCAGCTACCCCTCCAACCGAGGCTAAGCCTGCTGACCAGTCCTCTCCGTGTGACAGACAACTGCTTCCCCTCTTCATAACTGTTTCCCTAAAACCTTCCTGATCTAGTGGGAGGACTCCAGGGCCAGGGCCACTTTTCAGAGATCCCCAAGCAGCTTCCTGAGTAATCAAGCCTAAGGAGAGCAGAGACAGAATGGGAGAAATGGAGAGAAGCCACCAGGAAGGTGTCCAGGAGTGGACGCTAGCACTTTAAACTCTCTAGGGGAAGGTCGTTCCCTTAAGGAGGGCCCATTTGAGGCTTGAACTATTATCAGTTACTACAGCACCCTGGGGGGGGGTGGTGGTCCAGAGAGAGTACTCAAGTTGGTTGTTGGTCACTGGGAGCCTGAAGCAAAGTGTAAGGAGTGTCCTGAGCCTGGACACCTGCAGGAATGCAAGAGCACTCTGAGTGAAAGCCAGGTGCAAGAACCAGGACCTTTACTGAACCATCAGGGGGTCAGGATTCTTTATCTTTGACCTGGCCTTCAAACCTGTGCATCCCTGACCAGGGAGAAGCGCACCACGGCCCTACCACATGCTGTCTCAAGCCACCTCAAGCTTGGTTGGTGAGCAGCACCAATCCTGGCTGCTCCTAAGTCCAGATTGTGGCATCCACTGTTGTCACATAATCAGCCACCTGGCTTTCAGCATTTACAGCCGCCTTGCTCTAAGGTGAGCTCGTTTTCTGTCCTCACGCTGGGGTCTGCAAATGAGTCATAGTAGGCTCTGAAGCCTGGGCTTCCTCAGCTCTGACCGTAAGAAGCTCCAAGCTCCGGGACACCAGCGAGGCGGTGGTGTTCTCAGAGGTTGTTAGCCAAGGACTTAAATTCTCCCTGATCGGCGGCCGGGTCTTAGGGCTGTGGATCTCAAGTGAAGCAGGTGGGCAGAACTCCAACAGGAGTCGTTTCCAGAGGATTCGTTCCCAGGTCCGAGTGCCAGGCTTAGGGCCAAACTGGCAGCCCCGGAGGAACCGGAAGGAACCATCCCTGCACACACAGGTATTACTCGAGGAGGGTGCATGGGTGGCTGGAAAGGATGAAACGAGGCCCGCGTCGGGAGAAGGGCAGGGCGCTTTCTGCAAAGTGCGACCAGAGGCAGCGGGGATGCAGACGCCGCCGGGTTGAGGAGAAGAGATGTGAGCCAGACTCGGAGCGCAACAACCGGATCTCAGCAAGGACTAGCCAACGCTCCTCCGAGACCAGTAGTTTAAAGATAGGGACATTGATGTGTGTGTGTGTGTGTGTGTGTGTGTGTGTGTGTGTGTGTGTGTGTGTGTGTTTGTTTGGGGGTCACCCTTACTGAGGATCCACGTACAACCAAGACCAGAACTGAGGAGTTTCAATCAGGGCTTCGAGAGGGAGCAGTGGCCAGGATCCCAGCCCAGGCTCGAGCTCGCTGGGCTGCGCCTCCTTTGCGTTTGGCCTGTCCCCGGCACAACCCAAATCATTAATTTTCCTATCTCATTTGTTCCTATTTGGTGTGCTCTATCCCTTTAGGAAGTACCCTCTTCTTTCGTTTGTTCTGTTCTCTCTCCCTGTCTTTTTCTTCCTCTTACCCGCTTCGTTCGATCTGCTGTTTGCTCTTTTCGTTCGTCCATTCACTGCCTTTCGTTCTTCTGTCCGCCCCACCGATTGTCTTCCCGTTACCTTTGTTCTTCAACCTCTAACCCGTTGTTTTGTTCAACGTCCTCATCTCCCTTTGGGTTGCTGCTTTCTTTCTTTTCTTTTTTTTAACTGTCTTTTACTTTTTTTTCTTTCGCCACTTTTCGTTGCGAGAACAGACTCGCTGCCCGCTGCTTTTCGACAGGCGCCCAACCCCTTGGCTGTCCAAGAACCGGAACCGTAGGTGCAGGATGCTGTGCAGCGGCCGGCCGGGATGCTGGACTGTGGGGTGGGTGCTGCCGGGTGCGACACCGACCCAAGCGGGTACCTGTCCCTGGCGATGCTCTGGCCGCTGCGCGGATGCCGCTCTGGCCGCTGCGCGGATGCCGCCGTCTGGCAGGGATCAGAGGAGCCAGGCCAACTGCTTCTCATTAAGTCCCAACTGTGGTTTTTATCAGGAGAGCCTCTTTCAAAGGGCATTAGACGCGAAGCTCCGCGGACTTGCTCATTTCCTCCGATGACCCCAACACACCTCCCGGGCCTCCCCTGCACACTCCCAACCACCCTGACCGGACGAAGGCCGGAGCTGCTAGCTGCCCAGCCACTCCGAGGAGGCTGGTGAGGCGCAGGCGATTGCCGCATGGGCGGATCTCCAGAGATCCAGCTCTGAGTCTGGGCCGCGAAATGTGGCAGCACACAAGGGGTGGGCGTGGGCGCCGAGACTCTCGTGGGTCAGCGGGTATAGTGGGCGGCAAACTAGTCTTGCCAGGCCCAGCCATTCAGGCACATTCTCAGATAATGGCACGGGCTACCCGCTTTCGCACACAGGGCACTGTCCCCGGAGCGGGAGGCGCCTTGGGGTTTAGGACTGTCCAAGGCCGCTTCCGACGGCTCAGAGGTGGAGATTCGGTGCCAGGATGCCAACTACAAGGAGGGCGGCCATCCCCGTGCGGGAAGGCCAAGTTAGTCTGAGGAACAAGAGCATAATTATTCGATCTTGACAACGGTCCCACGCACCGAAATGCATCAGCCACCGCTACTCCGCGGAGCGTCTAACGGCCACGGCGGCACCCTTTCCTGAAGAGGCTGGGCCCGACTTGGAGAGCTGGGTAAGTCCAGGCCGCAGCCCTTCGCTGAGTCCAGCTTGGCCACTAAGTCGAGACACAGCCTCTGCGCCCTCAACGGACGCCAGACACAAAAGCCGAGCTCTTCTCTCCCAGCGTCGAGGCCCAGTTAGGCTCCCGGGCCCTCGATCCAGTCCCCGCTTCTGGGTCGGTGGCAGCAGAGGGCCGGCTCCAGATGAGCATGATCTCTCCTTTCAGGTTCTGTCGTCTTCGGGGCCGGAGTGGGCCCAAGATCGTGACCACTCAACCCTCCCTTGACCTCCCGCCTCCCGTTGCCGCCGCGCCGGGAACACGACTGTGCCGTCCCCACCGCACTGGCCTTGCCTGCCCAGGCTGGTAGCGATCAGGCGAGGGAACCGTGGGAAATGAGAGACGGGCCCAAGGTTGGGAAGCAGGAAAGCGGGAGAGGGGGGTCGGGGAGACGAGGAGGGACCGGGAGGAGGGAACGACACGGGGTCGGGCTGCGCGTTACCTTCCGCGGGGCCCTCGTAGAAGTGGCCGCCGTTGAGCACCGGGCCCGGCCCGAGGTCCTGCAGGTACTTGGCGGGCGGCTTGGCCGGCTCTGGGAGGTACGGTTCCAGGGGCCCGCAGGCCGGGAAGCGGCTTAGCCGCGGGCCGCGGGGTGGCGCGGGGTGCAGGTGAGGCGCGGCGTCGGGAGTCCCCTGGGGGCCTGGAGGCTCGTCCCCCGCGGCCGCGTAGGGACCCGCTGCCGGCCCCACCGCGAAAGGCGCGCAGCGCTCAGGGTCCATGCCGGCTCCGGGCGCACAGGCCGCCGCCGGGGCTCCGGGGCTCCCGCTACCCGCGCGGCCTGTGAGCGCCTGCCAAGGGGGAGGGACCTGGGCTCGGGGGCGCGGAGCCCCCGGGAGCGGCGCGCGCCGCGGGGGGTGGGGGGCAGGAGAGGGGGCCGCGCCTCTGACTTAATGCTGGAACTATCCACGTCACGTGCGGCCCCCGCGCGGGTTAACCCCTCTGAGCCCAGGAAACCCCCTGGTTCACCCCGAGCCGATATCACAAGCAGTTGGAGGAGAGGAAGAGGAAGGCCGCTTCCTTTCGAGGGCAGGATCCCCTTTGTCTACCAGTTCGGGTGAGTCCTTGGCTCTGAGCTGCACCCTGAGTCCTGAGATCCATCTTAGTGGCTCTTGTCCCTGGAGAGGTGAGGCAGTGTGGGTAGACGCCCTCCTCCAACATTCTCTCTGAGGCCTGATCTGACCTCGTCCTCCTCCGGCGGCCTGAGAGGAGAGCCCCCCACAGTGGTTGAGCTACAGGTTTCCCGGCTCTTTTTGCTGGTAGCTGGAGGAAAAAAAGCAAGCACACCTCTCTTAGACACTTGTTTTGCACAGGCATATCAGTGATTGGACACTGTGGAAACAGCTCTAAGCTAAGTGGGGGCTTGGGAAGCTTGGACCTGGATACTCTCATTAATTTGCTGTGGTGCCTTGAACCCATCACGTAGAGTTTTCATGTGACTGTGGAGCTCCTTCTGTATATTAGTGGTGGGTTCCAAAGCCAGGCAGGCCAGAGCAGACAGGTTCCCAGGACTTCACGGTGGTCTGCCCAGGTAGCTGTTGAGTCAGGTACGGAAGAAGTAGAAGGGTCATTGTCCTTCTGAGCAGCATGAAGTGCCTTTCAGAGTGTCCAGGGACCCACTGCAAAGGGACTATTTCAGACCTGCTATTTTGGACATAGTGAGGGTAGGATGCGAGGTGAAGTGCGTCTCCCCAGCCCAAAGGAAACCCGGGACTAGGGTATAGTTTTAGCTTTTCTGAAATAGAACAGCCCTTGCTGTACCTAAGATTTGGGAAGAAATGCCAGAGGTCCTTTGGACCCTAGTTTAAAGATTCCTTAGGTCTGGGTTAAACCATTTATATTTTTAGTGCCCCTGGAGATTAGGGAGAGGGGTAGGGAGTCAAACGTCATTTGTATTTCATTTGAATTCTCAATTTTTAAAGGAATCCAAGAGGCCTGGTGTGAACACCTCCCTCTTCCGTTGGAGGCTTAGAGGGGGTTTCTTGGCTGTCCTCAGCCAGAGTTGGGCTGTAAATCAAGGCCAAACAGGAACCAGAAGCCTTGCGTCTCACAAGGAGTCATTAAGCCATTATTAAACATACCGTAACTTCTCTGAAGCCTTATTGGCTTAAACACCACATTGGAGGCATTATGGCCATTAGGGCCCCTAATCACAGACTGCAGGCTGGGCAGAGATGGGAGCACCTGGGGCTGGTATTTCCAGCTAGGGAAGCTTGGCTCCAAATGACATTTTCTCTCTGCCTGTACCAGAGGGGAGGCCACTGGATCTCAGCTGTGGACACCGTTGAACTGATTACTAATAAACGTTTTCAATACTTGTCAATTAGATATTGTTGACTGTCTAAGAGATTGTACCATGTCAGGACATCTAATCAACAAAGTTACCAAGCACCTTAATTTGGAGGACGAAAGTGTGACACAAGAAAAATGTCACTACCAAATTAAACAAGGCAGCCTGGATTAAACGCTGAGCTGTTTGCCTCAGTTTTCTTGTCATAAAAATGGGCCACATGCATATGGACATGGGGTATTTGAGAGACACTTGTGTTTTTGCTATACTGTGTTAATTTACTGACAATAATGATTTCTCAAGAAAATGGGAACCCAGATTTCAGGGTTCTATCGCTGAATCTGTGGAAGTCTCCTGACTCCAGATCAAATGGCCCTGGCACGGGAGCTGAACAAAGGATTCTGTTGCCCCACAGACCTATGCCCTTCCCAGCCCTAGAGATTCCTCCCGACATTCCTTCACTCCACACAGAGGCCATTTCCATGCTCTAATGGTGTTACTAACTGAACTAAGGAGACAGGAGGGCCCAGATGACAGCTGAGGCCAGTGAAGTTACCTCTTCTGGAAGGGTTTTCTCCCAGAACTGTGGAGAACAAGAAGCCCAGGGGAGCCTCTCCTGCTCCCCTTAAATCACTGATCCAAATGCAGGCCTCTGTCTCCAGTTGAGAGCAGTCTGGTGAAGCAGGTGCATAGATAACACAGGAGTACTTCCAAGGTCATATTTTCCTTCCTAGGTTGCCTGAGAGTTGGGGAGCATTGGGAGACCCAGGAGCCCTCACTTCATAGCTGTGTGCATGGACACAGTGTGCTGGACTTAGCTCAGGTATTCAGCATACACGGATTTATTTATGTATGTTCACAACAACCCATGAAGTAGGCACAATTACTAGACCACCTGTACAGAGTAAGAGAGCCAGCCGGGCAGTGGTGGCGCACGCCTTTAATCGCAGCACCCGGGAGGCAGAGCCAGGTGGATCTCTGTGAGTTCGAGGCCAGCCTGGGCTACTGAGTGAGTCCCAGGAAAGGCACAAAGCTACACAGAGAAACCCTGTCTCGAAAAACCAAAAAAAAAAAAAAAAAAAAAAAAAAAAGAGAGAGAGAGAGAGAGAGAGAGCCGATTGTTCAAGGTGAACAGAACCAGAATTTGCCCTCAGATCCATTCTTCCCACCCTACAAACTCTCTATTCTTTTTCAGCTAACAAAACAAGGTAGAAATCCTTTCTTAGACATTCTGTTTTCCCAATGGAAAAGCTGGAGCTTGTTCCCCAGAGGGAAGTTGAGACCAGATGGGGACAAAGTTAGTTTGAACCGAGCTGCCCTGGTGGCTTCACGAACACTGATTGGCACCCAGCTATGTTGGCCAGAAAAGGCAAGGGAGCAGGGGGTGGCGTCTGCTAAATGGAGACCAAGTGAAACAGGTCTAACACCTGAGTGGTTTTAAAAGACTAAAATCTCAACTTGGTTGTGGGGCTGAGTTTTAAGAGGATTCATGAATTTATTGTTCACGCTGTTTAATAACCATTGAATTAATAGCATTTCTCACTGATCCATTCTCAACAGAGTAAGGGATGAGCCCATAAATGACCCAGAGAATTCTAGGTCCTGTAATTAAAAAAACAACAAACAAACATAAAAAACTTTATTAAAAAAAAATTCTCCACTTGCCAAGTAGGACAAGTTTTAAAATGGAAATGATACTTTTATTGGTGATCGTTGAATTATTTCATCTCCCAGGAGGTTCTGCTGGTGACAGGAGACAAAAGGTGTCCTTGCTTGCATGGGGCTTAGGCTTTGTTGAAGTGAAGAGGGTCGGTGGCGTTAAGCACACCATCTCTTGGATGTGAATTAGTGGGGGTCAGTCCTGGCTCCTAGCTCAAGTGTAAGGTCAGGTCTGTGATCAGGGAAGCAACAGTTTGCAGCTACCTTTCCCCTTATTTTCTCCATCCCTCTGTCTCTACCCCATGAAGTCGAATATCCTTCTGTGATAACCAAAAGGAGCCAGAACAACGGTACCAATGGAACCTCACATTTGAGATTTTCTTAATAAATACAAGAGTGCCTTCCAGTTGCTTGTTTTTTCCTTGGAGGGAAGATAGTCAGCATTGCCCTTGTTCTATTTAGACACTGAAATACTAAATTGATCCTTACGAAAATGCCGGGTTTGGGAGCCCAAGTGGGTTGTTTCTCATTAGCTACATTCTTCCTGGAAGGTCAGGCTATGGAATGGTAAATAAACCTAAAGATCCGGTGTTCCTCGCCCATGGATGATACTTTTAAGAAAGGTTTGTATTGTGGGAACCAGGATCCTTGACTAGGTTTTAACAATGTAGGCTGGATCCCATGCTTTATAGGGTGAAATTTCTGGCGAGTTTAACGACTGTTTTTCCTTCTCTATCAATTTAATGTTTGATTGAAAAGTCCCTTAACCTCTCCATACCTAAGTTTCTATATTACAAAAGTGTGAGGAATGATTCTGTAGTCAGCTTTCCTGGACTGAGAGAGCTAGTGTTTATACAGATGTTTCTTAAGCCTAGATCTACCTTTGAGTGCACACACACACACACACACACACACACACACACACACACACAGGCCTCTATCTATCTCACCAGGGTTAGGGGGAATGAGAGGTAGAAGGATGGCTGTGGTGTGGCTGTGTTGGAGGACCTGAGATAGTACTGCTGACTTGCTTTTCTTGTGTGTGAAAAATAAATGAATTCTCTAGCAAGTGTCCCATGTGGACCATGTTGCCACGTTGTGGAGGAGTTTTATGAACGTATTCTCGGTATAAAGGAGAAATGGGCAATAGTAGACTTTGGGGGAAGTCCTAACACCTTGATTAACCGTATGCAATGATGTGTGTTCATCAAACATTTGTGCAATGCCTGCCACCTGGCCAAGATTGGAACTGCACAGAGGATCGGGCCAGAGACAGTACCACTTACATCCAGGGCCTCTCCAGACGGTTAGGCTTTATCTCACAGAATATGACTATGCTCAGAAAGCTGTGAGGGACTCACAAGATAGATGCCTAACTCAGTGATGGGACAGCGGGGGACGGATGGTCATGAGGTACTACTCTAAGGTTGAATCTAGAAGGTAGAGTGGGGGTCGTCCAAGTAAAGGTGAATGGAGGGGCAGAAGGAGTAGCTCCCAGGTGAGAGAGGAGGCCATTTGAGGGGACCTCAGACATGGTGAATATTGCTGGGCCTAAGCTGGAGGAGGAGGAGGAGTCCACAGAATCTAGAGACATTCCAGAGAGCAGGAGGTTGGATCCAGGGGCATCAGCTTAGTCTCTAGCTTCAAACACTCTCTTCACCCACAGGAAGAGGAGAAAGCCCCAGTCCTTAGGAATCCGGTCTACTCCAAGAGGAGGGCCCCCAAGACCAGCACCCAGCCCAGCAGGCACACATTAAGTCAGCAGAGAAACAACAATGATAAGAAGGCTGAGGCCAGAGAGCCAGAAAACACACTCACAATGGAAGCCTTGAAGTGGAGAGATGAGTAGAAAGGCTGAGTGTGTGATGTGGGCTAGGCGGGTCCCTCTGTGCAGCCTTCTGTGGCGGGATTTTGGCTCTCACAGAGAAGGCTGGCTAGGGCACCTCTTGAACTTATTTCGGCAGGAAATCCATTGGTTCCAGAGTGCAGATTCCAGATTTGTTATTTTATAGGGCTAATAAGTATGTAATTATCACATTTGGGGCCCTTGGAAAGAAATGCAAACATATACCCCTGAACACCCTGAGAGATGTGAGTGGACCGACCCAAGAGTTCTTGAAGGAACTCTTCACTGCGTCTCAGGTACACCCACTCCAGACCTGGATCTGTCAGGAATGAAGGGAGAGAGAGCTGAGACTGGGTCTTAGCTTTAAAAGGATTGGGGGGGGGGTGGATGACACAGGGTATCAAGTAGAAGAGGCTCTGCCCAGCTTTCTCAGTTCCTCTGGAATATTTGGGAAGGAGAGGAAGTGAATGGTGATACCACACCCGTTGTTTACAGAATACCTGCCATGTGTCAGTCAAGCTTAATCTTTACAGTGCTATAAACTTAGTGTTGACATTCCCATCTCACAAATGGAGAAAATGATTTAGAACTGTATATTGTCAGTTATCTATGGCTGCAAAACAGAACATCTCAAAGCTTAAAGACTTAGAAGTCAGTTCCCGTGGGCGAGCTGTAGGTGCTATGGGAGTCAGGAAGTCTGAATGGCTCTGGCTCCGGTTGGGGATCGGTCAGGACCCCAACTCAGATCGGAGCCTTGTTTCCAAGTGACTTGCTCACGTGGTTGACAACATGGTTGACAAGTTGGTGTTGGCTCACCCTGTGGCTGCTTGAATGTCACCAAGCGCAGCCAGGTGACTGACTCAGAGACTGCCCTGGCGCTGCACTGCAGTTTATGACCTGGGAACTACCTCACAAATACTGCTTCTCTCTCTCTCTCTCTCTCTCTCTCTCTCTCTCTCTCTCTCTCTCTCTCTCTCTCTCCCTGTGTGTGTGTGTGTGTGTGTGTGTGTGTGTGTGTGTGTGTGTTGAGACAAGCTCTCCTGAACCCAAGACTGGACTTGAACTCTTGATTCTCCTCTTACATCTGCCTCCCAACCACTGGGGGTAGAAGCACGCACTACCTACCATACACAGCTCAACACACCACTGCTTCTGTGGCAGTCTTCTGGCCACCGAGGTCAGTCCCAATTTAGTGTGAACAAGGATTGCAGGAGGCAGAGCTCCTTGGAGGTCTGGCTACAGTAGACTGACTCAGGCCACTGCTCAGACCCTACTACTGCTCCACACGTTTGGGATACCCTTAGGTCAGGTGCCGGTCCTGTGTGTTGGGTCAGGAGTGGCTGTATTGAAGGGTTAAGATGACTGGAAAGGGCATAAGGGTGCATGGCAGGCAAATGTCTCTGAGAAAGCCTAAGAAGTCCCAATGGTAGGAAAAGTGTGTTCTGGTTTTCTCTCGGCAAGCAAGCTCCCTGGCCTCAAACTAGATAGAGGTTAGCACTCCTGGGTGCTAATATAGGTATCCGACACTCTGCCCATCTTACAGAGGAAGAGAATGAGAAGTGTGTTTGGATTCATACATTCACTGCTGTAAGCTGGGGAAGGGAGGTCGAGGCAGCCGCATGGTAAGCTTGCACTGTCTCCAGCATGCAATGCTTTCAGAATCAGAATCATCTCACATGCACCGTGGCTATTCTGCTTTTGTAGCCGTTCAAAGGATTTAAGATTTCAGGGGACCGGAGTCTGTACCCAACAGAGTGACAGAACTGAAAATACACCATATTTTTATGCCACAGCCTAGCTGGATCCTTCTTATTAGGAGTTTTTTTTTCCTCCTAATTAGACAAGATTTAGAATTATGAATGATTCCCCAGAAACATCGTATGTTGGCTGGACTTGTCCTTGATGAGAAGCAGACACAGTCAGGAGGGGGCTGTTATACTGCCAGGTGACGTTCAGGTAGAAAAGGAAACCACTAGATGGTCATGAAATGCTCCTGGACTCTCAGATGCATGACTATGAAGACTAAGGCTAAAGAATTCCCCCACAATTCCCCAGAGAGTCCTCAGAGGTTTTGGAGTTTCAGCCTGAGAAAACATGAAGGGCCATCAAAATATGGACAGATGACGAGGAGAGTGGTTTCTGATTCCATGTGTGAAAGGGCTTGCCAGGGCCCAGGGAACTGCTGGCCACCTCTAGCAGAGGGTTTGCTGGGGGCCCAGGGAACTGCTGGCCACCTCTAGAAGAGGGTTTGCTGGGGCCCCAGTGAACTGCTGACCACCTCTAGCAGAGGGTTTGCTGGGGGCCCAGGGAACTGCTGGCCACCTCTAGCAGAGGGTTTGCTGGGGGCCCAGGGAACTGCTGGCCACCTCTAGAAGAGGGGTTGCTGGGGGCCCAGGGAACTGCTGGCCACCTCTAGGGTTTGCGGAAGGAGGAGCAGTGATGAGGACAGGTAGGTTGGGCAGGATGTGAAGAATGCCTGTTTTCTTTTAGACAATAGGGAGCCACTGAACAGAGTTGAAATGCAATTGGAGCAGGGCCTGGCCCGTTCTAAGTATTTGGTAGGTGTATTGTTACTACTCTTGTTCTTAAGATGGAAAGTGAGAGATGTGCTTTGGTAAGGTAATTTTGAAAGCTTAGCCAAAATAATGATTATAATGGTGAGACCTAATAGCTACTGAACACTTACTTGAGGATGAGACCCCTTTCAGGCCTTACTTTTACTTAGTTCTTGCCTCCTTATGAAGTAGTTCTTGTCTTACAAATTGAGGTACAGAGAAAGTAACTTCCCCAAGGTAGCCAGTGGGCATAAGCAAAGTGAGCATACTCGGCAGGTGAGAGGTTGGTCCAGGAAGGAGATGAGAAGGTCTGCTCTAGAATGTAGCTGAGGAAATGGAGAGGGATGACTAGGGGGGAAAAGGTATGCATTGGAAAAAATGACAAGACTCATTTCCAGATTGGAGTAAGGTGTGTGTATGTGTGTGTGTGTGTGTGTGTGTGTGTGTGTGTGTGTGTGTGTGTGTGTATGTGTGTGTGTGTGTGTGTGTTAGGGAGATGTATATGTGATCCAAAGACCAGAGAATAGGGGCCACAGAGCCCCTCTGGCATTAAAATAAGGGATAGTTGGTTTTTCTAGGATAAAGTACAGGAATAGGTCTTCAGGGGCATCTTAAACCTCTGAGCCAGATTCATGCAGGAAGGACCTAATACCTGTGCCTCATATGCATTGAAAACAACCATGTTGGGGCATCTGTAAGACCTGGGATGACTCTCTGGACTTAAGGAGTTCTGTTAGCAGGGAGATAGAAAGAGGACAGCTTAGAGTGGGTTTACCAGGCTTAGGAACAGTACCACCCAGCTACTAATGAGTTTAGCCCCTGGGGCTGACATTTCAGCAAGAAGGATGCTGAGGGAGGAGGCAAAGGTCTGGGAGAAACCAGGCCTGTTGGCTGTTTTGCGCTTCCCTGTGATGATTATGAAACACACATTCCCTTTAAAGGGGTGCAGAAAGTCCAAGTCTCGCCTGCATGGGATGGGGGCTCTTTCTACAGAGATCCCAAAATTTTAGACTGAGATGGTAGTGATGATTTTAGGAGCAGCTCCTGCGGCTAGGATGGGCTCTGTGCCAAGCTGATTGGGATGGGGGTGTGCAGAGAGGCCAGTCTGCCATGGCACATGGGGCTGGCTCTCTAGTGGGTGAGAACATAGTGTGTGCATGTGTGGCATATGTGTCTGTGTGACCCTATTCGGAAGTCCCGAAGCCCCGCATCTGCTTCGGGGGGGCCCCTTGCAGCAAGAAATGTGCAAGCCCTGGATTTTGCAGGGTGTTCACAGGGAAGGGGATCCATACCCACAGACAGACCCCAGGACGTCTGAGGGGAAAGCAGATCTGTAGGCACATTCACACCAGATCCATAGGACAAAGAGACCGGATATTTTGCTGTTTGATAAACTTCATAAAACAGTGGAGTTGAGTGATTTTGCTGCTGTCTGAATAGAAGTATCCTAAGAACCTATGCCAAGAAGATAAATAAGACCGGGGCTCCAGGAGAGGAGCTGGAACAAATGTGCAGCGAGAGGTACATCAAAGTAAAACTGGTTCTCTTGACTGCAGCTCCGTGTGTGGTGAAGTGTGTGTGTATGTGAGCATGTGTGCGCATCGGCCTGTGCGTGTGTGTGTGTGTGTGTGTGTGTGTGTGTGTGTGTGTGTGTGTGTTGGGGCAAATGTTTGGCAGATACTAGGCCACATTGAGGGGCCCAGAGATGTACCCTGGGCCGTTGCCAACCCTTCTGAAGGCTGCTGTCTACACAGCAGGCTTGCCTGGAACTTAGCTAGGATTAGGCCCAGCTCTGCAATGGCACAAAGAAGAACCAGCATAGGCTGTAGTTGGAGCACTTGGTCTTGTATTCAGCCAGCTGAGGGGCGATTCAAGCTGGGGAGCTTGCACTCCATGATCGGGAATCCCTTCGTGGGCAGGGTCAACCTCTGTTGTTTTGCTAAGAACTTTCTTCACATCAGCATCGATAACAGGAGCTAAGAGCCTGGGTGTAAGACATCAGTCTGCTTGCTCATACTTGGCTCCGGGTTCTCCAGGGGCTCTTAAAGACACATAGGGACACAGGATAGAACAGAATGTGAGGCCAGAATATGTGTTTAAATGTCATACAACGCAAAGGTTCTCAAAATGTAGTCCTCGAGTCGGCAACCACAGCATCAGGGTTAGGAACAAGGCAATTTAGCAGGCTCTACCTCAGACGAAGTCAAAAGTTCTTGCTGTAGGGCCCAGCCATTTTTATTTTAGCCTGTGGTTCACCCACGACCCCCAGGTGATTCGGGGGCATTCTAAAGTTCTGAGACTCACTGATAGAGTCTGTCACCTTCACTTAGAAACGAGGGGGGGTTGGAGGCCTAGAGAGGGGACTTCAGCCCCCTGTTCAGAGCTAATTAGTTCATAGCTGCCACTTTCTTCCTCACCCATATGGTCTCAGCTTTTATTTTGCAAATTACACAAGGAGGGATTTTAATAACTTTTTTTCTTAGAGGTAATTGTTGTGTGTTTATATATTTTCCATTTGCTAATAAGCTATTTAGGTCAGTTGTATCACTGGTGCCCAAATTGTGTACTCCCCCACCTTATGGTGCTGGGGGTGCAGTTCAGGACCTTGTACATGGAAGACAAGCACTCCAATGCAGAGCTACATATCCAGCTAAACTCTAAAGTTATTTGCTATAAGGTTCAGGCTCTGGGGAGGCTCCAAGGTCCATTTCTCCTTTGGCCCCAAGCCCAAGCGCATGTAATGTTTCCCTAGCTAGCCCCTAAGGCACCAATATCATGCTCTTCCTCTCTACTGGCCAGATCCTGTCTGGAACTAGCCCACCAGCCCCATGGTCTCACGCTGCAGATGTTTTGGCCAGTAATCCCTCCCTCAGTCTGCTCTTGCCAAGTGAGGGTGGACTTAGTTTCACACACTGGCCTCTGCTGCCTTCCCGAGGAGAAGGACCTCTCCTTCCGGCTCTTACAAGTGGGCCCAGCATGTTTCCAATATCACACCAGTGTTTTCTTCAACAGAGGAACTCTGTAATGGGGCAGATTTGTTCTCTGTGTGGAAACATGTGGGTTCTTGTCAGAGGCCATGAGAATGAGTAAAATGAGCATGAGTGGGTTGCCCTCCACATCTGGCTTCCCTAGCTGAGCTCAGAAGGGCAGTTTCCTAGAGTCTGTGTTGTAAGGAGTGAGGGGCCCTCTGAGACTTTTGGGTGAGTAACTCCTTTAAAGGAGTAGAGCCACCATAGACAGTATTTTTTATATCCACCCAGATTCTTAGGGAAGCCATATAAAAATTCTCTTTGGCTTGAGTTTCCTAGCAAACAGGGAAGGAACCAGTTTGCTTTGTCCAGTAAACTGCACCTTGCCGGAGGATTTTTAAATGCTGTGAAGAGGGTAGAAACCCAGGCCCTTCCTCCTCCAAAGGTTTGGATGAGGGTTTAAGGGAGGAAACCCAGCGTGGGACAGGGTTCCTATTCCTCTCCTCAGGGTTCTTTCTCCGGCCCCAGAGCTCAACAAACCAAGCCCCTGCCCTCCTGGGAAACCCCTACCCCGATCCAGGGCTCTCTGAAGGAGGCATCCTTGCCTCTGGTATTTGTGGTGCTGAGGATGAGCCTGGTTGGGCTCACCAACATTCAAGATCTGTATTTTGTAGCTAAATAATTAGTGCCGATTCAAGTTTCATTTTGAGGGTTTCACAAAGCCCTAGAGATCACCCGGGGCTCCCTGGAGCGTTGCAAAAGCAGGTTTGGAAATATCAGATAAAGAGAATTCTGGCCAGTAAATGACAGACAAAGGACAAACAACACAGAGGCGATGGGAAGGAGGAGAAGTTTTCAGTTTCCATTGGATCTCCCAGACCCGGCTCCCGGGTCTCTGGTGATCAAGGAAGCGTCGGATCCTCTTCATCAGAACAGAGATTGGAAAGGGACAAAAGTCTGCACCAGACAGGAGACAAAGCGTCTCTGGGCCCCCTCACCCAGACAAGGACAGCCATTATTGCTCCAAAAAGGGACACTCTACCCTCATCTCCTTCTTCCCTGCCCTCCCAAGTATACTGGACTCGAGGGAAGCCCCTGTTTATGATTTCAAAGTCGGCTGTTTTGATTCTGGCCCCTACAACCTTGCCTCCTGCCCCGGAAGATTTATTTTATTAAGTGGTCCACACCTGAAAGTAATTGAGTCTTAGCGTGGATGCGGGGGCTGCAGAGTGAGGATTGCGCAGCGGCAGCTCACAGCATTTGGGGAACCTCCCGGTGCCCCAGTCTTTGCTCAACCTTGCGCCGCCCCAGGGCCAAACATTATTTTGAGGGGAAGCAGCGGGGCTCATGTGAGGGAAGGAGAAAAAGTGGGGGAAAGTGGGAGCTAAGTGTGGATGTGGAGATGGGGCTGAGCCCAGAGCCGCTCCGGTACCCGGTTGCGGGGCTGGAAGGCCGGGCTGTCCTCTTCCCTCCCTCGCATCCTCGCGGATCAGCAGGGTTTGATCCGCACCGGCACAGTTCACCTCTAAAATGGGAATAAGAGAGAGATTGAAATAGATAAAAAGGGCTCGAAGTTTAATGTCAACTTCAAGCCTCTATAAAATGAGATCAAAGGGAACCGGCGCTTGGCTTCCTCGGGGATCGCCAGGAGCTTCGGGGCGCTCTTAGAGCGTAGTCCGCGGCCGCCAGGCGCGCTCTTCTCTCCAGCCGGGGCCGAGGACGCAAGCGCCGCGGGCGGCGTGGGGCCTGAGTTCTGCTATGGCACACGCGAATGCAACCCGGCACGGTGCTCGTGAACTTAGGGCCGTCACAGGTGCCATCGGACCTCCCTGCCTGCTTGTAGCCGAGGCTGCGGGGAGATGAAAAGCGCGAGAAGGGAGCGCAGCATGAGAGAAGTCCTCTACGGACTCACGATCCGAAGTACTCTCTAGAGGCGGGTGCGTGACTCCGGCACCGGGTCCCTGCCGGGGCTCTCCCGGTCCGAGTCACAAGCAGCGGGGAGGCGCCGGTAGCCGGCAGCGAATCACTGGGTCCCGTCGGTTTTCCTTGTCCGTGCTTGCGACGTGGGCTCCGGTGTTTTTTGGAACTTTTGGGGCCCAGGCTGTACGTGCGCTTTCGTTTTTTCTCTTCTCTCCTAACTGCACTCTTCGACAAACATTCGTGGTGTGTGTGTGTGTGTGTGTGTGTGTGTGTGTGTGTGTGTGTGTGTGTGTTTTTCTCACCTTTCCCTTTTGTCTTGCAGAAACCCTTCTGAAATTTTTCTAAGGCGGATGACAAAAATGGAGATGCGAGTGGTCATGGAGAAACTGGGCTTGAAAAAAAAAAACCAACTCTGTGAATTTAAGATCTAAGGGAGCCTTCATGGTTATGGTGAGGAGAACCGTGAATGGAGAGAAACATATTTTGAGAATAAATATGGAGAATTTTATTAGTAGTAAAATTATAGTCTCTTACTCTCGCTCCATATAAAAAAGAATTATAAATCGTGGGCTTCTTTGCCTGTATCGGTTTTATGCACTGTAGCATTCCACCTTCCCGACATAAAATTCCATGCCTGCAGAGCTTGCTTATAGGTGAAACCACATGTGTGCTTGTGTGTGCCTGTGTGTGCTGGCACAGTAAATTCGTGGCGATAGACAGCTCTTGGTGATGTGCATTGGGAGAAAGGTCCCTAATGTGCACACGGAGGGTCGTTTGTGTTTGGACAACTGTGGAAATTACCCCGGACTCACTGCAATAAATAAACCAGCCCAAAGACCTTCACCTCTAGCCAGAAGTTACAGGAAATTCACGAGCAGAAAAGGAGACAAAAACACAAATTTTAAAAAAAAGTAAAATTAAGGAGAAAAGGCTAGAGGGGAATGTGGAGGGAGAGAGGGAGAAAGGGAGAGAGAGGGAGAGAGAGAGAGAGAGAGAGAGAGAGAGAGAGAGAGAGGAATACTTAGAAAAAGGGGAAAAAAGGAAGGAGAAGAAGGATGGACTGGTGGAGAGAAACAGAGTAGGCACAAACGAAGAAGAAATGTATCAGGAGGTTTGAAGATACAAAAGGCCCTTGCTCAAACAGGCTCTGGTGGGATGGGGAGAAGACAGAAGCCTTGGTAGGTGGGAGCCTCCCCAGGGCCAGACGCCTCCCCCTAGGGCCCCAGCTTCTCAGGTTTCCCCAATGTAAGGGAAATCCAGGGGAGACTTTGTGGGCACAGTCTGCTTTATACCCGGATCTGATGATGCCGTTCATTTGGTTTTTAAACAGTAGGTTTGCAGTCTTCTGGGCTGCTACGGGGGTCTGCTAGCCATCCTCAGAACCTGCAGATTGGATTGAATTTCGGCCACTTTGAAGGTCCTGTAATCGGCTCCCAGTTTTCCAATTTCCAGTCCCCTCCACCGGGCTGGGGGTTGAAAGGGACTTTAAAGACGCCTTTCCTTTGATAATGGCTCACGGTTACATATTTCCATAACAATTTTCTTTACCAGATCTGAATGTCTGATGTAGTCCCAGATGTTCTGGGGGGGAAGAAAAAGGGAAGCAGTCCCCTCTGTCCCAGGCTGCCAGACACTTGAAACAGGGGGAACAGGCGCGGGGAGGCAAACTCATGCCTCGCCTTGCCTCGGAGGCAGACCCTTCAGCAGCTCTCTGCTCTGGCGCCTCCGGCCCCTCCCGGCCCCTCCCTCGAGTTCTTGAGTTCTTCCACAGTAAGCTTGCTGACACTTCTGAGGACACATCCTCTGCATATGGCTTTGGCACCACTGGGTCCAAAACACCCCTTTCCCACCAAAACTTACCTATCCTGCATTCCCTCCATGCTCTCTTCTTGGTGACTGTCGCGGAGCCGATCAACTTAATGTCATAGGAGGTCAAATTGGTTCCAGGTGTCACTCCGGGAGCTTATGAACAGGGCCCTTCTGCAGAGCTAACGTCCTCAGGGGCACCCAGAGACCTTTTCTCCCTTCTCCAACGTTTATTGAATGTCACTGGGGAAAGCCCCGAGATGCATGGCAAGGTCAGCCACCCATCCCTCATCTCCGGCTCTTGATGCAGGCAGCATCTCCACTCTTGGAGAAATGAGGCAGGTATGCAGGGAAGGCTGAGTGAGTGTGAAGAATGCTGGAGAGAGGTGTCATAAAATGGACGCAGTGTTCAAAGGCAGCATCTGGGAAAGCTTCATGGAGAGCATAGCAATTGTTCTGGGACCAGGAAGACATTCAGGGTCAGACTCTGAGATGATGGGGGAGCTTCAGGCAGTGTTACCACAATCAACATGGGGGATATTTGGGGGGGGCCGAGAGACATTGTGCTTCTTAGTCCCACAGCAGATCTGGTAAGACTGGAGCAAGTTTCTCTCGTTTATTACATTCCATCCAACATTTGTGTCCAACAAAGCCTAGACTGGGCATGTGCTGGACTCTGGGGCATGGGAACAGAGAAGGCAGGCCCCCACTGCTTGAACACTGTGGCACAGAGCATATTCTAAATAATTCCAGAAGCTCTTTGGGGCTGCCCGGCAGAGGAGACAAGCAGGCAGTCTCCCACCTCTCTCTCAGCCACGCCCATTCCACTTGTGTGTGCTGGCCCTCGCTTCATGTGAAGCTTCCTTTGGAAGAAGGCTGGCAGGAGTCGGGGAGGCTTGACTTAAAAGTGAAAACAGAATTTCCCTTGTTCATAGGAGTTTAAGTGTTGTGAAAAACACCTAAGGGAGGAATTAGCTAAATGCAAGTGTGAAATGTATCAACAACCAAAGATTATGATCAAGTTCGAACCCAATTCCGAACCCTTGGACTTCAATTAAATAACTCCAGTGCTGAGGCTGGAGAAATGACTCAGTGGTTAAGAGTGCTTTGTTCCTTTTGCTGAGGACCTGGGGTTTGATTCCCAGGTGCCTCAGAACCGTCTTTAACTCCACTTCCAGGGGATCCAACACCCTCTAGAGGCCTCTGTGGGCACCAGGCACATAAGTGGTACGCAGACATATGAGCAGGCAAAACACTCATACATATAAAATAAATACTCCTAAAACAAAAACAAAACAGAAGTCCCTTCTCTGCGTTCCCTGTCTCTCTGGCCTGTGAATAGAGCACGCCCTAGGCTCCATTCTGCCAGGTTCTACGGCACAGCGTCCCACATCCTGCTTTCTTCCTGTCCCCACTTGGTTGGGAATGGCTGAGTTGCAGCTGTTCCTAGAATACTCAGGGGCTCCCATCCTAATGATGGAAGACCAGGGGCCACCAGCCTACTGAGCTCTCCTTAAACGCCGTGGATTGCGACATAAAAAACTGCCACTAGGGGGCAGAACACAAACACCGGGCTCCCCTCTATGTTCTGGCCTTGGTCACTGTACTTACAGAATTCACTCAGGGCAGAGGTTCTCAACCTGTAGGTCACGACCCTAAAAGACCATCGGAAAACACAGATGTTTACATTATAATTCATAACGGTAGCACAATTACAGCTATGAAGTAGCAACAAAATAATTTTATGGTTGGGTGTCACCACAACACGAGGAACTGTATAAAAGCGTCAAACGTTCCCTTTTGTACAGTTCCCCAGCCTCTCCCGGCCGCCAGCCTATCCTTAACTCACCGTCAGTTTTTGCTGCACTATAGCTACTCAGCCTCTACCCACAGTGCCACTGGTTTTTCACAGGCAGCATCCTAGGCTGGAGTCTGTCTTCCCCAAATACCCTCATGTGTACCTGGCATGTAGTCTGTGGGCTCTTTGCAGGTGGGACCCTTGAGGGAACAGGATGCTAGAGCCCAGTCACCTCCCATCTCCCCACACTCCACCTTTCCCAGATGCTTCCTTTCTCCAGACCAAGGCTGGGGTCTATCCACAGGTCTGCCTGTGTCCCCCCCGCTTCCCAGCTTAAAAGCGGGTACCTGCTTAAGGATATATTAGATCCACTCTCCCGAGGTGAGGAAGATGTCACTTGAAGACTGAATGTGCCTGTGAGTATAGGAGGAGAGCTAGAGGCAGGGAGCACCACAAATTGCTGAGGCATCCACTCCTCCTGCCTGCCCTGAGTACCCAGGCTCTATCCGCAATGCAAGTGCCAAACATTCTTTGTTCAGGTCCTTGTGCTAGGCACCCACTGTGGGTAGGGCAATGTTAGACATGGAGGCCACAGGGAGGATGGCCTTCCAGATGCATGCCCCCGAGGCCCCATGGGGTAGGCTGGGAAGTAAGGCTTCCACCTGGGCTTTGAAGAGTAGTCATCTCCAAGTTGAGGGAGAGGCAAGGACATGTCTGCCCTTTCCCTGGGGATTCCAGGGAATCCCAGCAGGGTAGAGCTGGGTAGTCATGTAGCCAGGCTGCACCCCAGGTGACCCCATCATCTCATTTTTGAACCCGAGAGTCCTGGTCCGGGAAGTCTCTCAGAGTCTGAGGAAACTGGCATGGTTTGTCACCCTAACTCTCCTTCCCTTTGGGAATGGGCTGCCCCTCCAGGACCTTCCCTCTCTGACCCCATGTTCCCCCTTTCTCTGTCTTCTCTACCAAGCAGGGTCTCCTCCAAGGTCCTCTGGCTGAGCCCTGCCCCAGCCGTGACCCCCCTAGCCATGATCCCCGAGCCTGACCTCCAGGGCTGCCCACTTCCCTTTCACTCAGCTACCCCTGATAAGAAGACTAGAAACAGGTTTGCCCTCTCACCTCTGCATATCTCTCTGAGGAGCCTGCAGGTCCCCACATCCTGGGTCACATCCTGAGAGGCCCTGTGCCTCCCCCAGGTTGTGAGCCAGCAGCTTTGGAGGGGGGTGGGGTGGGGCAGAGCAGAGGCCACAGCCCTCAGGAGACAGGCAGCTCCTTATCTTGGCCTACGAAGGCCCCAGTGCCTGCTCCTAAGACACAAGAGCTGGCTGGAAAGAATGGCAAGCTGGCTGATCCCTCCCCAGGTCTTTGACTGACATTCTTGATGGAATTGGCCGGATGTTTCTCCTTCGTAAGAGACACAGCCTCCGGCAATACAGCTGTGCCTTCCTCAGCCTGGCTGCAGCTGGAGGTATGGAGAGCCCAGAACCCCACACTTCCTACTTTTGGGATAACATCGCTGGGCCAAAGGTCTCCAGAGAGGGGCTTCCATGAGGTCTCAAGAGGGTCAGCGTGACTCATATCTGATTACCTTCTGAGATGGTCCTCTGGATTTCTGCTCATTGGTGTCTGAGGACCCTGCCCTGGCATGCTCATCTATCTGACTGATCTGCAGTGCTGGGTAGACCACCTAGATCTAAGAGCTTGCTTGGGGTCTGGCTTTGGCCAAATGCTGCCTAAGACAATGTCACAGCAAAACCCATTCTGAAGATACTGTCCTTTAGAGTTATAAGTGTGATCAGGTGCCACTTTTACCCCCAGGGTTCAGTGCAATCTTTGCTGATGTAGAGGGTCTCTCTCAAATTTGCATCGGTAGGAAGACATCAATGAGCATTTGAATTTGTGGTCTGGTGGTGATAAGAATCGAACAGAGAATTTTTCCCTTTGGTGAGCTCCCACCACAGGGGTTAATTGGCCACAAAAAGGGGGCATTATCCACCTGTGGTCTGCAGGAAGTAGGGAAGGGACAGAGGGGGGGGGGATGAATCCCCCTAGACCCTGGGGAGGTTTGGGTGATTATAAGCTGTGTGTACAAGGATGAGCCCAGGGCTATGTTTTGTTTCTGTATCTTTTAGGGTCATGTTTTTCAGACTTTAATTACTTGAGTAGGACCTCTGTGGTTTTGATTACATCTGAGTGTGCTTGTACTACTAACATTTCCTTTAACTACTACTGCACACACACACACACACACACACACACACACACACGGATCTTTGGGAGGAAACTTCACGTCCTTACTATAAATGGAACATGAGTAGCACTTGCCATAAACAGAACAGCTATACAAATGAACAGGCTGACAACGTAGCAGTGTTACTGTGCCCTGGCTACGGCTGCCTGGGCGGGGCTTTGAGCCCAGGTTTGCTTTCTTTTCTTAATAGGAATGTTGGTGGGCGTTAGGGGTCTCAACCTCTGTTTGCCACAGTTTGGGGGGACCTGATGTGGTTATTATTGTTTGGAGGGCACGTTGTATTCACACAGACTGAGAGCTGGAGGGATGTGTGTGTATCCAAGATACACATCTAAGACGATCTCAAGTCCTCCCTGGGGACTGGGTGGCTCGCGAGCGTGCCCGGTTGTCTTCCCCTGGCCACTGTCCCTCTCAGTGAACTCCTGGGGATGTCTTCCCTCGTGGGCTTTGCTGTCAGACCTCGGCTTCACTGCAGTTGTGGTCGTCGGAATACAGGGTAGGGGTGGGGCACTGAGGGAGCCGCTGGAAACGAGGCAGGAAAAGAGGCAGGTCTCTGGTGCTGCCAGAATATTCCAACCTTGTTGGGACAGCAGTACAAAGATCTTTTCCACTGGCCTTAGTAGGGCTGCGTGGAGTTTTCCCTGAGGATTCCAAGACAGCCCCAAGCTTTAGCACAGCCCAGTGTTCCAGCGGCTGCCTCTCTGCCCCTGCCAGCTCCCAGGTGACATTCTCTCATTCCTCGGAGTCCTGGACCTACATTCCCAGAAGTCCGGTGATGGACCTAACAGACACCTCAAACATCGAATGCTCAAACAAGCAAAGTCTGCCCCAGCCCGCTAGTGTCCCAGATCCTCACAACAGCTGTCAGGCCAAAAGTCCACACAGCCTCTTTCCACGCTCCAGGTCCAACACACTTGACAGCGCCTTCTGGATGCGCCCAGAGTCCAGTGACGTCTACTGCTACCCCGGGACCTGGCCTGCTGCCATGCCCTTCAGCTAGTCCCTTCTCCACAAACCAAAGCCCGAGTGACCGTTCAAAAGTTTAAAATGGATGCCACCACCTCTGGCCGCAGCATCTCATGACGCTCAGAGCAAATCAAAGCTCCTTCTGCGAACTGAGCTTCTGCCTTACCAGTCTTTTTTACCCAAGGCCTGGTGTGCTTCCACTGTGTGAGCCCCTCGATGGCTACCATACCCTTATCCGGATTCAGGGCTTCTGTCCTGCTGTTCCCTCTGCCGGGGGGCACCCTCTGCCCTCACCCTCACATGACTCAGGTCCCACTCTTTCACTGTGTTTAGGCGGCTTCTTAGAGAGGGGTCTCTGAAGAGACAGCCCTCCCCACGGTGTGCTGACCCCCTCCCCTGTTTTATTTTGCCCTACAGCTCTTATTGCTATTGACATTGTTTGTCTGAGAGTCATTACTTCACTTTCACTTTGATGGATAATTTCACCGGAAACAGAATCTGGGTATCTCATGTCAATGCTTCAAATCCTCACCATCCTCTGGCGTCTGGTGTAATCCTTATCTTTGTTCCTCTGTGAGTAGAGTGTTCGCCCTTTTTGGCATCATTCATGATTTGTTCTTTGTCTTGATTTTTCACAGTCTCAATGCGGAATGTTTGGTGTGGTTTTTTTTTTGAATTATATTATCTATCTATTTGCTTTTTTGTTTACTGTCTCTGTCATGAGACTAAATTCATAAGGACAGGGACTTCGTCTATCTGCTTCCCATTGGCAGGAACATTCTTGAAAGTTAACAGCATGTAATAAATACTTGCTACATAATTCATAAATTCTCAGATATAGAGCTTCTGGATGGTAAGTTTGTGTAAGGAATCTAGGGGCTGGAAAGACGCCTTAGCAGTTAAGAAAGCATATTCTTTGACTTGAGTTTGGTTCCCAGTACCCAAGTCAGGCAGCTCATAACTGCTCGTAACTCCATCTCCAGGAGGTCTGAGAGACACCCTCCTTCACCAGCACTTACCCTCATACAGACACTCATGTTCATAATTAAGAAGAAAATAAGCTGGGCATGGTGGTGGTACATGCCTTTAATCTTGGCACTCAGGAACCAGAGATAGGCAGATCTCTGTGAGTTCAGGCCAGCCTGGTCTACATAGTAAGTTCCAGGACAGCCAGAGCTATGGTTGTGGTTGGGGCCTGGGGAGAAAGAAAGAAAAGCTTTTATTAAAAAAAAGGAAATAAGCAGTGTTATGCAATGTAATTAATACTATAAAACCAGGTTTCATTTTTGCATGTTTGAAGTTACTTTGTTTTGATATGAAATCGTCAGCTGGACTTGGTTGGAATCACAATCACAGCTCTGGCTAACCGTGTACTAGGTGACTGCCACAGCCATACGCTGTTCAGCAGGCTTCACGTGTCCAGTCTCACTTCTCACCAGAACTCTTTTTTAGAGATGAGGGAACAGAGGCACAGAGAGACCAAGGCACTTGTGTGGAGTCACACAGTATAAAGAGGTAGACCTAGGGCCCGAAATCACTCTCCTTCTGCTTCCTGCTTCTGTTTATGTCTCAGTGGGGAGTGAACAAGGTGCGTGGACCCTGAGCACACAGCTGAGTCCGCTCTCCCGTGGATCCTTCTTAGCCGTGGAGCTGGAGCCTGACCTGTGCACCGTGGACATTCTCAGGATTCTTTCAGTCACTCTTCAGAGCATCCCTGGCTCAACCTCTATCACAGTGATTACCTCCCCCCCCCCTTCTTCTTTTTAAAAAGTGCTTAAAGTGCTTTTGGTTGTTATTTAATGTCTTTTCTTGAGTAAATTAAAAAAAATGAGAAAACTAAAGCAGTTGCCATTTGTTAGTACTGCATTTGGGAACAGCAAGTTGGAATCCCTGCCCAGACCCTGCCTGACCTTTACGTGGGCAGAATGACTTTCCTTTGCATGTCGTGGAGGTGTCGCTGCTGGCTGCTGAGGTCAGCTCCAGATGGCCTGCCCGGGACCTGAAACTGCCGAGAGCCTTCTGGGACTCCCACTATTCTCCATCCATGTAAGCCACGTGCCACGAGGCTGCAGCCCTGTCCACATCACCATCTTGACCCTGTAGTCCAGGTCTGGCCACCTTCTATGGCTTCCTTGCAACAAGACTGACCAGACTGACCTTTCCCCATACCAAGCATGGCCTTCACCAGCCTCTGGCCTTTTTTTTTTGCTCCTGCCTGGAGCTGGATTGGGCCAATCCAGGACCAAGCTCTAGGGATGTTACAGCCTGAGGATGAGCACTCTCCCCTGGAGGAAAGGTTGCTGAACAGATGGAGAACAATCCATCCATAGACATTTCTTGGCCTCTGCAGGCCCAGTGTGCTCTGTAGCCCTGGTCATTCCTTCCCCAGCCTCCCCAACACAAATACAGTTCCCCGTGGAGAAGTGGAGGGGCCAATAACAGCGAGACTATCTGAAGATGGCCTCAAAACCCCTCCCTACCCTCTATTACTTGCCCCCAGAGTTCTCCCAGTTTTTCCTCAAAGTCTTTAGAACATTCAGGAGCACCTGGGAGCCAAGGCAAGGGCTAATTTTGAGAAATGCCGCAGAGAAGACAGACAACAGGGGTGGGGTGGGGAGGGTGGGGCAAGACTCAGACACAGGATGAAGGCACAGAGCAAGCTGTGCCAGACCTGATTGACAGCATCAGCCAGAGAAGACACGATCCCTCCCCAGGTTATAGCTTCTGGGGCTCCTGGAGCATGCACAAGGGTAGGGGATCCCCAGCATTCGTCTCTGAGATTGCTGGGGTAACTGTATAACTTTGGAGCTATGGAAGGGGTCTTATGGCCCTTGGACAGTGATGCCTCTTTGTCTCCTTTCATACAGCCATGTTGGCCATAAGCTCCAAGGTTCTCCAGGCACTTGAGGCGAGACCAGGAGAGACAGGACAAGATGGAGACTGAGGGTCCCAGACATCATGGTCAGGGCCTCCTCAGATCTACTGCTCTCTTGCTTGCTCCCACCCTGGCTAGTGCCCATTCAGAACTTCACAAACTCAACACCACAATCTTCGGCTTTCCCTGTTCCTGGTCTTGGGGCCCTTCCCTTGGTGTCAGCAGCAATTTCCTGGCAGGCCTGGTGACAGGAGCCTGAACTGGCCCAGGGGAAACTCAACGCCATGGTGTCAGCAACGGGTGTCTTTCAGGGTCTGGGGAATGGGGTTGATGCTATACAGAGCCTACGAGCGGCTGGAAGACTGCCACGACCCCTCCCCCATGGCTCCTTCGTCATCCCACACTCTTCTTGCGCCCAAGAACCCTGGTGACAACCCCCCCTTTCATAACAGGACCAAAGGGTGGAAGAGGCTACCCACACCCCAAAGCTGGGGACAGACAGTGTCCCGCCCTAGAAGGTAGTGTGAAGATGCTGCCCTGGGACAGGTGGGACGGCCCCTGTCCTGACATCGTCACCGCAGACCCCATGGATGGCTACATCCAACCCTTCTGTCTCTGCTTTGCCTTGTTGCTGGGTGCGTGGGCAAATCGCCTTCTTGGGTGCCAGAAGGATCCAGTGGGTGGGTGAGCCCCCTTTTCTTCTCTGTCCCTTCAGGTCAGCAGAGCTACTTTCCCAGGACTGATCCTTGAGGGCTGAGAAGCTTGTGACAATGTGTAGTCTGCGGGCTTTCTTTTCTGTGACATCTGAATGTGCCATCCATACCTGAAGCCGTGCCAAATAACGGACAATCTCTGTTCCCAGGGGACCATGACATAGTTGGGGAACCAGACTGGAAAACTTCTATGGTAGAGGAAATTAAAGATTGTGATAGAGAAAACACTGGCTGTGTGTGTGTGTGTGGGGGGGGGGGGAGGCAAGTGTTCACCCTGAAAAAATGTGCCCAGAGCTTGAGCGGTGTGCGTAGCACAGATCAATTTCTTCAGTTCTAATTGCCTCTTCATGGGACAGGATGCAAGAGATACATAGGATACATACATTGTCATTTGAAGTTGTACAGCATGAATATAGCCACCGTGTTTCCTGGGTCATGCATGTGTCCTCAGCCTTGGCTTAGGGCAGGGGCTAATGGGATTGACTGACCACAAGGATGAGATAACACAATAGGAAGAGACAGAGAAATGGAGCCGGAAGGCTCAGCTAGAGGTTGGAATGGTGGACTGTGGGTTTGCTCTGGGTCTGTGTCCTGGTTGATGTCCACGTTAGCTCTGTTCTTGTGGTCAGCAGCTGCTGTTACTGATAAACCTTCTGACCCGTGGGCAAGCTGCCTCCTCAGTAAGTTTTTGGCCAGGAGCACAGCTATGGCTCCTAAGCTTCGGCCCCCTAAGCTTGATTGCCCTATCAGAAACGTGGGTTACCACTGCTGCTGGGGGGCTCAGGAGAGCATCTCCTAGCAGCTGTCTCCCACTCTGCAGAAGAGAAAACTGAAGCCAAACAGGCAGCAGTTTGCTCCAGCCATGCCCAGCTCTCTGAGGTTCTAGACCCTAGCCTGGCAATCCAAATGATGATGGCATTATCCAATGCTTGCAGCATGTGGAGCCCTGTGCTGTGCCCCAGGCTGGGTAAGATAATATAATTGTTTCCAAACTTTGTGGGGTTTATGGACTAATTAACAATTTTAGTTGAAGGATGAATATAGGTGTGACAATTTTTCCTTTGCCAGGACTGCCTAGAATTCCTGCCTTCATCATGCTATGTAATAGGAAGCAGCATTTTAAATCATTAAGGAGGGTAGAACGTAAAACTTTAAAACAAAAGCGCAGCCATATGAACTCGATACTGGCTTCTTTCTCCTTCTCTTCCTACTGCCAAAGCATCATTACCATTACCTTCATCAAAACCCTCCCTTGGGTCTGCCCCGAGAGCCCTGTTCTCCCAGAAGCTGTGGTCCAGAGTGTTAGAGTCAGGTTGGAGAAGGGGCCAATGCATCCACCCTCCTCACTCTAGGATGGGGACTGTGGGCCGCCCTGGCCCTTTACCCTCAAAGCCTGCCCCTACTTTCTGTCTCATCCTTTCACACCTCCCACCCCTCCCACCCCCGGCCCCAGACCCTCTCCCTCTTCCCTTATCTGCCAGGGACCGGACCTGCAGATGCTCTCTGCTCCACACACTCCTAGCCCCAGGATGGTACCACTGCCCAGCTCGGCAGGCTTGTGCTGGGCTCTGAGAGCTCTGCCCAAATTGCCCGTTTCCATCTGGGTCTTTTTACTTGTGCACTTAGCCCGAGGCTACTTGGCTCCCAAGGAGTTGGGACATTAGCCAAACACCCTGAGTCTTGGGCATTTGTGCCAGCTTCTTCTTCCACTGCCTACACGACCTTGGACTGGTCCCTGGATCTCTTTTGCTGGCTCATGGACTTATGGTAGGGACATAAACAGTTGTGGTTCACAGGACTTCTTCTTAAGACATCGGCAAATGTGGGCTGGGAAAATAGCTCAGTCAGTCAAATAATTTCATTGCAAGCATAAGAGCCTGGCTTTGATTCCCAGACCCCCTCCCACACCCATACTGAGTGCCCAAGACACGGTCTTACTATGTAACTTTGCCTGTCCTGGAACTCACTCTGTAGACCAGTCTGGCCTCAGACTCACAGAGATCCACCTGCCTCTGCCTTCCTAGTGCTGGGATTAACGGAGCCACTATGTGCAGTTTTTTTGTTGTTAGAGGTTTTTTATTTTTATTTATTTATTTATTTTTTAAAGACAGGCATAGTGGTCATCTCACTGCTGGGGAAATACAGACAAGAGACAGGTAGACCCTTGGGACTCACTGGCTAGCCAGCCTAACCTACTTGGTGAGTTCCAGGCTAGCAAGAGATCCTGTCTCAAAAAACCAAGGTATGTGGTACCTAAAGAATTGACACCTAAGCCAGGCGGTGGTGGTGCACGCCTCTAATCCCAGCACTCCAGAGGGAGAGGCAGGCAGATCTCTGTGAGTTTGAGGCCAGCCTGGTCTACAGAGCGAGATCCAGGACAGCTAGGACTGTTTCACAGAGAAACTTTGTCTCAGAAAACAAAAACAAAAAACAAAACAAAACAAAAAAACAAAAACAAAACAAACAAACAAAAAATGGCATACACCTTTAATCCCAGAGCTTGGGGAGGCAGAGGCAAATGGATCTCTGTGATCTCTGGCTTGCTTACACACACACACACACCCTGGAGAGAAAAGTTGATAAATATCTCACAGTCCCAGCCGGACTGGCTAGCATTCTGACTTATCGACCAAGAGACCCAGGCCTGGAGATGACACGTGGCCTCTGAGGAGCGTGGCAGCAGGGTCCAGACTTCTGGCTCCCCTTGGGAGCTCTTCTTCCACATCCCCCAGCTCCAGGCCGTTAGTTATCCATCCCCAGGGATGTCCTTTGTCTCCCGGCCTCTCTCGCTTTGCCAGGCCTTTGTTCCCTCGATGATCTGTCTACCGCCTTACGGGGCTCTGAATACATATAGCATTTTGCTACTTGAGTGGTGGTGTGCCGTGCCTGGGCACAAAAAACCCACACCATTTGCTTGGGCTCTATGGCAGCACTGGCAGGGGGCCCTTCTGTCACTGGGTAGTGAGTGAAGAATACTGACGGACCCCCCTCTCTTTCCCATTATCCTTCACTTTACAGACTAGGAGGAAGGCCCTCCTTTAAAAAAAATTACGTTCTGTTGTTCCTCTAGGCTCCAGGAAGCGCCCCAAACTTCACACCCCTCCCTCCCCCCAAGTTCTCCAGCTCTTCCCCACCCCCTCGCTCTAGGATGGGGATTGTGGGCAGCCCTGCCTCTCCCCAGTTCTCATGTCTCAGGAAAAGCATCTCTTTCCTCCCTCTTTCCCATCCTTTTCATCCTCCTGGGCCCCAGGTCCGCTCCCTCTCCCCTTATCTGCCGCGGATCTGACCCACAGATGCTCTCTCGGCTCCGCATGCTCCTGACCCCGGGATGGCATCACCGCCCAGCCTGCCTGCCCCGCGGGCCAGCTCCAGCCTGCTCACTCGCCTTCCCTTTAGAAGCCCCCGTGTCTTGAAGCTGATTAAAACAAACACAGCTCATATTTTTGTTCTTAATCCAATCTGTGCTGTGGTAGGGTCTAGGAGGGAGGATAGGATGACAGTGAGAGACCAGGAGTTAGACAGACTCCTTAGTAGGCAGACAGATAGGGAGAGGGGCCATGGCTAGGTGGTAAAGGTGGTGAATTTCCAAGACGGCCAGCTTCTTCCTCACCCTCCAGATCTGAGACAAAAGCCTGGTAGCTTTTGTCTCCCACCCTCAGGTCCCCTGCTGATGGACCGGATCAACAAGTTCAAGGCTGGATCGCGACACAGTTGTGGACCAATCAAGCATCCTGTCTTCAACTGACCAACCCTAACGTAGGGGAGGGAAACTCCTGAGGCTTTAACACGCACCCCCTCACCCTCAAGAAGAGACTGGACTTTTAGCTTTCCGAGTCTGCAAAGCCGAGGGTCTTTTTCTGTGTCTGGTGTGTGCTTGTGTTTCCTCGCCCGCAATAAATGCCTTTTTTCAACTGTTGATTTTGTCTGCGGTGCTGGAGATTTCTCTGCTGCTACAACCTGCTGCCCTTCAGATCTTTCCTGCCTTTTAATTCTTTAACTGGCAGAGAAAATGAGCCCGGCCCAGACCCCTAGACTGTATCATTTCAAGACCCCTAGACTCTATCAACAGCAGCACATTTTCCAGACATGCCGGGAGGTAGAGCCAGGTCCAGGCACAGGCCCCAAGTCCCCAGCAGCTGTGGGGGCCGTGGTGCAAGCAGCATGGTGGCTGTGTATGGGGGCGGGAGGTGGTGGGGTGGGGTAGTGGTGGTGACGGCCCCCTCCTCAGGCAGGACTCCACTGTAGATCCCAGGAAGGGTGAGAGGACCAGTGGGTCAGAAGTTCTAGGGGCCTTCCCAGAAGGGGAGGTGACAGATTCTTCAGGAAATGGCCAGCTGGGGGCAGGGCTCCCAATAGAGGCCTTTATTCTCTCCAGCTCAGAAATAAGACAGAATCTCTTGTCTCAGCAGAGTCCTTCCCATGACATCCCTCTTCAGCCCTTGGCCTTGGAGCTTTTCAGGGGCACACAGGCCCAGACTCATTCTGTGGGCACCTTCTAACCCCACAGGCAAGTCTCCCAGACCTCTGCAAACGGCAGGCCTGTTTGGCCTTTCTGTACTTCCTGACAGAGGGACCCTGTGCAGAGGGAGGGAGTCTGCGCTTTGGAGGCCAAGTGACTAGGTTTTAATCTTGTACTGGCCGCTTGCAAGCTGTGTGGCTGTGGACGACTTGTTTAATCTCTGTGCACCCCAGTTTCATCATTTATAAAGTGGGGACAGAGGCAGCACCTACTTTATAGGGTTACTGTGAACATAATATGTGCTTGAGTAGAAGCACTAAGGATACTCTTTGCACGCTGCTACTGTACTGACTATAGTATCTATAGGAAGAAGCTGTATGAACCTCTATGAATACATATGAGCATGCCCGTGGCAAATTCTAGTTCTATGTATTGCAACCGGAGGGAATGTTGATGGTCATTGCTGCTTCTGAGGACAGGCAGGTAACTAGCCTATAATGGTTGGATAGTGCGAAGCAAAGTGTGCCCATCCCTCGAGCCTCTAGATACGTACTTGTAAAATGGGAAAGAAGAAAAAAAAAAAAAACAGCTTCAGGGGACGGTTGTGTGTTTTTAACACACTGGCAGCATACCTGTGTGCATGGGATCTTAACATTCTATGACTTTTTATAAAAGAGATCAGAAGAGACAAGCCTATCTAAGAGAGGAGGGAATCAGATCAATTCGAAAGACAGAGAAGCAGGGAGAAAGAAAAGTGAAATAATCCGTAATGGACTCTGGCTCAGAGAAGGGGACAGGAATGAGACTAAGAAATATGAACAGGGAAGAGGGAAGGAAAGACTGCTAGGTAGGAAGGGGCCGGTGTGGCGAGGATGCTGGTAACCCCAGCACTCTGGAGGCTGAGTCAGGAAGACCGCTTGTTCATGCACAGACTGGCCTCAGCCTGTGACCTGCCACAAGAAGCCGGTGGCTGGGATATAACTTGCTTAGCACATGGGAGGCCCTGGGTTTGATCTACAACATAGGGTGGGGAGAGGTAGAGCCAGGCTTGCTAGATGGGGGGCAGGCAGGGAAAGAGCTAGGCAGTCAAGATGGCGGGAGAGGACCCAAGGTGGGGGCTTCACTGCTGTCTGCCTTGGTGAGGCCTCCTCCCTAGCTCCTCACTGCCCCTTCGTTCCCTGTCCCCAGGAACAGAGACTCTCAGCCCTTGGCACTTAGCTCCGAGGCCCTCCAAGCGGTCTCCAGACTAGCTGGGTTCAGTGGAGCTGTAGGCTTGTAGTTTTTGAGGGCTTTAATAAAACGGTGCCCAGGATCCATTATTTAAGTCCCGGCAGTGCCAGCTTGACTGCCTGGCCACCTGTGACATGGCCTGAAGTACTTCCCAGCTCAGGACTTGCTACCCCTACAGAGATGTTTTCTGGGACCATTCCAAGACCTATCTTCAGCTTCCGTGACTGCAGATGACTCAGGGGCCAAACAAGTGTTCGGTGAGTCCTGCAGTGCTCCTACCTGAAGGGGGTGGGTAGTGTGACCCTCGCAGACTGCCTGGGCCATGGGATGGGTGGGTGCTCAGTCTGTTTGCCTTTGGTCATCATTACCTCCCAGGCTGGAGAGGGCTCTTCCTCCTTCTGTGCCCCATGGTCACGTGGCTCGGACTAGTCCTCCGAGATGCATCAGTAGGTCAGGGGAAGGAGGCCTGGAAATGGCCCGTAAAAAGCTTGGGCCCCCTGTAAACACAGAGCAAGGGCCTTTGAAAGCCCAAAGCACTTTTATGTGCTAGTTAAAGGGCCTTCCTGTTGTGTCGCCAGGATTTACGGGGAGGTGGGGGGGGGATAGGGGGCGGTGAGGCCAAGTGCAGCCTTCATCCACTGACACACTGACTTCCAGAAGAGAGGGGAGGAAGGGAGGGCCTAGGAACTTCTTGGCCGTCACATACTCCACTTCAAGCAGGGACTGGACGCCTTGAGATCCTGAACTAGCCTGTAATACCCCCCCATCCCCCCATGGGGGCAGTGATGCTGACCAAGGCAACAGGATGAATCCAGGTCAGTGGCATCCACAGCCAAGGGGAAGGAGGCCCAGGACACTTGGCAGAGCTTACAGGGTAGAGTCAGAGGTGCTCAGACCTACACAGAACTAAGACAATGCTTCACAAGAGACTGATCCAAGGCCTTTGCCCACACTCGGTGTCGAATGCCAGCATCAAGGCATTCCTGGGAGCATCTGCTCCATCACCATTCATGAGTAGGAGACTCTTTTCTGCCAGCTTGCCTTCCTATAACATCTGATAGGAATGTGATATTTGTGAATTTAAACGTAAAACAAAAGCCTCACACAATCAACAAACTACTCCCTCTTGGAACAGTGAGGCACACAATCTGATCTCTTTTTCTCCCTGGTTTGGGTGGGCTCAGCATTCGGGGACTGGGAAAAGAGTCCCTCCCTGACTTGTGTGAAAGGAGAAAGATGCTGGTCCTTGCTCTCCACAGCTCTTTGCTCACACACTTAAGGACCCGTTGAAGCATCAATTCATGACCCAGATCCTAGGTGCCTGTGTATAGGACTGAAAGAAGAAGTTGTCATTAGTTGGTACTCTGGAGTTCGGCTTCGAGCTGGTGATTTCCCGATCTGTTTGCTTCCACCTTCTTGCCTCCTTGGGTGTGAGACACTCTTCACCTCACTTAGCAGGTGGCAGCAGCATCCCACTGTGCCTTTGTCCCTGAGGCCTGGCTGGTCTATCATACTCCTCATCCCTCTGCTTGCTCTGTCTGCTTCCGGACTCATTTCATCCTCTGTCCACCCTTCCAGGGAAGCAGCAACCGTAACCACACTCAGGACCTGGGGTCCTCAGCTCTGTACTCAGGCAGAAGGATTTCTGTATTGACCTCACTGTGATCCCTGTCCCCAGTAACCTGGCCATGAGGCCTCAGGCCTCTGGCATTCTTCCCTGATGCTGCTGTTCCCCCTCTGTTCCTCTGTGACCCTATTGAGTTTCCTCAGGCCTGGCCAACCAAACACTGCCATATGGGGGAGAGTTACATTTCCTGTATATGTGTCAAAATATCTGAGCGGATGTGAAATAGATCAGACATGTATAAAAATAAACTTTTACAGGGTGACTGACTACTCCCCTCCAGGGGGAACCAGTGATTCACTTTTCATCTGGGGCCCAGAAACTTGGCTAGGGTCTTAGGGACCACTCTCCCCAAGTGGCTCCCTATGGCCCTCCTGCCTCACTTTTTTGGGCTCAGGGCCAGCTCTCTTGATGGCATTCTCTCCAGAGCCCCCAGTTATGGAGACCCCTCCCCAATAGGCTGGCAATTAGCAAGACACCTTTGTGGGCCCCCAATCTCTCGTTCTTTCAGCTTCCCTTTTCTTCTAACAACACGTGACACTGTAACTCAGGGTCTCTGTCTCTGCTACAGTGGGACCACCCCAGCACTTCTTCATATAATCAGAACATATGGTGAACACATATTAGACATCCTCTACCTATTGTGTAAGTGAGTCCTTCTGTACAAAAGGGCAGGGCCTCTTTATTGGGGCTTCTCTGCCTATATTCACTACAAAGTCTTCTCCAAGTCATCTGCTTCTCAAGGTTTTATGCGGTTGGGTCATCTTGTCTATCTCCCTGCTCCTGGCTAATTCAGCATCTGCATGGGCTAACCAAAGCTGATTCTCTCTTTGTTGTTAGTTGGCAGCACTCATCATTCTTAGCGCCCCCTATCAGAAATGTCTCCACAGATAGAGCCCTGAATCCTGTACTCACTCCACATGTTCTTGCAGGGGGATGGGGAGAGGGGGTCAAGTGGAAAGCATACATTGTAGTCTGAGACAGCTCAGGATACTCTGTGACCTGGAACAGCCAATCCCGGGGATTTCTACCACTCATGGGCCACTGGCTCCTGTCAGGCCAAGAACCTAGCCTTGTTATGACTTTGATCTTGACCCAGCAAGGAGCAGGAGAGTCTCAGGGCTGGAAACACCATGTTCAGCATCCAAGCTCAGCCAAGATCCAGAGGCCAGGGGCTCATTTCTATTTCCCCATAGGCATCCAGCCTGGAGAGACACCCCGCTTTCTCACTGGGCACAGACTGGCAGGAAAGGAACTCAGGGCTGCCTTGACTCTCCCACTCAGCTTGCTAACCCCAGGGTCATTGTTGCAGATGCTCCCTTCTCAACTGAGCCTGACATCTGATAGCCGGCTGCCATCCTACCAGGTAGCCAATGGACTTGAGTCCTCAGCCTCAGTTTAGCCAGGCCCTCCCATTCCCTGGCCACCTACCTACTGCCAGCCTCTTTTGAGCAGCTTGTGTCTAGACCAGCTGCAAATTCTGGAGAGGAACTCAAGCTCTCAGTTGCTGCATCTTCCATTCTGGAAGGGAAGGGAAGGTGGGAAGACACCACTCTAGTTCTATGGACATCTTCCTTTTCCTTGATTCTACTATATCACATCTTATCAAAGCTGCAGGGTAGAGAATTCCTGCCACTCAGGCTGATGGCATAGTCTTCAAAGGAACAGTCACCTTGGAGATAGGGAAGCATTTGTCCAACCCATTCAGGTTCCACACTTCCATGGAGCCTTGTGCTGACTGGACGCTTAGCCAAGATGCTCTTGTTGCCTTCTATGACTCCTTCAGCACGTCCCAAGGCCCTCCCAAACAAAGACCTCTGATAGGCCCACCCTACACCCTTTGGTGTCAGTAGTTCCTTCCTCGCCCTAGAAGGAGTTTAGGCACAGAAGTGGCAGGCTTATATGTCCCCCAAAAGGATGTACCTGACTGACCTCTTCCTGGCCCAGAATCCTGTTCCGTGTGGGTCCTTATGTCTATATCACAGGCATGACTGACAAGGGCTGGACAGAGGAATAACCAGCAGTCTGTGAGAGGTGGGAGCTCATGTCAGGATAAGGCTCTGTACCCGAGATTCAGTCCTGAATGCCAGGTTTCACAGCAGCTTGGCCGTGCTGGCCAAGGAGCTGGCCAAGGAGGTCACCAGTGACATCTAGTGGCCACAGCTAGCTGTCACAAGGTGGGAGTTGTGTTTGGCTTTGAGACTAGGCTATCAGGCTCCCCCAGCTGACTGCAGACAGGCCTCTAACTTCTCCAGGGCTCTGGGATGGCAGCATGGGACAGGACTCGGGTTGTTAGGTATGGGAATGGAGGTCTGGACAGACACCAGGACTGCTGATTGCTAACAAGAGCTTGTCTTACCCCTGTCCTCTTCCACCTGGGCTCCTCTGGGCTCTTGGAGTCGCATAAATTCTGCCATTTCTGCTTGCTCAGAGTCCCCTAAAGAGCTGCCTGTCTTATTCAGAGCTCGGCTTGTGGAGTGGAGCAGCCTCAAGAGACGTCTCCTACAGAAGACAGCACAGGGGCCGGGCTGTGGTGGCGCATGCCTTTAATCCCAGCACTCGGGAGGCAGAGGCAGGTGGATCTCTGTGAGTTCGAGGCCAGCCTGGTCTACAAAGTGAGTTCCAGGACAGGCTCCAAAGCTACACAGAGAAACCCTGTCTCAACCCTCTACCCCCAACCCCCCAAAAAAGACAGCCGCACAGGGTAGGCCTGAGAGTGGACATTGTCACAGGGTTGAGGATTTGCTGTTAGTAGCATGGGGTTCTCCTGGGCCTTATGGGGGATGAGCATGGTGCTTGAGACATGCTTCTGAGCGGCAAGGCTCCCCGAGGTGGAGGCGGCAGGGAGTGCCTGGAACCAAAGACTGTAGGCTCTAAGCCCCCTGGGATAAACAGTTTTCCGGATGGATCCCACTTTCCCTGACAACCTTTCCCATGAACTCTTTCCGCTCTTAAGGAGAGGGGAAGAGGATGGAGTTCTCAGAGGAGCAGCCTGCCATGAACTTCACATGAACTTCTTCCTGCCCCTGCAGCTCCCCTTCTTTTCTCTCTTTATCCCCCTCCCTGGTGGTGCTCCCTGGCCCACTCTGTGGGTCTCCCCTTGCTAAGTATTTCCCCTTCTGACTTTCTTATGCCTGCCTTCTTCCTTCCTACTTCGGGCTGTTTCTAGGTCTTCTTGCTTTGAGTCCGGTTGTCGCCTAATCCTTGGCACTCCCTACAAAGTCAGACTGACCTCCTTCAAGTCCGATGACAGCACTCTGTTGGGGGTCAGGTGGACGGAGGTCCTAACTTACCTCCCCGATAAGCCTTCTTCCAGCATCAGAGAGGAGGCAGCAGAGAGTTCTGCACTCTGCAGTGTAGCAGGCCTCCTGTTGGAGCACCAACCGGCTCTCAAGTCAAAACAAGGAGACTTAACATTGGTTATGAGTGCTCAACCTTATCTTAGACTTGACCCACTAGATCTTAAAACTTAAATTAACTTGTTTCTCTTTGTCTACATTTTGTCTCAGAGCTTTTTATCTTTCTTTCATTCTGTATGTTCTACTCTGTGTCTGGCTGGCTGGTGGGTGTCTGCCTGACTAGCTGATCCAGGCACCTCCCTCTCTTTCTCCCTTCTTCTCTTCTCTTCTCTTCTCTTCTCTTCTCTTCTCTTCTCTTCTCTTCTCTTCTCTTCTCTTCTCTTCTCTTCTCTTCTCTTCTCTTCTCTTCTCTTCTCTTCTCTTCTCTCCTCTCCTCTCCTCTCCTCTCCTCTCCTCCCCTCCCCTCCTCTCCTCTCCTCTCCTCTCCTCTTCTCTTCTCTTCTCTTCTCTCTCTTGTGCTCCCATTCTCTCTCCTCCTATTTATTCTCTCTGCCTGCCAGCCCTGCCTATCCCTCTACTCCCTAGCTATTGGCCGTCCAGCTTTTTATTAGACCAATCAGGTGCTTTAGTAAGACAAAGCAACAACACATCTTTACAAAGTTAAACAAATGCAGCATAAACAAACGCAACACATCTTTGCCTAGTTAAAGTAATATTCCACAACACTCTAGCCCCCCTCAGCTGTCAATGAACTCACCTCATCTTCCCCTCCAAGCTAGGCCAGTCTGCAGAAGACTGCCTTGCCCACCCGCCTGTACAGACAGGACTATGTGAGGAGTCACTGTGAGCAGATTTCCAGGTGTAGTGGGCTCTTTCCTCCCTGTCACAGAACAACAATAGGAACTCCCATTTCCATCTGTAAATTGAATCCTGTGTTTAATATCTCTGTGGGTCAGATGCTGTGGGTTCACATAGCAACTTCAGAAGGATGCTGGGCATTGATTATCCTCCTATTGTCTAGAGGTGAGACCAACCCAGCTAAAGGCAGGCCCCAGGGCAGCGGGTGGACAACAGATCCCATTTTGTGATCTCTTTGCACCACGGTTCAGTTAGCCCACCCAGGAGCACTAGAAGATCCCAGAAATCTGAATGCTCAGACATCTTCACCCTGCTCATCTTCTCCTCAGACATTGCACTCGGACATCCCAATGATGCTAATGCCTTTTGCAGTATTTTTAAGAGAAAGCTGAACATTTTCTGCACACACTGATTCCTTTCCCAAGTCACAAACCCACTCATTCCAGACTATCTTCCCTTCTAACAATCATTGATTGCATGCTTTGACTACACAATTTTATTTGCTCATGTTAACTGCATAATTAAGATAAGCAATTGCATGGTGGTGGGGTGCTTGGAATATTTCCTGACTCCAAATAGAAGCCCAGTGTCCAGACAGGTGCTTCTTCTGTCCTCTTTGAGGAGGCAGTAGAGACTCCAGGGGAGAGTGACCATTTCTCTTAGCATGTATGGATATCACTAATTCAATTTGTTATTGTCCTCGTGGCCCCCGCATTCTCGGTCATAGGTGTAACTACCTGTACATAGTCACTAGCTTTGGAGAAAGAACTGTGTTAGGGCTTTTATGTGCTTCGTTTTGGGGAGCCCAACTCCAGAGGCCATCTCTAGAGATGCCTCATGGCTGGGGCAGCTCAAGCCTGGATAAACGGTTTTCAAGGGGAGGCTGGGGGCAGACGGCTAACATCATCTTCCTCCTGGATGCTCCCCACTCCCTCCAGAAGCCCTGCAGTTAGGGCAAACTACAAGTTAGTCCCCTCCCTGCCTTTCCTTCCTCTGTGCCCTGGAAAGACCACTTAGACCTCACCCTCCAGGAAGCCTTTGTGGGTTAGTTAGTACTGCTTGGGCATCACCCATAGGATGCTCCAATCCTGTCTATCCAGTGGTTTGTCCACCAGGGGGTCCTCCTCTCAAGGGATTCTTAAATGGCCCTTCGGTAGCTGTGCTCATCCCTCCTTTCATCTGCATGGATGCCCGCATCTCCACCCTAGAGCCCGCAGCCCCTCCCACACTGTGTGCACACTTGCAAATTCAGACTTCCTTCACACTCTCCCGGGGAACTGGCTATTTACATAAGTATTATAGAAGAGCCTTTGGTAAAGCCTGATATCACTTTCTGTTTTATTTTCTATATAATTTTGGATTTTCCTCTTTCTAGGGGGAGAGGCAGGGTGAAGGAGAGGCTACAGGTAAGTTTATGTCTTTTCATAGCCTATGTATGTACTTGGGTCCTGTATGACTCTGCATGGCTCAGCATGTCTAAGTTGAATCTCTTCTACCAATAAATATGTGCACAAGGACATCTGTATATAAAACTTGGTGTATGGGAGGTATCATGATGGGAGAGACACAGACCCTGCTATTGAAAGTCAGAGGGAGAGATGGGAATGTCTATGCTGGGTATACTAACTAGTGGAGTAATGACTGACTGCACAGAGGGATGGATGTAGGATTCCCTTTGCCCGAGGCTGGGGAAAGCAGAGAAAGCTTCATGGAGGAGGTGATTCTAAGGCACACCGAGTTTGCAGGATGAGTTGGTAGAGTTCAAATAGGGAAAGCAAGCAGAGACAAAGGCAGGCTAATGTGGCTGGAGTGAAGGATGAAAAGTGGAGAGGCTGGAATGCTAAGCTAGAGGCCAGGCCATGAAGACCTCAGGTACCACGCCAGGTGCTGTGGGATGGTCTTTCTGAACGCTGTGAATATGAGTTGCTACCATTGGTTAATAAAGAAGCTGCTGTGGCCTACGGCAAGGCAGAATAGAGCCAGGCGGGGAATCCAAGCAGAGAGACAAAGAGAAGAAAGGCTGAGCGCTGCCGGGGAGTGGGGCAGGGGGGAGCAAGATGTAATGGAACACAGGCAAAACACAGATGAACAGAAATAGGTTGAATTAAGTTGTAAGAGCTAGTTAAGGATAAGCCTGAGCCATAGGCCAAACAGTTTGTAATTAATATAAGCCTCTGTGTGTTTATTTGGGACCGAACGGCTACAGGACCAGGTGGGACACAGGAAAACTTCTGGCTACAGCCAGGAAAACTTCTGGCTACAGCCAGGAAAACTTGTTTTTATTCCAAAAGCAAAAGAATTAAACTTAGAGGACTCACAGTAATTTTAGGATCATCCTTTTGGCTGTGTACTGAATGGGTCTAAGGTGGCAGCTGGATTGGGATGACAATGAGTCGGAGCGGTGGCTGTAGGGAGGCAAGAGCCTCAGTCACTGGGGGCAGTGGGAGCCAGAGGGGAGGTGAGCTTTGGAGGAATCTTCAGGAAGAGGAGGAACAACAGGAGTTTCATTGGCTAGGATTCCCGACTTGGAAGTGCTGAGCCATCCAGGACCAGAATCTGGGTCACCTGCCAAGAGCGAGAACACAGGAGCGGGAGAAGAATGAGCGGAGGTGACAGTCCTGGTACTTACGGGTATTTCTTTCAGCTGCTGTTAGATGACAAGATCAGAAGACAGGGGTGAAGGTTGAGCAACCTTGGCACAGGGGGTGGGGTGTAGGGGGTGGGGTCGGGAACTGTGGAAGGGCAGACTCAGGAAGGCTGCGGTGGCTGTCAGCATTGTCATCCTCTGTAGAGTCAGGGTGGTGGAAGGGAAAGGAGTAAGGCAGGGAGGGAGGAGGGGAAAGGTGAGGGAAAGGGAGGACTTGGGTGCTAAGGAGACCCGAGAAAGCCCCCGATGCAGTCAGCACACCCATTAGGGACATCAGCTCTCCTCTAAGCTCACTCACTTCTCAGCCAAGACAGTGCCATCCTTGCAGGCTAACACGTGACAACCCCCGCGAAGGGTGTGGTGCAAGAAAAGCAACGTGTTGCAGTGAAACTTGCGGAATGCAACACTCAAGTGCCCAACAAGCATCCTGCTCCTCATGTGCCTCTGAAGCCCAGAGTCTGCTCAGTGACTGGCACATGGAAGATACTGAGCAGAGGTTGTTTTAGGAGGGAAGGCAAGGCCACCATGAAGACCCAGTTATGTGCCTCTCGCTGTGGGATTAAATGAGCCTGCAATTCCCCTCCCACAGGTAGGAATTATCAAAGCACCCGTAGGTCACGTGGATTAAGTTGAGGCTATGGATATAAGACAGACACCACTAGTGGTCCTGCCCTGTTTTTCAGTGCTAGAATTCCTAGGTCTCTGTGGTCTCTCCTGCTAACACCCGGAAAGTACCCAAGGCATGTGCTGAGAAAATTGGCAGACATGCTGTTGACACGGTGCCTTTCCAGTCCTCTTTCTCTGTTTCAGTTCTCTTTACATTATCTTTCCTGGTCACCTCCCCACCACCACCACCTCTTCTCCCCTTTTTCCTCACGAAGGAAAGATGCTTTATGACTACAATGTTCCTCTGCTGTCCCTAAAGTTCTGCTGTGGAAATGAGCCCTCCCACGGCATTGTGACATCACTGTGCATTAGCTAGTGGCTGTCCATGTGGGCTGGGCCCTTGCCCTGCTGGGAGCAGTGGCCCTTTCGTGACAGGGTCACCTATAGGGCCCTTTACCTTCAGGGCAACTCTCAGAGCATGGATCCCTCCTGATTTCTCTCTGGCCCAATGTTCCTCACGGTCAAGCTGCTCTTGGGCCGAAGATGCAGCCTGAAGGTATCTGGAAAAGAAAGTGTGGCCACACTGAAGAAGCTGGTTTCCCAACACCTGCAGGTGCCAGAGAAGCAGCAGCACCTGCTGTTCCGTGGCCAGCTCCTGGCTGATGACAAACACCTCTCCGATTACAGCATTGGGCCCAATGCCTCCATCAATGTTATCATGCTGCCTCCAGAGGAGGCAGCCCTGGACCAGACCCACCAGACCCAGCCCCTGTGGCTCCAGCTGGGCCAGGTCCTAGGCAAACATTTTGGGCCCAAGGATGCCAAGGCCGTGCTGGGGCTGTTGAGGCAAGAGCACGAGGAGCGCCTGCAGAGGATGAGCTTGGAGGCCCTGGAGCAGTTGGTGGGCCAACTCCTGGCACAGCAGCAGCTTGAAGAGCTGGCAGAGGAAAAGGAGGCCCGGGCTGTCGCCTCAGAGCTCCAACAAAACGATGAAGGAGGAGGAGGAAAAGAGGAGAAGGAAGAAGAAGAGGATGAGGAGGAGGCCGATCAGCAAACTGGCCCATCCCACTCTTTTGCTCACTAAACTTCCCCTGGACTGAACCGTCCATGTTCTCAGGCAATTTTTCTCATTACTTTCTCCTGATGGAGATGCATCCATCCCTCTTATTGAACCTGTTTATAGTTGGAAGGTATCTGGATCCTTCTATGCCCTCTAGCCTGTAGGTCCCTGTCTGAAGCGCAGAATGATTCTTGCACCATCAATCTCTGCTACAGGAGTTTTGGATGGGCCAAGGGACCCCATAGAGACTGTCAAAGTTCACGGTAGCTCTGGGTGGAGAAGTTTTGCCCAAGCGTGGCTCAGAGAAAGTCTCCATGACTCTAGACAGAGCCTCTCCTCCTCTGTTGTCCCTTCTCATGGCATCCAGACCCCCCAACAGTATAGAGAAGAGGAAGGGCTTGACAGTTGCCCTTGAACTCTTGATGAGGCCGTCCCTGCTGTCCTGTTTGTCCTTCCATGGCTTCAGAGATGGGACAGGAGAGACGGAAGTCAGGGAAAGTGATTGCATGGGCCAGTCCTGGGGCTCACCAAAATTCAGATGAAGTCCCAGAATGGCAGGAAAGAAGCAGAGCCTTAGGCAGGAAAAATGGTCTGCAAGTGACACACTCATGGCACAGACTCATGGGGCCAGCCTGAGTAGAGCTATGCCCATTGCCACACTCTGACTAATCAAGGTAGTAATGGACTCCTGATACCTGGCTGGCATTGGCCAGTACTCCTTTGGAGGAAACAAAACAAAATAAAACAAAACGGTACCAACCAGGCCCTGTGCCTTCGTGGGGCATATAGCCTAGATTAGAGATGTACCCAGGAAAAGCAAAGAGGTGTTATAACAATATAGCACAGCCTACACAGGCTCCATGCCCTGCTGCCTCTGCCTTGCAGAATGTGCCAGAGCAGGTCTTTTGTCTACCTGGGGTTAAGAGCGCAGCTCTAGAGGAGCCCAGTACTGTGTGTGTGGGGGGGGGCAAATTCAGGGTTGCTCACTGAGAACCATGGTCCCCCATTTGCTGATAAAGTCCCCAAAGTACTGTTCCTGCAGAAGTTTCAGTCCTGGGGGCTGGAGATGGAGACTGTGGAGAGGGCATGGGGAGGTAGATGCTTGGAAAGGAACCAGCAGAAGTCCTGTTTCTCTGGGAAGCACTCTGCCCTTGATCTATAGCGCCCTTGACTTTCAGACTAGTCCAACCAACATGTTGACTGGCATCCTTTCCCTGTAGGATGCTGAGGTTTTCCCCTCCGTATCATAGTATCCACCTCACCTCAAAGACATCAACTCAGGCAAGAGGCGAAGCTGGTAGGTATAGTTGGGAGTGGTGTTTTCTAGCAGGGAGCTCCACAGTGATGGGTGGAAGGGCCTGGGAATCCTCTACTGGGAAAGCTTGTTTGGAAGCATTGTTCTGACATTTCTTGGCTAGAAACAACTTCACTTTGCTGATGGTATCCAGCTCTAGCCTGCCCGATAAGGCGAGAAGAAAGTCAGGACTACAAGGGTCTGAATGGGCTCTTCTCAGACTCACTGCTCACAGGTGGGGGTGGGGTGGGGTCCAGGCTGCTCCAAAGTTCCTCTCCTAGTCCCACTCATTCCTGCTCCATTTGCCGTCTGCTGGGAGGGCTCATGATGGTTCTGTGAATTCATTTGTGCTGGGCCTGTGCCATTTGCCAAAGGGGACAAGCCTATTATCTTTACATTAGGGGAACTAATAGTCCATTTCCCAGGAAACCCTTTGAGCGATAAAAGTAAGTGGGCCGTTTTATTCTCTTTGCTGAGAGAAGCTGGCATGAAGGACAGGCAAAGCCTTTGCTTTCTCTGGCTAGTGTTCGTGGCAGAGAACAAGGTAAGGCAGGCAGCCAGTGCTTCTAAGGCAAGCAGTTCAGGGAGGATGTGTCCAGATCCAAACTGGGAAGAACAAAAGTTGGATCACTCTTCTATCTGCACTGTGTGTCTCCTACTACTGACTCGTCCTTCCCCAGGGCCCTCCTGCTCCATCCCCCCTCAAAAGCTGAGCACCAGGGAGCATGTGCCAACATGTGAAGCTTGGCAAACAATGTGTTAACTTCCCCGGGGATGGTGTCACTCAGCGCAGTGTCTCTTGTTGTATAGTTATGGGCTTTGTTCCCTGAGAGGGGATAAAGTTTAGAGTCACCAAGGAAAAGCAGGTGCAGATATATTGAAGACACATCACTAATGTGGACCAGGTCCTCAGCAGACACTGAATCTTCCATGTGACTCCTGCTGTATGTGGATAACCCCAGCCCTTGGGTCACCTGCCACAAGGGCGCTTCACTCTACTAGCGACCAGGGGAAAGACTTTCTGTTCCCTGCTCTGCGTCACCACTTGGGGGGTGGGGATGATAGGAACAGGGAACAAGCTGTTTCTGAACTTCAGCTTTGTGCAGATAGCTCTCTCTCCTCCACCGTGGAAGGACACACGTTACTGGAGGTAACAGCATCGCTCAAGTAGGGTGTAGCTTGTGCCAGCTTTGTGTTCCTGTCCACAGAGAAATTGGACTCCCCATCGTAGCTCCCTCCTGGATCACTTACCTGCAGTCCCAAACCCCTCTGGTCCCTGGCAAAACTATTTCTGATTGAAATAGGAATGGCGTCTTGGCCCATGTGCGATTATTGCACCATCCATTTATTTCATCCCCAAATATATTTGGGCCCCGTCACAGTTTTGTATCAGCTATGTTTAGATACCTCAGGCTTGAGCCATCATCTTTTGAATATTAAATGCCGCCCATAGACTCATGTATTTGAACACTCGGTCCCCAGTTGGTGATGCTACTTTGGAAGGTTGTGGGACCTTTAGAAAGTAGAGCTTTAGCCGGGTGGTGGTGGTGGCGGTGGCGGCGGCGGTGGCGGCACACGCCTTTAATCCCAGCACTCAGGAGGCAGAGGCAGGCTGATTTCTGTGAGTTCAAGGCCAGCCTAGGCTACAGAGGGAGATCTAGGATAGGTTCCAAAGCTACACAGAAAAACCCTGTCTCAAAAAAACCAAAATACACACACACACACACACACACACACACACACACACACACACACACACACACACACACAGAGGAAATAGAGCCTTGCTGGATGAAGTAGGTCATTGAAGGCAGGCAGCCCTTCAGTTTTTATAGTCTGGTCCTACTTCCTGCCTAGTGTGATGAGCTGGCTCATGCTCTTCCACTGTAGGTCACTTACCTGGACTGTATCTTCCTTCTTACATGGTGTTTCTCAGGTACGCTGTCACCACAATGAAAAATGTAATGGACCACAGAAAAGTGTTGCCCACAGTTTGGGAACGCTGGAAGTTCGAGGTCAAGGTACCAAGTTACTGTCTGTCGAGGAGGAGGTGCTCCTCATTGGTGGTACCTTCTAAAATATCCTCACACAGGCTAAGGGCAAACATGCTCCCTCCTAGGTCTTTGCATGTGCATACACATGAGTGTATGAGCCTGTATGTGTGCAGGAGCATATGCAAGTATGTGTGTGTGTGTGTACATATGTGTGAAGGAATGCATGCATATGTGTGTGCAAGAGTGTTAAGGCCAGAGGTTTGTTTTCTGGGGCAGTTTGTCACTGGCCTGAATAAAAGCCAAGTAGACTAGGCTGGATCTACCTGTCAATCTTCCTAATGCTTAGGATGACAAGAGGATGCCACCATACACAGCTTACGTAGGTGCTGGGGATCAAATTCAGGTCCTCATGCTTGTGTGTGTGTGACAAGCGCTTTACTGACTGGACTGTCTCCCCAGGGCTCCTCCCATCTCTTACCTAAAAACAAATTCCAGTCACAAGGGCAAGAGCCCTCATGATTCAGTCACCCGCTGAAAGGCCCACCTCTTACTACTATTGTATCGAAGAGGAAGTTATCCACGCCCTATCAGCCTCCTCTCAAGCTTTGTGCTGGTGGCTTGAGCTGGCAGTAGAGGGGTCCTGGCTCCTGGACAAGAGCAGGGTCCCCCCTGCTGTCCCTTGCTGCAGGGTGAGCAGAGGCTTAAGCGGTTTTTAACCCTCCTAATGCTGTGACCCTTTAACACAGTCCTTCATGTCATGGTGACCCCCAACCATAAACTTATTTCCTTATTACTTCTTAGTTGGAGTTTTGTTATGCATCATAATGTAGATCCCTGATATACAACCCCCATGAAAGGGTTGTTCAACCCCCAACGGGGCTGTGACCCACAGGTTGAGAACTGCTGCCTTAGGGGAAGTCCTATGATTGAGATGTGGCAGGTAAGACACATTGCTTTTCTCCTAGTTCTATTTTGTTGGTTTTGAGACGGGATCTCACCATTTATCCCAGACTCCTTGGACTCTCAATCTTCCTGCCTCAGCCTCCTGAACACTGAGACTGCAGGCCTATGATTAGGCCTGGAAATTTCTCCCTAGTTCAGAATGGTCAGGCAGACAACCGTCTGTCAGGGTGAGAAGTCTTGCAGATGTGGAAGATGCTTACACTGTTCCAGAGCCCCAAAGATGCCTGATACCTGACTTTAGAAGTAAGCCCCAGCCAGGGCTTTCTGCTTCCACCCCTCATTTGCGCCCCATCCCCCAGCCCTAGCCTATTTGCTCAGGATTAAGTGAGACTTCAGCTGTTTAGAGCTTCCAGCTGTTTTAAACTGGGGAAGAGGGGCATGGATGGAGGAAGTGGAGGGCATGGGATGGGTGGGTGAGCTTCCCCAGAAAAGCACCCCAATCCAGTTGAGACGCCTGAGGGAAGGCATGGCAACTCTGCATTGAGATGTGCACCAGATGGGATGGGCAGGCCGGGGGCATCTGCCATCTGTGCTGGGAGAGGTTCCATTAGGGGGTGAGGGCTAGGAGTGGAAGACCACTATTTCCACATCTGGGACTTAGCTTGAACACAAGTTTGCTTTTGCTAAATGAAAACTACCATTGTGGGAAAGGCCATAATAAATGTAAGCCTATCAGGATGTAGTTCTAAAACTGAGGTTACTCAGCCCTTACTACAGTGGAGAGGCTGTGTGGAGGCACTCATAATCTCTGTCTACTGGTAGCTAACCCTTTGTGTAACCCCTTTCCCTTGAAATGTATGTAACTTTCTCCCAATTAACAAAATCGCAGTGTGGACACACAGTGCTCAGACCAACCCCCAGATAGGTACAACCTGAGAGCCACCAGCTGATAGGTGAAGCCCTGGGTAGGCCCATGCCTGCTTTGCTGTTTGCTTTGAGCTTTGGGCAAGTCACTTTGTGTTTCTGAACCAGAGATCCCTTCCCTCACAAAGTGAGTTTGATAGAAGGAGAAGGGGCTGGGCTTGAACTCCAAGGTGCCTTCTTAGGCCAAGTCCTACGTTGACACGGAGTCACAGACATGAGTTGCCGATTCCCCAGCCTGCTGGGAGCTGATGCTTGCGTGGATTACTATGGGGCACTGAGGTCAGGGATGCTCAGGATAGGTTGTTACTAGGTAGCATGGAAATTATAAACACATTTAAAAAAATGGCACTTAAAAATCACATAAACATGTTTAGGGACACATGCTTAGGAGGACATTATGGCAAGAAGGGAAATTCAGCCAAGGAAAGGTTTACAGGGGTTTCAGTTCTCATAAAGTGATGCTTTGGTGAAATGGCCCAGTGGGTAAAACGGTACTTACCACCAAGCTTAACAGCCCCAGGATCCACAGAGTAGAAAGATAGTACCAACTCCCACAAGTCGTCCTCTGGTCTCCACACGTGCACCATGGTACACACATGTGCGTACACACACACAGTAAACATTTAAAGCTACTTAGATCAAGTAGTGGGTATATGGGTATGATATGCAATCTCATTGTTTAGTGGCATGACTTACATGCTACTTAGGGTCTCATAGGCTAGCTGAAGACATTCACTGGGCGGTGTTCCCATCTGGAAGCTTGATGGGGGAAGCACTCACTTCCAAACTTACATAGATCGTAGGCAGAATTCTTGCTGTCATAGAGCCCAGGGTCTTTGGTTTAATAAGATGTTGGGGGAGGCCATCCACAGCTACTCAAAACTGCCTTCTGTCTTCACACAGATTTCCCAACATGGCTGCTTCCCTTTTCAGGCCCACAAGGAGAATTTCTAGAGGGAAATCGATCAAGCTCTACCCAACCTGATGTCATGAGGCATCTTATTCCCTTTTCCAGATTCTATCAGAAGCAAGTCAGAGGCATTGCCTACGTTCAGAGATGGGGGCCATTATACAAAGTCATGAACACCAGGAGGTGAAGATCACAGGGACCCTTAGACCTCCCTGCACAAGGTGTTACTATGTCACTGCATGTCTGCATGCATAAAAATCAACGACAATAAACAATTGCTGTATTCTGTTCATCCTAGCAGAGCACAGAGGAAGAGTGCTCATTTCTAGCTATGGCTTAAGGAAGCTTCATGGAGGAGGATACATTTGAGCTAGTAAAGTATGGATGGGAATTGTAGGATTATAGTCACAGGGGCCTCTTCCTGACACCTGGGGTCCACATGACCCTTGGCTGAGCAATCCCCACATCTGACCTTTCTGGATGCTTCATGACATCCATGACACTTAGAGACACAGACACATCCAACATGCACACTTACAAACACAGATTCCCCTGTCTGGTGCAGCACCTCAAATCATAGAGTGGGGTTGACAGTGCAGTCTGGTTTGAAGCAGTGAGCTGAAGTTCACTTTCATCGTCAGGACCAGATCTGGCCTTTCTGGTTCAGGCTGCTGAAACTGAGTTGACCCAGTCCAGCCCAACCCAGCCAGTCTTGTCAAAAGATCCTATGCTACACAGTCAAGGACACAAAGGGAAGACTTTGCAGAGCCAAGTGAAGGAACTGCTAGGGCTATAGAAAGAAACAGCTGGAATAGTTTCTCTCTCAACAGTGGTACAGGGTAGTCAAGACAGAAATGTCCCGTGGAGCCCCAGGCATGTGAAGGGTGTCACACTTCTGCAGTGGTCCCAGCTGGACTTTGCCAGGTGCCTTTTCACATACATCAGCTCACACAGGTCTGCACACGGAGCCCTGCTCTGTGCACACGCACTCTCAGAGGTGACAAGTTTGCTTCTGGATACCTGGCCTGGCTTGGCTCATTAGTCCTGTGCTCTGGGCTGGGGTTGGGTGGCTGCCAATCTGTGGCAGGGGAGTGGCCAGAGGGCAGGCTGCCCTGGATCCTGCTGCCAAGCCAGCTGTCACTCACTGAGGTGGCTAAGGTGAAAACAGTTGCCAAACCCAGGTCCTGGTGCCCTCTGGAACAGATAGTCCTCCTTGCTGGTCTCCTCCCACTCTGGCTCCCTTCCTTTCCTGGGTCACCTTCCCTTCTTCTGTCCTTTCCGCTTTCCTTCTTGGACCTCTTCTCTGCCCTGTGCACATCCTGCTGTTCCCATTGACCCCATGTGGGGCCAATTCGACTGCACTCTATGGACATCTGGGTTCTTCCTCCAGCTCTGTTTCTTGCATCCCTTTCCACTCACCCCAGCTTACCTTCTCTTGCTTCCCATCCATTTTAATCCACATAGTTACCTTTCTGTTAAATATTGGCAGCCAGGCATAGCAGCGCATGCCTGTAATCCCAGCGCTCGGGAGGTTGAGACAGGAGGATTGCTGAAAGTGTGAGACTAGATTGAGCAACACAGCAAGTACTAGGCCAGTCATGGCTTCTGACAAGACCTTGTCTCAATAGCAACAACAAAACACAAAATAAAACAAATGGAGACACTGCCAGTAGCAGCTCTCTCTATGTGATCTCTTGTTTATTGCCCTAGACTTTATTTACTTATTTACCTATTTATTTTTTGGTGTTTTTGAGAACTTGGCTGTCCTGGAACTCACTCTGCAGACCAGGCTGGTCTCAAACTCACAGAGATCCGCCTGCCTCTGCCTCCCAAGTGCTGGGATTAAAGGTGTGCACCACCACTGCCCAGCAATTGCCCTAGACTTTTTTAGAGCTGGCAAGGCCAGGGATCTTTGTCCCTGACTGTGGTGGTATTGTGTTCCCCAAAATATTGTGTACCTTAATAAACTTACCTGGGGTCAGAGAACAGACAAGCCACTAGTTAGGTAGTGATAGCACACGCCTTTAATCCTAGCATTCCAGAGACAGAAATCCCTCTGGATCTCTGTGAGTTCAAGGCCACATTGGAAATAGCCAAGCATGGTGACACGCCTTTAATCCCAGAAAGCCAGCCTTTAATCCCAGGGAGTGGTGGTAGAAAGCAAAAAGATATATAAGGCGTGAGGACCAGAAACTAGAAGATTTGGGCTGGTTAAGCATTCAGGCTTTTGAGCAGTAATTCAGCTGAGACCCATTCCGGATAAGGACTCAGAGGCCTCCAGTCTGAGGAGACAAGACCAGCTGAGGATCCGGCGAGGTGAGATAGCTGTGGCTTGTTCTGTCTCTCTGACCTTCCAGTACTCACCCCAATAAACGGCCTCGGGTTTGATTTTATTAATAAGAACTTTGAAGATTCCTGCTACACCTGACCCTTTGCTTCTATCTATGTCTGCAATTCTAATTCATAGGCATATAGACCCACCCTGGTACCACGGTGCACTGAGAAATGGTTTCTTTTCATACATACGTATGCTTGTTAATACATCCCGGTCTCCAGACATCTCTCTCTCTCTCTCTCTCTCTCTCTCTCTCTCTCTCTCTCTCACACACACACACACACACCACACACAACACACACACACACACACACACACACACGGGTACAGACACCTGCATATACAAAGTCTTCACAAACAGCCTTGTGTCAAGATGAGCAAGCAGACAGCGAGGTGAGAGTCCCAGGCAATATTAGTCAGTGCACCTGCATGGAGGGAGCCAGAGCAAGCCGCTCTCCAACACAGCAGCCAGCGGTTTTCATCCGGGGTTCTTATTCTCTCCCCAGCTTTGCTCTGCTGGCCTTGGGTACTCTCATTTTCTTGACTCAAGTCCTGGATCCTTCCTACAGGGCTGCTTGGCTCCAATAGGCTTCAGGGTTGTAAATCCCAGTCTAGAAAAGCCTGTAACCTGAGGAGTCAGCAGGAAGCCCCAGGCCCTGGATGGCTCCTACCTGCCCCTCCATTCCCTCTGACAGCATTTCCCATTGGGGTGATTTAAGGGCTCCCAGGCTGCCTTTGGCGGCTCCCACTGCCCTTGAAGAAGGGTGATAAATCTGAGGTAACTACTGTAGGCCGTCTGGCTATAAACCTGTCACAGCCCACTGCGGCAGAGGCGCGTCTGCCGTGGGGCTAGGCAGGTCCACCTTCTCGGCCAGCAGTCTTTGGATGGGTCCCCCGGGTACCTGGACCTGGAGTATTATTTATGAGAGTCTCAAACCCTGGGATCAAAGCTTCCACCCCTCCAAGAGGTCAGGGCACTGGCCCTTGAAGCTCCCCTATGGGCCTTTCCTCTCATCCAGACCACCTCAGGCCACCAGTGCTGCTTAAAATTGAGCTGTAATAATACACTGGGAAAAGCCCCAGTCCTCCTGGGTCCTCTGAGTTGCTTCCACTTTATTTCTTTTACCAACTATAGGTGCATCCACCTGCACACGTGCATACAAGAACAGGGACTCTGTGGAGCTTTGGTGGTGGGATTGCGGGGCCAGGGCTCTAGCTGGGGCAGCTGTAGTCTGGCTCATCAGGCCCAAGGACTTGGTCTCAGCAGGTCTGTGGCTGAACTCACGGAGCAAGGTGGTATGCTCATCTTATGCTGAGTGTGTGTATGGGGGGGTCTCTCCAGACTCAGCTCTTTGTATTGCCTGAGTTCCTGGAGCTGTCTTGGTCCACGCCTTCTCTTTATGCATGAGATGGAAGTCCACGGGGCAGGCAAGGTCAGTGGGGTCAGAGGACAAGTCTAGTCTTTAGAGTTCACCTGGAACCCAGGACCTGAAGGCTTATGGTTCTGTCTTAAGATGCTTCCTGTTGGTGAGACTTTGGTCCCCTGCTCACATGGACTCTTCTTTTTGATAAAAACAACACTACTCCTGTGGGGTAGTAAATGGAGCCTGTCAAGATGAGCTGTGTCAACATTTTGTAAATTCTAAAGTACAAGCAGAATTCAGAATCCTTGTTCACATCCTCCTACCCTCATGGGTCGCTACTGCACTTAATAGCATCCACCCTGTCCAAGCACAAAAGAATCTGTTGCAGAAAGTCGTGGGTTATAGGGTCGGTGATGGAGTCAAGGATCTAGGCCTGAACACTTACCTGGATCACTGTGGCTAAGAGAAATACTGAGACATATCACTGCCACCCTGCTTGCTGCATTGTAGCTAGAGTTTTCCTGCCTTGCCCACAGTCAGGACAAAGCTTTGTCACCTGCCAGTCCCACGGCCGCTCAGACCCGACCAAGTAAACACAGAGACTTATATTGCTTACAAACTGTATGGCTGTGGCAGGCTTCTTGCTAACTGTTCTTATAGCTTAAATTAATCCATTTCCATAAATCTATACCTTGCCACATGGCTGGTGGCTTACCGGCGTCTTCACATACTGCTGGTCATGGCGGCAGCTGGCAGTGTCTCTGCCTCAGCCTTCTGCTTCCCAGAATTCTCCTCTTTCCTTGTCCCACCTACTTCCTGCCTGGCCACTGGCCAATCAGTGTTTTATTTATTGACCAATCAGAGCAACAGATATCCCACATTATTGACATACAGACCATCCCACAGCACTGCATGGCCCCTTCAGTTCCAGAAATGAGTCCCCTAGACTCCCATTACCCAGGAACCCCAAAGTGCCTAACATTACTCTGTAGAGACATCTGTCATAATTTCAACCTATAAGTCATGTGTGTTTGCTTTGAAGATGCCAGTTTGTAGTGAAATCTTAGCTGAAAACGAGTCTTGAAGGAATATATTCCAACAGTTTTTACAAAAAGCAAGATGGCTGGATCATTTTAAACAGTGACTGGATATTTGATGGTATCAGAAAAATCAATATATTGATCTCTAAACCATGAGATCGTACTGTTGTGGTTATGCTTTAAAAAGTCATCCTTGGGGTGAGAGGTAAAGTGCTTGCTAACCAAGCATGGGGACCTGAGTTCAGAGCCCCAGAACCCATGTAAAGAGCCAGGCATTGTGGGGGGGCCATCCCTCACCCCCACATTTCCCCAGAGTGCTCTTGAGTAGAAGCAGCAGGAAATATTAGTTAGAAGGCTAGAGGGGAGAGAAAAAGATAGAAAATAAAGGATAGCCTCGAGAGGGCCTTGATCCTCATCTGTCTGTCTCTACCCTAGAGTATTTAAAGGAATGCCAAGGGGTGGAGCAAAAGACCTCCCCGCAGCACAGCCAAGTGCAGACCGTCTCAGACAGCTGCACCCAGGCCCATGGTCCAATCATCCTCTTTACGCAGACCTGCTGGGTAAAGCCTAAATGGGCTCCAACCAGCCATGACATCATGTGCCTATAATTCCTGCTCTGGAAGACAGAGACAGGAGGATTCCAAAGTCTCACTGGCTAACCAATCTAGCCAAATGGTTATTATCTCCATGTTGGTCTCAAATAATAGGGGGGAGGGCTAGCAAGATGGCCTAGCTGGTAAGGGTGCTTGTCAAATCTCATGACTTGAGTTTGGTTTCCAGGACCGGATTGGTTGAAGGAGAGAACAGATTCTCAGTTATCCCTTCACCTCTACACATGTACTATGACATGCACAGACAGATAGACATGCACGCACGCATGCGCACACACACACATGACATTTCTTTCCTTTTGTTTTTTGGTGTGGCATGTTAGAGGAACACATCTATCAACCTCTGGCCTCCACATGTATGCACACACACACACACACACACACACACATACACACACACACACACCAAACCCACATGCACACATAAAAAGCCATCCTTTAGCAATGCATAGTGAGGTGGTGATGCATGGGATGAAGTGATGCATTCCATTTCCTTTGGAATAGCCCAGTGAAGCGGGAGGAGGATGGGCTGGCTACAGGCCATGCTGGATGGTGATGCCATTACTGGAAATGGGGGCCTGGGGGGTTGCTCGCTACTCAGTTTTGTGTTTGTTTGAAATACTTCATTATAATTTCCTAAAAAAAAAAAAGTTGGCTTCAACAGCTGCTCTCAGTGTGCAAACACCTTCCTCCAGTGACAATTGTATGGTGGCCTCAGGTGCTGCAGGAATGTTCGTCAAGATGAGCCACCCACCTCCTCTGTTGCCTCAAAATACTGAGAATGAGTTCCAGATCCTCATTTCCTTGGGGGCTTCTCGCTTGGAATCTCTTCTGATCTGAATTACTCTTCTAAGTTGGGGGTGACAGATGCCATTCTGGCTAATGTACACAGACAGGAATTTATTAGAGGATGTTACGTTGTTTCTAGAACTTTCTGAAGTGCCAGGATATGCATGGTTTGGAGACAAATACCCTAGAGAAATCCCACCAGAGGGATCTGGGAAAACCATTACCCTGCTGCCCATACTCTGGGGACACTAAAAATCTCCATAGCTGGCCCAGGAAACTCACCCTCTCAGCCTGTCTCTAAGGGTTATGTAAGATCTTCCTTGTGAAGCTGGGTCACATGTGGATCATAGCTGTAAAACAGTTAGTCTGGTGTGCTTTCTAGTCTCTCTCCTGTCCTGTCCTGTCCTGTCCTGTCCTGTCCTGTCCTGTCCTGTCCTGTCCTCTCCTCTCCCTCCTCTCCCCTCCCTCCTCCCCTCCCCTCCCCTCTTTTTTTCTTCGGGACACTTTTTCTGTATAGCCCTGGCTGTACTGGAATAGCTCTGTCACAAGACTTGTCTTAAAATCAGTGATCTTCCTGCCTCTGCTTCTTGAGTGCTGGGATTAAAGGCGTGCACCACCATGCCCAGCTCACTTTCTAGTCTCTTTAACACAAGAAAACAATCCCCCTCCCCTGTCTCTCTCCTTCCCCACTCTCTTCAAAAAGTTTCTCTGTTTCAGGGACCAGCATATGCTTTCTGAATGTTCAGTGGTGTGGGAGACCCCAGACTCTTTGCTCTCCTTGGTTGGGTGGGCAAGGAAGCCCCACACCAATGTTAAACTCCCCCTGGGCTGGTAGGATGGAGGCTTGGCATGGGCTGCATTTCATTTGGAAACAGAGATGTTAACAGCTGGGGCAGCTTGCACAAGTAATCCGCAAGCTGAGACAGGAGGATTGCAGGTCCAAAGCTAGCCTGAGTGATTTAGTGAGACACTGTTTTAAAGTTACAAAAAGGGCCGAGGATCCAGCTTAGCAGTGAGAACTCACCTAGCATGTGCAAGGTCCTGGTTTAATCCCCAATACTGAAAAAAGAAACGTGATCTTCTTTTATGCCATGGGACTTGTTAGGCTAACATGGCCTCAGAAACCCGGGTCTCTTCCTCTGGCCTTTTCTGATGTTCAGCAAGAGGTAAAAGGTCTCCTGTCCTTCTTCCTCTTAGCAAACTCTGCTCCATGTGAAGATATGAAAGAGTCAGGTAAATACCAAGTCTGCTTGTGAGCTTGAGTTAAGTCAATAAATAAATAAATAAATAAATGAATAAATAAATAAATAAATAAATAAATAAATAAATAAATAAATAAATAAAGGAAAGGGCTATCTAGATAGGTGGGTTGGATGTTAGGAGTGTTTGCTGCTCTTCCAGAGGACCCTAGTTCAGGTCCTAGCACCTATAGTCAGGCAACTCACAACTACTTGTAACTCTACCTCCAGTAGATTCAACACCTTCTTCTGACCTTAGACTCCCCCTCACACATGGTACATGTACACACACACACACACACACACACACACACACACACACACACACACACACACACACACAGATAGACAGGAACAGAGACATAGATACAGAGAGAGACAGGGAGACAGAGACAGAGAAACAAAGAGGGGTGGTAAGTCTTAAATATTACATTTTTTGAGTGAATCAATTAAATTCCCTACAATAAAAAAGAACCACTGCCGGGCGGTGGTGGCGCACGCCTTTAATCCCAGCACTCGGGAGGCAGAGCCAGGCGGATCTCTGTGAGTTCGAGGCCAGCCTGGGCTACCAAGTGAGTTCCAGGAAAGGCGCAAAGCTACACAGAGAAACCCTGTCTCAAAAAACCAAAAAAAAAAAAAAAAAAAAAAAAGAACCACTGTCTTCAAGATTCTAAATCTCTCCATGCTTACTCTTGATTTCTCGGAATCCTTTCTTACATGTTGTGTCCTCTTTAAATCCAAACTTTCCATTTTGATAAAAAATAAGTTTTTCTAATAGCCTCTCTGAAGTCTCCAGAAGGAAGATGAGGCCCCAACAACAACTCTGCCCAATCCAGAATGATGACATGGTGATCATCATCATACTACACTTCTTGCCAGAATTTCAAACAATCTTACCCATTACTCTAAGACTTGCTACGGAGTCTACAGTTAGTCTGAGATTTAACTACCTGAGCTTTCTCATAGTACCCAACAGAGATACCATCACCCCCTAAACAGCAGGAACCAATTCTAAGAAAACGATGCTCCTTCTCCCTAAGGTTTCATATTTCTCAGGGTTATGAATGGTGGTTATAGGGTTGGGGGTGAAAGAAAATATTAAAGTCAGTATTCTCCTTAAGAAAAGAAAAAGTGTCTAAAAAAAAAGACAGAAGAAATGGAATGGATAGGTATAAGATATTATGGTAGATTATTGTATATACTAGTAAACAAATTTAGTAAAATAGTAGCCTTAGATAATTTGCACTGTTATGGATTCTTATATGTTGATACAAATGTAAACTATTTTTATTTTCCTGTTTAAGATAATTTGTATATTGATACAAATACAGAACTATATTTATCATACTGAACATATATTTCTACTCTTATTTGAAATATTTGTATATTGATACAAATGTAAATTTATATCTGTCATACTGTATGTATGTTCTACTTCTGTTTAGGATATTCTGTATATTGATATATATTTAAGATTATTGTCATATTGCATATTGCACTATACATACCTACCTCTGTTATAAATATTTTGTGTATTTTCATAATTTTGAAGTCATCGTCCATGCATACATACATTTGCTTATAGACTGTTTACCTTGTTTAAATGAAGTGTTAGTCCTTAGGTTATTTTGGTAGATAAGACTTACAGATTTATAGTCACCTATGCCTGTCATCTCTATAGTTACATTAGTTAGGTTATCCAGATTTACAGATACATAGGTCAGATGGACAGGTAATCTTCAAACACTTCATGGACCTAGAGAATATGGCATTTAAATAACTTAAAATTCTGTTGATGTGAGACACAATTGCTCCTGGCAGCACCAATTTGATCCCAAGAGAATGTTGGGCTTCTAAGACATTTCCATTTGGAAATTTGTCTTCTTGGCACAAAATGGCCTACTGGGCAAAGAACTGCCCTTGCCTCGACTGCTGACAGTACGAATGCTGTCCTTTCTGGACAAGCGGGACACAAGGAAAGCGACCACTGTACTCTGCCAAGACAGGGTAAGATGGTCTCTCAGAATTCCTGCTTCTGAAAATGGTCTGTCAGATACTCTAGGCCTGTAGCCAATTTGAATGCACCAACAATGCTGAGAAACATTAGGTGACGGTCCAGACTGCCAGCTGTCTTGGTCTACTCTTGCAAGATTCCCGAAAGTTGCTTGCATTCATCTGCCATTTCTCAGGTACCATTATATTCCTTCTCAGGTCTCTGATGGGATTGAAGACTAGCAGTTATAGTTACAACTTAGTATAGATATATTATCTTAGATAGAACATATTAAGTATTAGATTCAGGTTCTTTAGGATAGGACACCCTTTGGAATGACCTTTGTAACATGCCATTTACCTATGCTCTAGACTTCTCTGGATTTTAGTATGTGTTTCTTGCTTGATATGTTCACATTGGTTGCAGTTCCATCTTATCTAGGTCATTATCCCTTATTATTCCTGGACAATATTTGATAACCATTCCTATGTATATAGTCTTGTCTTAGGTTAGAACCTTCTTATTTAGAAAAAAGGGGGAGATGTAGTGGGTAGCCATTCCAGCTTAGACCTGGAAGTTCCAACCCCCATTGAGGCTTCGGTAACTGTCACGTCTACAAGGCGGGGCCAAGAGAGGACCCTGAAGACCCGGGATCCAGATGTACCACCTCTCTTGGTTCCTGGACCCTGGACGCTGGAGGTAGACTGAGCAGAGTTCTCCAGAGAACACTGCTGGACTGCGCTACATATTCCCCAGACCCTGCAACCTACCTATCCCTTCATTTGTAAGTTACCCCACAAAATAAACCTCCCTTTTAACTATGTGGAGTGGCCTTAATAATTTCACCAATACCCTGACACTTTTATTTCTATTTTTACGTTACATACATACATGATTTTGTGTATCTGTGCAAAATATAGGAACCACAGAGGAGAGAAACACACAATATTTGTTTCTCTGGATTGATTTAGATCATCTTAGAACATCATGGGTTGGTTGATTTTAAATTAGGGAAGTTAGCCGGGCGGTGGTGGCGCACGCCTTTAATCCCAGCACTTGGGAGGCAGAGCCAGGCGGATCTCTGTGAGTTCGAGGCCAGCCTGGTCTACCAAGTGAGCTCCAGGAAAGGCGCAAAGCTACACAGAGAAACCCTGTCTCGAAAAAAACCAAAAAAAAAAAAAAAAAAAAAAAAAAAAAAAAAAAAAAAAAAAAAATTAGGGAAGTTATCTTGGGTGGGCTTGACCCAATCATTTGAAGTTCTTTAAGAGAAGGTGTAGGTGTAATTTTCTGTCCCATTAGCCAGCTCCCAAATAACCACACAGAGACTTATTATTAATTATAAATGCTTGGCTAATAGCTTAGGCTTGTTTCTAACTAGCTCTTAAAACTTAAATCAACCCATTTCTATTAATTTTCTTGCTACCACATGTCTCATGGCTTATTACCTCATCTTGTATACATCCTGCTTCCTCTGTGTCTGACAGGCAAAGCTCCCTTCTTCATCCCAGCCCTCTTTCTCTGTCTAAAAGTCCCGCCTAACCTCTTCTTACCTAGCTATTGGCCATTTAGCTCTTTATTAAACCAATGAGAGCAACACATCTTCACGGTGTACAAAAAGATTATGCCACAACAAGAAGGCTTCAGCCTCCCTTGAGAGGGACAGGTACCTGCGAGGTTTCAGCTCATGACTTTCCCACCTTGACTTCTGCACAGCCAGGTCCCACCCCGCTCATCACTAGTTCTAACTCCATGGACTTCTGCAGGTGCTGCTTCTCCTGGATACAGTGCTGGGGGATACTGATGCCATGCAATCAGCTGTGTTTGGTGGATGAACCCCATATCTCCTTCAGGGACAGAGGTGGACACAGTGCATCCTACCTCTGTCTGCACACAAGTGGCATTTGTACAGCTTGCTCTATCTGCTGGCTTAGTGTTGTAAACACAGGGTCATTTTAATGAGTGGGTGAGATGTATGGCAAGCCCTACTCTTCAGATGAAGAATTGGAACTTGGTAAGCCCAGACACTAGTCTAGGATCTCTCAGATAATTAGGTGATAGGTGGTAGAATTGAGGCCCACTGATCCCAGGGGCCCTCACAGCCCCCAGCCGCCCTTTCTACCTTGTCAGTTGTGTTTATGTTGGTTCAGAATCTGTATGTCAAGGGTCTCTCTTGGACCAGTCCCTGAATTGGGGCTAGGAATCAAGTAGGGGCCAATAGATTTCTTCCTGCCCTTCTGCAGCATCTCCTTGGGAAAGCCTCTTGGGGCCCATGAGGCTGGGGCAGAGTTGAAGCTGAGTTACAGGTAAGCTGCAGTTTGCACACAGTGTTCCCAGGGGAGTCTGGTTGCCCTGGGCATCGCACAGGCTCGCAGCCTTGAGGGGAAACCTCTACAGAGGAAGGTGTTCCCTTCTGCAGGAAGAGCGGGACCTCTCAGAGCACCACTCGGGCCCCGGTGTCAGTCCCCCAGGGTCTCCTGGGCCTTGTTAGAGGCACAGGTGTCAGCACCAGCAAGTGCTCTCCAGAGGGAGGCAGAAAGGGAGGAGGTTTTCAGGCCTAGGGGAGCACCTTCCACCTGCACGCTGCCACTGAGACCGAGCCTCTCATGCTTCACTCAGCCCTGGGTGAGCCGTCCACAGATGTGGAAGGATGAAGGCAGGTGGGTGCTCTGTGTCAGCCACAGTGACGGCTCTCTGTATGCCACAGACCGGGGGGGGGGGGGGGGGGACCTGTCAAAACCACATCCTACAGCAAGCTGGTAACTTAAAGATATTTGGGTGTAAAACTTTTAAGAGGTCAACTTCTTCTGGCCGTTTATACAAACCAGACCAGTTTCTGTCCCCTCCCTGCATCCTAGGCTGTGCACAAACCAGCTTCTTCCACACTGGTTCAATTAGATTGCTTAAGGTGCCACCATATGTCCTGCACTGGACCCCACCTCAGACAAGGTCCTCAGAACCAGCTGAGGATCTTGCTGAGGGCAACAGGAACACATACCTGTCTTGGAAGAAGGTGGTTAAGACACCCACTATGGCTACCTGGTCAGCTTTAGAAACACCTGTACATCAGCATGTGTATGTTTATAATTTCCACCAATCATCGCTTCTTAAATCCTTCCCTCTCTCATTCTCTCTTCATCTAATATAAGGGTTTCTATTGCTGCGATGAAACAGCATTGACCAAAACAACTTGGGGAGGAAAGGGTTAACTTCAGCTTATACTTCCAGATAGAGTCCATCACTAAGGGAAGTCAGCATAGGATCTCAAACAGGGCAGGAACCTGGAGGCAGGAGCTGATGCAGAGGCCATGGAGGCGTGCTGCTTACTGGCTTGCTCTCCCTAGCTTGTTCAGCCTGCTTTCTTATAGAACCCAGGACCACCAGCCCAGGGATGGCCCCACCACAATGGGCTGGGCCCTCCCCCATCAATCCACTAATTAAGAAAATGCTTTATAGCCGGATCTTATGGAGGCATTTTCTCAGTTGAGGTTCCCTCCTCTCAGATAACTCTAGCTTGTGTCAAGTTGACGTAAAACTATCCATCACAATGCCCCACTAAGGTTGAGTGTATTTCAGAAGCTAAGTTACAGGATTTTAAGTAGGAAGAGCGTGATTCAATTAGAAGAATGAATATGGAGCATAAATTTCCCAGCGTTATTGAGCTTACATTCTAATGAGGAGAGAAGCAAACAAAATACATAGGCATTCGTTATGGTAACTAAGGGAGGAGGGAGTAAGCGTATATGTGTGCATATGTGTGTTCTACACGTATGTGTGCACATTCGTACAGATGTGTGTCCGGGGGAGGGGAGTGTGTACTAGGCCATTCAGAGACCTCGGGCCTTCGTGTTTCCTGGGATAAAGGAATGGCTAAGGAGAGCTTGCAAAAGTAAGTAGGTGGAGAAAATGAGGTTGGAAAGGAGGTTCCCTGAATAGCAATGGATGTCAGGGCTTGGTATGGCCAGGGACCTTCACCCTCACATCTGGGCCTCACATCTGGGTTCTCTGGGACTTCTGAGTAAGGTTTGGGAAATCGAGTCCTCAGCACACTATGGCTTAGCCAGAGAAGTTCTAGATAGGCCCCAGGGGGCGCTGGACCCGCTGTTACTCCCCCCCCCCCCCCCCCCCCCCCGCGCCCCATTCACCCAGGGCCTTTCAGGGTCAGGCACAGGTTGCTCTGAGGAGTGTGTGTGCACGTTGAGGAGTCGAGGAGGGAGGGGCTGGCGGTGGCCTGTCCAGGGCAGTCCCCGAAGTAGGACTAGGACACTGGGAAAATCTCGGCAAAATTCTAGAGGCTCCGAGGCTCTTCCTGCTCTCTGGAGACTCTAAAAAGCTGGGATTTACGTCCCTTCCGCGCTCCCACGTCTCTGTCTGGGGAGGGCAGCTCGTTTTTCATGGGCACCTCGTGACTTTCCAGACTGTATTTTCAGCCTCGGCTTGACGTCAGGTTCGGGCTTGATCCCGAGGGATGGGCTTTGTACATTTCCAGGCTGGCAGGGCTGGAGCCTCCTCCTATCCCCTTGAGCCTTTCATGCGGTCCTCACTGCTAGCTCGCCAGCTCCCTGGGTGGTGGGCCGGAGGAGAGAAGTCCCGATGAGCAGGGATATTTTGTGAACCAGACAGTTGGGAGGGAGGGGGTAATGCGGGCTGCATAGAGGGGGTGGAAGGCAAGAGGCAGGCAGGCAGGCAGCCAGGCTGGCTGCGATGGGAGGTGGCACGTTTGTCTCCCGCCTGATTCTCCGCAGATGCTGCTGGGAATGGGCTCTGTCTCAAGGTCTTAGAAGGAAGGTGTCAGAGCTGGAAGAGAAGGGAAACAGAATGGTGAAGGCCAGCAGGTAGTGGCAGAGACAAAGGAAGGAAGAACGGGGTGGATCCATGGGGCAGCTGCCCGTTTACTGAGCCAGTTACCAGTGGTTTTTCTAAGCAAAAGAGAGGAGGCGGGGAGGGAGGGAGGGAGGAAAGGAGGGAGGGAGGGAGAGAGGGAGAGAGAGAGAGAGAGAGAGAGAGAGAGAGAGAGAGAGAGAGAGAGAGAGAGAGAGAGAGAGAGAGAGATGTCTCTTGACTCTCAATGTCTTAGTCTCAGCCTATCTCTGCCCCAGCTTCTGTTTCCCACTTGAAGGGGCAGAATCTGAGTGCCTAAAATAAAGCAGGGACCTCAAACACTGACCCTGGCCTGCACTTGGGAGCATCTCCATCCTCATTCCCCTCCACTTGGTCCTTTTGGAGATAGGGTCTCACTATGCAGTCCAGGCTGGCCTTGTACTGCCTATGCAGTCCAGACTGGCCTCAAACTTGTGATCCTCCTGCCTTAGGCTCCTGAGAACTAGGTTTACAGGCATGTACCATCATGCCTTGCTTCCATCCTCTCTTGGAGTCTAGACCAGGATTCCATCAGTGCCAGACTCTGCAGATGCAGTCAGAAGACCCCAGCCCCCATTTCTGCCTTGACCTGCTTTCCCTGGGACTCCAAGATCATCATTAGTTTCTCTGGGCTTCAACTGATTCATTGTTCTGGTCCCATTAATTTAGTGCTTGCTAAGCTAAATATGGCTTTCCTCTGAGGGGCCCAGGTCCCTTCTGGTCATCATTCCTGTCTGCTTAATGTGGTCTTTCAGCGCTTATTCCAGAACTCAGCCCAGTCAACCACCATTGCTGCTGATGCTACTTCCTAAACCTTAGGGGGCCACTGCCCTCCTGTGTGTCCCTTGGTCAGGGCTGTAGGTACCTTCTTGGCCTCTGTCTGGATGCCCTTCACCCCTACAGTTTATTCTCTGGCTTAAAGTATCCCATTTACCCATAAAGGGCAGCAGTGGAGGGATGGAGTGGATCAGATGTAAAGCCTTGTTGTTGGTTGGTTCTGGAGAGGAGCTGGTTCTTTTTCTGGTTCTGGTCCCACTGTCCTCCTTTGTAGCATCTCAAATGACGTGACATGCGAACATCCGGCCACAGAGTGGGTTTCCTGAGTCCCCTTCTCACACCTTCCAGTGGGTGAGAGCTTTAATGTAGTTCCTGTCATTTGGTTTTCACCAGATGGTTTAGGTATGTAGGGCTGACCACGTGGGGTTCTGCGTGGAATCTCTGCTCTGTCACTCTCTAGCTGTGCAGCCTGGGGTAAGTTACTTAACCTCTCAGTGCTCAGCCTCCTCACCTGGAAAGCAGAGATGATATCAGGCACACGTTTCATTGGCTTGTTATGAAATTAAATGAATCATACATGTAAAGTTCTAAGAAATGGTGGTTGGCAATGGAGCGTTCAGCAAATACTAGCTTCAATAACTGCCTGGTGTATAATAACAACCCCTGATGTAGTCTCCTTGCTCCCCATTCTGTCACCTGCAACGTGTCCTCTCCTTAGAATCCAGAGGGCTTTCTCTGCCACCTCCCTACAGGCTTGCCACATGAAACACAGGATGTGCAACGCCGGTTCTAATTTAACTGGACGTCTGGCATTCTCCTTGCTAAATCCGGCACTTCTACCACCATGCCTCCTTCACCAGCTTTAAAATAAAACATCCAAGCTCTCAGTGACTCAAGCTATTGCCCTCGAGGTTTAATCTTTCACCACCCCATTTGTGACCAGCTCCAGCCCCCTCATCATATGCTCTGGCAGTCTCTAACTGTCCCTTCGGAGCCCCAGAGGGTGAATCTCTTAGCATTTGGGGGCCAGGTAGAACATTGCTGCAATTTCAGATGAGAAAGTTGGGGGCACAGAGGTATTAAGGATCTGTCCCAAACCACAACAAGTAGGAGAAACCTTTGGGGATCAGCTAAGGTGGCAAGTTTTGATTTTGAAATAAGAAACCCTTGCTTGGGCCAGAGGCACAGCAAACATGTAGGGCCAAATCCCACGGCCCCAGAAGGCCCGGCCAGGCGCTTTTCAGGTAAGGGTGTAGCCAGTTGACTGGCTGAGAGCCATTTCAGGGGAATGGCATCATTCGGAAGATTACAGTGTCGTGGAGGCTCTGGAAGGGCAGGAGAGATGATAACCTGGGAGGTTTGGGGGCTCAGGTACAGCTAGAGCACAGCAGAAATGCCTTTCCTGGGGCTGAAGGAGCAAGGCCATGTTTTCAGATTGTACTAAGGGTTTAGTTGGGAGTGAAAACTTGTTTTCTTAATTCTAGGTAGCTGAGAGCAAGGATGGATTAAGCTGGGGGGAGGGGTTACAAAAAGATATTTTTTACTTCATTTGTTGTGTGTGTGGGTGGTGGAGGTGTGCACGCATGTGTGCCATTCAGAGAAAAAGTTGTGAGAGTCATTTCTCTCCTTCCAACGCGTGGGTACCGGAAATGGAACTCAGGTCGGCAGACTTGGCGGCAACCTGCTGAGCCATCTTCCCATGTAGATCGGAGATTCTAGAATGTGCTGAATATTCCTGATTGATTCAGTGCTTTCCGGTGACCTCAGAGGAAGACACAGAGTAGAGGCCATCATGATGGGAGTGGAGGCAAGTCTCACCATTCCTCATCACCCAGAGCATCAAGCACAAAGCAGACACAGTTTCCTAGCTGAATCCCAGGGATTGTCTGGCTCTGTTACAGCCACACTCGATGAAAATATCTTTGCTCAGTGCTGAAGCCTTGGTCTCGGTAATTGACTTGTATAATGTCCAAAGATTCTGTGCCTGTAACCAGCCCCAAGTGATGCATCATCTTTAGCAGAAAGATTTATCATGGAATCCGTGGCAACTGCCCATTTGTCTGTAGCAGAAATAGGAATGACTGTCCTTGCCAGGACTCATCCTTTGTCTTCAAAGCAAATTCCTCCATGGTTGGAGGCTTTCTGGCCAAGATCCCACAGTTCTAGCATCTCTATCCCAAGGATCTCAGCCATAGGCAGCAGGGAGCAAGGGAGAAATTGAATCTCTGGATTCAGGAGCCCTGAGCTGTAGGACCGATGGCTACCAAATGGCCTGTGCCTTGGGCAAGTCTCTTGATACCCTATGTTAGAGGCTGGACCACAAATGTCTCCCCAATGGCACAGTTGGTAAAGCCTGGCCTCGAGTTAGGCACTGTTGGGAGTAGTGGAACCTCAAAAAAGTGGTTTCAGTGGGAAGCCTTCAGGTCGTTGGGGGCATGCCCTAGTGGGGAATTTTGGAGCCTTAGGTTTTCCCTTTCTCACTCTAGGTTTTTAAAATAGTTTTGTATTACATTTATTTATTTATCTGTCTATCTATTTATTTATTTATTTATCTATCTATCTATCTATCTATTTATGTGTGTGTGTGTGTGTGTGTGTGTGTGTGTGTGTGTGTGTGTGTATGTACACCTTGGTGTACATATGGAGGTCAACTTGTGGGGACTGGTTCTCTCTTATCATGTGGGATCCAGAGATCAGATCAGGCTGTCAGACTTGCTGGACAAGCTTGTCAGTGCCTTTACCTTCTGAGCCATCTTTCCAGCCCCTCTCTGAGCTGGACAAAACAGTAGAGCTGGCCCTGGTGGCGTGAGTGTAGGAGAGCCAGACCCAAGGGAGTGGGAGCAGGAGAACTACCCCTGCTCCTTGCTGCCTGATGCATCGGGTGAGCTCGCTGGGGCAGTGCCGGAGAGCTCGCCCTGGTGGTGATGATGAGGGGAAGCTGGCGGCTGACCAACTCAGCTACCATCCAGACCCAGAACCAGGCCCAGAACCACCCCAACATCCACTTCATCTGTGAACTGCTGGAGTGTGTGAAGGGGCTGGACCTGCAGATACAAAGCTACAGGATCCCCATGACACAGGACAACAACAGGATACCAGGAGGAGTCTCAGTCAGGGCCCAGTATCAATAGAGTAGCAGAAGCTGGAGGCCCTGAGCCAGACCAACCATCCATTGCAAAGAACACATACAAGTAAGGATGTATGGACCAAGGGGTACATTGTGTGACTCACGGGCCACACCACAACTTTCACACTGAGATTTTCTCTTTCTTTCCTTTTTTTTTTTGTTTTTAGGCTATACTTTAAAATTTTTGTTTTGTTTTGGGGTGGGGGGATCATAAGAGCAGAGAGCAGAGGTGAGAGGATGGGGAGATGAGTGGGATTGGGATGCATGCTGTAAAAACCACAAAGAATCAATAAAAAGTTAAAAAAATTGAACTATCAAAAAAAAAAAAAAGTTCATGTGAGCACAGGGTTCACTAATCAAGGCCTGGAGGCTCCAAAACCATAAACCAACACAATCCTTTTCTTTCTATATGGTGGTTAACACAGTATGTTGTTATAGTTACCGAAAGCTAACGATCAGACTCCCTGGCTTTTTCATGAGACAGAATCTGGGATCCTGCTTGAACTTCCTCGAAGAAGAAATTCATGAGGAGTCACCTGTAAGCCTCAGACAACAACAAGTCCCAGGAATTGTGGGTTAGAAGCTGAGCTTTGTGATCAGATAGATCTGGGGCCAAATCCAAGGCCTGTTTCTTATTTGTATTTGGTTAACGCAAGTTTCCCAGTCTCCTTGAACTTTGCCTTTGTAGAGGAGATGCCAACAGTATGGACTTCTTGAAGGTTGTAAGAGACGAAAGGAAGGGTACACAGGAGCCTTGAGGATGTCGCTGGAGAGCGCCCCCCTCTGACCTGCAGTTCTCATTACACACAGCTGCAGAGGAACAGCAAGGATACATGGGTAATGTTTGCTATATGACAGGCCCACCACAGTGGCATATCACTGCTTGTTTGTTGACTTAGAGACAGTGTTTCATACATTCCAGGTTGGTCTTGAATTTGCTGTGTAGCTGAGGATGACCTGAAGAATTCTGCCTCTGCCTCTACCTCCAGAATGCTGGGATTACAAGTGCATGCCATCAATCAGGCTGAGTTTTTGCAGAGCTGGGGATTGAGACCAGGGCCCCAGGCATTTAAGGCAAGCACTGTACTGCTTAAGCCATATCACCAGCATCGTGATGGTTAATATTGATCTCAAACGGACCCTATGTAGAATTACCTAGAAAAGAAGTCTCATGCCTGTGAGAGAGTGTCTATACTGTATTAGCCTCTGGCTATGACTCTGAGGGATTGTTTTGAGTAGGCTGATTGAGGTGGGAAGACCAATGCTATATGGTACCATTCCCTGGGCTTGGATCTTAGATTTCAAGAAAAGGAGAAATCTAGCTGGGTACAAGTCTGCCTCTTGACTGAGGCTACAATGTGACCAGCTGCCTTAAGATCCCACCGCCAGGGCATCCTGCCATGATGGACCATATCCACAAACTGTGAGCCTTTCTCCCTTAAGTTGCTTTGATAGGCTATTTTATCACAGTAACTACAAAAGTAACTAAAACAAGCATCATTTAAGGTCTCCTTACTTGGTAGTTTAGGCTGGTATGAAACCCACTGTTCAACCCATGCTGAACCTTGAACTCGTAGCAATCCTCCTGCTTTAGTCTCCCAAGTGGTGAGATTGCAGGCATGAGCTGCAATACCTTATCTTTTAAAACCCCGACAACTCTAAATGAGGAAAGCGAGATATGGAGAGGTAAGGACCGAACAGGGTCAATCCATTTGAGGTGGAGGTAAGCTTTATTCCCATTTCTAGCTAACTCCAAGGTCTATGATTTTTTGGTCGTGCCCACGTACAGCACAGGCAGCAGTGAGGGACCGTGTGCAGCAAGCCGTGGGAATAGGTCAGCTCCTTGGGTTTGGATGGGAAATGTCCTCCACAAGACTCAGGGGTTTGGACTTGGGCTCTTAGGTAGTGCTGTTTTTCTTTCAAACCACCACAGGGGATATGTGTGTATGTTGTGAGCATGCGTGTGAGTGTGCATGTGCGTGTGCGTGTGCATGTGCGTGTGTGTTTGCAAGTGTGTGGATACACAGTCTTCCTTTCTCCGTGTCCTGTGGTAGAAAAGAAGCTCTTGCCTGGTCAGTCCTCTTTCCTGTGCCACTGTGACCACCATATCTCACCACAGGTTCTCTTCAGGGTAGGTGACACATCTTTGTTTTTTTACAGGGGAGGCAACCGAGGCTCAAAGACTACATAAGCTCTGAAGGCCACTTGAGTAAGGGACACAGCCGGGACTCAGATTCAGGCCTGCCTCCAAAGCTGAGCAAAACGTCAACACGTCCCAGGCCTTCCTGCGTGCACGTCCATGCCCCTGCGTGCATGTCCACGCCCCCTGCTGTCCGCCAGAGGAGCGTTTCAGACACAGGTGCAGCAGGGTCTCCAGAGTCCAGGAGCTGCCGTCCTGGTTGAGTAAACACTAGTGGCAGTGAGCAGCACAGATGAAGCTCGGCCTTTCTGGAGGAAATGAATGCTCTGTCCCCTCCAGGTTGGGAAGCTAGCTGTTGGAGTCCCTCCATTGGCTGGGTAACAGAGGTGGGTGGGGACGGGAGGGACATGCTACTCTCTGATTCCTGTCCTGAGCTATAGGAACATGACAGGAATAAAGAGAGGCAGAGCCTCTGAGCCTCTGAGCCTCTGTCTGGGTTTCTCTGGAAGCTGCTAGGCTGTAGCACACACATGGTTTTGTGTGTGTGTGTGTGTGTGTGTGTGTGTGTGTGTGTGTGTGTGTGTACCTCTGCAGAACCTGCTGAGCATCTGTCCCAAGACCAGGTGACAACAGAACCTGTAATTGCTGCTGCTGCTCTCCAGTCCCATGATGATGTCTTCATTTGTCCTCAGTCCCTTTCAGGAAAATGTTAACACAAGGTTTCTTTGTTTTATCTGGATTCATTGCCTCCCAGACCCTCAATGGTGCTCCTGCAGCCTGTGTGAGGGAACCATGTGAATTAGCACGTGACCGGCAGCTAATTCCTTTTCTGAACCTTGGTCACCACGGTCGCATTCTCTCCTCTGCCTTAACTACCCAGCCTCTGCCCTAGAACATTTCCTCTTGTTCCTGTCAACCCATGTCTCAGGCTATATTCTCTTCCTCACTTCCTAGAAGCCCACTTTGACTTCTGTGGTTCACCCTACTTCCAGATCTGAGAACCTCCCTGAAGCATAGCTTGTGAATTAGCAAGAGTCTCTTCAAACTGGGTATGGTGGTACATACCTGTAATCCCTGAATTTGGGAAGCTAAGATAGGAAGATAAAGAATTTGGTCAAGAATCAAGAGGCTGCTCTTTCCTTCAATGAGGTGGCCGAGCAGACGCAAAACAAAGATCTTCGTGAAGACCCTGAGGGGCAAGACCATCACTCTTGAGGTCTAGCTCAGTGACACCATCAAGAATGTCAAGGCTAAGATCCAAGACAAGGAAGGCATCCTACCTGACCAGCAGAGGCTGACATTTGCTGGCAAGCAGCTGGAGGATGGCGGCACTCTGTCGGACTACAACATCCAGAAAGAGTCCATCTTGCATCTGGTGCCTTGCCTGAATGGTGGCATCATCGAGCTGTCCCTTCATCAGCTTGCCCAGATGTACAACTCTGACAAGATGATCTGCCACAAGTGCTACACACATCTGTACCCCTGTGCGAGAAGTGTAGCCACACTAATAACTTGTACCCCAAGAAGAAGGTCAAATAAAGTTGGGGGCCATACCTGGCTCATGACCCTGGGACCAAATAAAGTTCCCTTCCATTGACTGGAGTAGGAAAAAAAAATGAAGATAGCCTGGACTATATAGTGAGATCCTGGCTCACAAAAGAAAGTCTCTTTGATTTGCTTACCCCTAACACCTAAGCAACAGTGACTGTGTGCTCTGTGTGTGGGAAAATGTTCATTCCATATCTCTTTATTTTTCTCCCAGAATGAAGCATGGGCAGGTACAGAGCAGGGTGGTATTTGAGAGTCCCCTGGATGGCAGTTCTGAGACATTTTGATCAGAGCTCTCCATAGCTGACCAAGCCTGACTTGGCTTTGCTAATTGCAGTGGGACTTTTCGTGATTTACGTTAATCATTCCCTCCCACATTTATCAGTCAGGGGCAGGGCTGACCTGGCACAGACTAAATGAATTCTGTGCTCACTCATGGTTCCATCCAGGTTCACTAACACAGGAGCAAAGGAACCTCGTGTCCCGATCATCAGAGGTCATACTTAGATCTCTACGGGCCACAGCACACCTTACCCAGAGGGGAGCCCTACTTAGGTGGAGAGGAATCAGGAATGACATGCAGCTTGGTGATCGTTGTCCCAGTTCTGCAAAAGACTTGCTGTGTGACCTTGTAGAAATTGCCTCACCTTTCTGGGCCTTGTTCTTCATCTGTACCAACCACAGTAATGGAGGATTGTTTCCAGCTCTGAACCTTTGATTCTCTGGCTCAAAGGCAAAGATATTTACTTCGACCTGAATAAAAATGTTCCTCCTGTGACAGCAGCCTGGAGAGATCAATAATTCTGTCAGAGCATCCTCGCAGCCAGGCTGGAGCATGGCAGTCTCCCCCAGGACTGGAAACTTCTTCCTTACTCCTTGCTCATCCCTGTTCCTTTCCCCTCTCCTTGGTCCTCCTTCTGCCTCCCTTGATCACCCCACCCTCAATCCAGGACGCAGCAACCTGCCATGAATGAAGACTGGCTGGTCACGGGGCCAGTCACCATGGTGACGGATCCCCGCAGCTGAGGTTGGCATCAAAGTCACATGAGAACCCCGGAAAACTGGCTGAGGTATTTATAGAAACAGCTGCTGATGCTTTTATGGAAACGGGTCTATATTTGAAGCTGGGCCTGAAACCTCCATGCCTTTCCTGAGCTGAAGGGAGGCAGGGTTTTGTACCTTCAATTCTCCTGGTGCCTGGTGGGACAGACGTTGCCCTCCCATTCCAAGAATGACCTGGCACATCTTCCCAGCCCCCTCCTGGCTGATGCTCTGGTCCCACTGAGCATTATTTACATTGAATGACAATGCAACCACCAGACTGAAGTCAAGGCAGTTGGAACGCCTTTTTCTCCTCCTCAGGTACAGAGAGGAGTAATGCCCTTGCTGCTATTAGAAAATGCGGCTTGCTGTTTCTCTTCCTGAGCCTAGGGAGGGAGTGTGCACACGTGGGTGTGCAAAGCTCAATCCCTTCTGTCCTTCCTGGCACTGTAACTGTTTCCAGAAAGGCTGTAAGCAGTGATCGTTGTGTACTGAGTGAGAGTTGTGTGTATTTTCTTATTTACTCCTCACCAGCTCCTGTGGCCTCTCTGTCAGCCCCACTGTGCAGACAAAGATGGAACGCTCAGAACCAGAACCCAGCTGGTCTGTCTCAGGCCCATCCTCTTCCTACTCCACCCAACCAATGAGTAGGACCTGGAGGGAAATTAGTTGGTTTAGGGGGTTTCTTCCTTCAGCTCTGCCACGCATACAGAAGCCCACAGTGACCTGTGGAATGTGGTGGCGGAGACGTGGAGAACACAACAGTAAAAGGCAAATCTTTATTCCACACCTGCCCCCGTTCACACAGTGCCTTGGCACCGAGGAGGCGGGATTATCAGTCTGTCATGTATTGATCCAGAGATATCTCTGGCTCTGCAGGCATACACAGCCATGCCCTCTTTATCTTTGCTGCATTTAACAGCCCATCTTGGAGACGTTTCTAGGTCAGACCATAAAGAGCAGCCCTGATCATTTGAATGGCTGCTAAGAATGTCACTGTATGGAGATGCGGTAAATGATTTAAACAGCCCCTTGCTGGTAGATATTAAGATTTTTTCCCTTTTTTTTCTGTAACAGACACTGCTCAAGGAGTATCTTCAATTGAGTGTCTTTAACCAAATACCTGACAAATAAGTGTATGTCTTCCTAATTTTTATAGACAAGGGATATGTGGCATTGGAATTTTAATAACTATAGCCTAATTCTCTTCCACTGAGACTGTACCATTTAACTCTTCTGCTAGCAACATGAGTGTTCTCAACACCCTTTCCCATGTTTAATTATTTGCCATCATAATAGGGAAAGTGGCATCTCATTGTTTTCAGATTGCATTTCTCCTATTATACATGGAACATCTGTTTACATTTGTAAAAAGTGTAAGATTTTAGGAATCCCCCAATCACATCCTTCTCTATATAACCATATCTTTAATATTTTTCCTGCTGATATTTAGAGACCATGTAGTAAATCAGCCAATAGATCAATCGATCAATCTCTCAATCCACCTCTCTGGCTCTCTGTCTGTTTGTCTGTCTCTGGCTCACTCACTCGCTTGCTCTCATTCTCTCAGTGACGTGGAACTCAGAATCCGGCCTCCACCCCCTGAGTGCTGAGTTCATGGATGTGGGATGCCATCTGGCAAGGATCTCTGCTGTACCACTGCTTGTCCACGTCTTCCCCTTCTCGCTCTCTCCAGTGTCTCCTTCCTTCTGTCTGTTTGGGTCCGCTTTGTAGTTCTTTTCCTTGGGTTTGAAGTGGTTGCTCGCTTCATTGATTTCCAGCCTTTCTTCTTTACTAATAGATCTATTTGAGGCTATAATATCCCTCTAGGTCCTGCTCATGATGTGCTCCTGTGGCTTAAGTTTTTACAATCATCAATATTGATCCATCTATTATTTATGTTGATATAGGGAGCAAGGTAAGGATTCAGATTTATTTTTGCTTCAGATGGCCAACCAATATAATTTATTAAAATCTATTTCTATCTGTTTTAAATACAATCTTTACTATAGCCTAAAACTTTTTACCTGAGGTTTTCTGAGCTTTATCTCTGCCTCATGTATTTCTCCTGATTAGGACGACATTCGTTTCAGTAGTTTTAGAATTCGCTCTTGCTTAGGGGCTAATTCTTCAGAAATTTCCATTTTCATAATTTACCTGCCTAATTTTGTTTCTTACTTTTTCTCTCTGAACCTCAGAATCAGCTTGTCAAGAAAAAAAAAACATTGTTTTTTGTATTGTAGTTGTTTTTAAATCAATTACTTTAGAGAGAATAAACATGCTTGCTATATGTTGTCTTCCAGAAACATTTCTTTCAAAGACCACGGTCTTTTGTTGTTGTTTATGTTTTTGAGACATTGTCGATATGTAGCCGAGGCTGGCCTCCAGCTCTGGGGCACTCGCTCCCCTGGTGCTGAGATCAAGGATATGGACCATTCAACCATCCAGTCATTTCCTCCCTTACAGTCAAACCATCTTTTGAGCCTCTCAGTTGTATGTGGACTCTTTCTTCATAATGATTTTCTATGTATCTTTTAATTTATATTCCTGTGTTTTTTTAAATTGTTGTTGCTATGGTAACAGAATCAGTTTTTTAAACTCTCTGCCTGGTGGCTGTGTATCTGAAGGTTACACACTTTCAGTTTGCTAATTTTCATAACCAAATGTTACTGAATTGTTTCTGTTGGGTTTCTTAGTTACGTTACTCTTCAAATGAAGCTTTTAGCCTTCAAGGGGAGCATGCAGCTGTATATTTTAAAACTCCTGGAGCAAATGGCTACTTAATGATTTAATGAGTTGCTACCATTAAGTGTTAAGTTGCCCACAGCAGTGCTGAATGCATCTTACTAAGAGCAGCTGTGGCCAACTGCCTTGAGTTCACGCACTTCTACCTTCCCCAGTCCTTACAGCATCCAGGTGAACTCAGAGAACAGATCACTATTTCCATTTCTTCCTCATTTTTGTGTGTGCCCATGCCCATGAATGTGTGTGTGTGCGTGCACATGTGTGTATGTGTGTGAGTGCACGTGTGTGTGCACATGCATGCACAAGTGCTGAGTGCTCCTGTGTGTGTGCAGGGGACAGAACGGGGAGCATTGGGTGTCCCTGTCCTGTCACTCTTCACCTCAAGTTCCCTTGAGAACTTGCTGGCCAGTCATCCTCCAGTCTTCTGCTCCTCTAAGCCCTGGCACTGGTTACTGGTGTACACATGCCTAGGTTTTATGTGGGCACCCCGGAACTCAAGCCTTCATGCTTTCACAGCATGTGCTCTTAGCCGCTGAGCTGTCTCCCCATCCCATGTCCATTTCTCAGATAAAGAGTCTGAAGGTCATAGACATTGAGCGATCTGTCAGAGATGGTCCAGGCAGTGTTCAGGCAGTGCTAGCATCAGAACCTCATTTTACCTAGCTTTTCATTGACATCCGGGGGAAGGGAGAGTGGAGCAGGTCCTTTCCTGCAGTGAGATGTTTGCCTAGAACCCTGCCCTAGAATGTTTGTTTCCAAAGGTCTGCTCTGGGTTTGGTTCCCGACCTTGACAGTGGCTTATTGAGTTGGGATGCCCACCCTGCCTAGAAGGAACTCTCTGGAATCAGGTTCTCTGGGAGCCATGTTTTCTGCCATTGAGTTCCAAGACACAAAGGAGCCAGGTCACACAGCCTGCGTGGTACATCTTGCTCCTGTGAAGGGCTGTGCATTCATAGTCTCCGTCACCAGCATAGTGGCCTTGTGTTGCCATGGGAGACAAGGAACAAAGCCATTCAGAGGCTCCTCTGAGTCATGGGTGGAGGGATGTGAAGAGGCAGGCAGGAAATAGAGGCCTCCATTAGTTCTCTATGTGTGTCATCCTCTGCTGTCTTTCTCTGTCCTCAGCTCCCTCCCATTTCTCTGCCATTTGCCCCACACTTGTTTGCCACTGGAGTCCATTGGTTTTAGGAATCTTACTCAGGCCCCAAAGTGAGGCTGTCATGAAACATATGAAGCCAACAATGAAGAACTTCCTAGAAGCTACTTCGAGTGGACTCTGGGACTAGAAATTGATATCTCTTCTAAAAAAGCAGGATATTTCTGAAGGCCTCTGGTGTCACCACCTCTAAGCCTAGATAAGTCACTGCCATGATGCCTTTTACACGCTCTAAAACTTTTAATAGCTCACTATTATCTTTTGATACTATATCAAAAATATCCCCTGTGGTAGTTTGAATGTAAATGACCCCTATAAGCTCATAGGAGTGGTACTATTAGGAGGTGTGGCTCTGTTGGAGCAGGTATGGCCTTGTTGGAGGAAGTGTGTCACTGTGGAGGTGGGATTTGAGGTCTCATATATACTCAAGCCATGCCTAGTACCTCAGTCTACTTCCTGTTGCCTTCTGATCAAGATGTAGCCAGCACCACATCTGCCTGCATACCACCATGATAATGGACTGAACCTTTGAACTATAAACAGCTACCTCAATTAAATGTTTTACTTTATAAGAGTTGCCGTGGTCATGGTGTCTCTTCACAGCAATAGACATCCTAAGGCATTCCCTTTGTGTGTGTGAATCAACACATGGATGGTGTATGTGTATGTGGTATATACACACATGTAAGTGCTAGTATGCTTATACAGAGTCAGAGGAAAGTGTTGAGTGTACTGTTGTATCAATCTCTTATATTTCTTTGAGATAGGGCATCTCACTGAACCTGGAGCTAGGCTAAGGGCCAACACATTCCAGCAGCAATCTTCTGGCCCCCATGACCACATCTCTGGTCTTACAGGCATATATTTTTCAGTGGGTGTTAGGGACTTGAACTAGGGACCTCACACTTGTGTAGCAAGATCTCCTACCCAGTGAGCTATCTCCCTATCCCCTAAGTAGAAGCTTCTAGGCCGGACATGTCACATTTCTTTTCTGTATTAGAGAACTGACTTCATCTTCCAGCTTTATCTCCTTCTTGTTCCTTAAGCCCAGGAATGTAAATGTCCCTATTGAACCCAGACCTGCCTGTGAGTTCAAGGACAAAGTTGCTGTGGAGTAATCCTTTTGTATACTGTAAACATTTGCCACTCCAATTGGTTTAATAAAAAGCTGACTGGCCAGTAGCCAGGCAGGAAGAATAGGTGGGACAACCAAACTAAGGATGCTGGGAGTCAGAGGAGATGTCAGCAGATGCAGAGGAAGAAGGATATGTAGAAAATGAGGTAACAAGGCCTGAACCACATGGTAGAACTTAGATAAGAAATATGGGTTAATTTAAAATGTAAGAGTTAACTAGTAACAAGCCTGAGCTATTTGCCGAGCATTCACAATTAATATTAAGTTTCCATGTCAGTTATTTGGGAACTGGTGGGCAGGAAAGAAAAGTCCACCCACACAGAGTAAATTCCTTATTGCACTCATTTGTGATTACTCCCAAAGAGAGACACCCAAGAGGATTTGGTCTACCTCTGCCTTCACCTGAAAACCATAATTATCCTAAAGAGGCTCAACCATAAGTAGTTATGTGCTGTGGTTTGCATTTGGAATATCCCTCCACCCCATAGCTCAAGAGTTAAAGGCCTGGTCCCAGTTTATTATTACTGGGAAGTGATAGAAATTATGAGATGGGGTCTAATTGAAGAATTACAGGTCATTTGGGTGTGCCCTTTGAGGGAATCTATGGGACCCTACCTCGCTGGTTCTACTCTGCCACATTTTCCTGCCTAGATGCCATACCACAGGCACAAAATGATAAGGCCAATGGACCATGGGCTAGAACCTCTACAAATGAGCCAAAATAGAGGTCTTTGTCTTTACAAATTGATTATCTCATATATTTGTTATGCTAATAGTCAGATGGCTTGACACTGTTTTATCAGACATTTCACACCATTATCTTTTTATTTAAAATTCTTTTTTATTCATTTTACATTCCAACCACGGATTCCCCTCTCATCCCTCCTCTAGCCCCCCACACTCCCCCCCCCCAACGACTCTCCTAAAGGTTAAGTTCTCCCATGGGAGCATAGCAAAGTCTAATACATTCAGTTGAGGCAGGACCAAGCCCCTCCTCACTGCATCAAGGGTGAGCAAGGTGTCCCACCACAGGTAATGGGATCCAGAAAGTCAGCTCATGTACCAGGGATAGATCCTGATCACACTGCCAGGGGCCCCTCAAACAGACCCAGCTACACAGCTATCTCAGCATGCAGAGGGTCTAATCCAGTCCCATGCAGGCCCCATAGCTCACACCATTATCTTAGCTTTTATCTCGATATAAGGTTTCCATGTTTATTTTCATGATTCATGCTGCTGCAGGCTGCTATGGGCAGGGAGGCATCTTCAGCAGTGGTATCAAGATGACTGCAGACTTATAACTGAGAATGAGAGACACTGAAGGCTTCTATGCCAACCTCCTCTGCCCCCCAAAAGAAAATAGTCCACATATGAAGCTATTGAAGTGGTGTTTGTTTCTTTTTCCGTTTTTGTTTTGTTTTGTTTTGTTTTGTTTTGTTTTTGCATCAATAATGATGGAAACAAGAAATAGCAATGGGAGGGGAATGAAAATAAATCATAGTTTTTCTGGTCCTGCCTGGCCCACAGTCAGGACAAATCTCTCTCACCCACCAGTCCTGCAGCCGCTCAGACCCAACCAAGTAAACACACAGAGACTTATATTGCTTACAAACTGTATGGCTGCAGCAGGCTTCTTATTATCTAGTTCTTATGTCTTAAATTAACCCATATCTATTAGTCTATAAGTTGCCACGTGGCTCATGGCTTACCAGTACCTTATATCTAACTTCTCATGGCGGTGGCTACCTCAGCCTTCCACTTCCCAGAATTCTCCTCTCTCCTTGTTCCGCCTATACTTCCTGCCTGGCTACTGGCCAATTAGTGTTTTATTTATTAACCAATCAGAGCAACACATTTAACATACAGAACATCCCATAGCAGTTGTCCTTCTAAAAAACAGTACTCAGAACAAAGGTTGAATGGAACACCCCTGCCCCGACCACCACGTATGACAAATACCCTGTTTCCTGCAACTGGAAACATTGCCTTTCTTGCATCTAGGTGAAGTTCAGCATTGTCTTTCCACCACACAGGCTGCTTTGGGACATTTACTAGGTCCTGGCCTATACAGAGGGAAGCACCCTAACCACCTCCCAGTTGTTTCTGGCTGGTGTATAGGCC